>NW_006408544.1:2702981-2708374 GCF_000296735.1 Chrysochloris asiatica | reverse complement strand
AAATCTTTACGGGAGCAGAAAGCCTCATCTTTCTCCTGCGGAACAGCTGGTAGTTTCGAACTGCTGACCTTGTGGCTCGCAGCCCAATTGGTAACCACTACGCTACCAGAGCTTTAGTATCAGTATTTTTTCTTTAAAGGAATTAGCAGATATCATTCATTAAGGCATAGAAACTATAAGGACTTTGGAGGTTTAGTAGAATTCTTGAGTGAAACCATCTGGACTATGCTTTTTGATTGGTTAGTTGTCTGGGTGATTGGGGGAGAAGGAGGAGTGGTTCTTTAACAATGTTCTCTATTATTTTCTCCTATAATATTTGGTTTTATTTAAACTTTTTCTGTTGGGGAGTTGGGAGTTGATTCATCTAAGTTTTCAAATTTATTGCATATTTTCATAAACCATTGTGAAATAGTCACTTGCGAATTTTTAAATATCGTCTGTTTTCATGGAACTTTAAGAATGGAGAACCTTTGAGAATAGATCTTTGGAGATCTTGAGCTTGGGAAACAAGTTTTCTTGCACAAGAACCAAAAGACACGTGGTGGAGTGCTTGCATCAGTCTATTTGTGATGAAATGCTGACATCATGGAGACTTGGGACTAAATGGAATCGAATTTAATGAGATGGACATTTCAGTTTAGTGCTGGATGGCTTTCCTTAAGTGACTAACCTGTAACCCACCAGATTTGGATAGCTGCTACGGATTCTGCTTCCATTATCATTGTTTAAGTAAACATTGGAAAAATAGGGGAGAAATCATAGAGACCTGCATCAGCAGAGAATTTCTTTAGTAACAATATTTTCTTACATTGTTATTAAATGCTGTTGTTATTGTTAGGTGCCATGGAGTCAGTTCTGACTCAGAGCAACCCACTGTCCAGTCCTGACCCATCCTCACAATTGTTGCTAGGTTTGTGTCCATTGTTAATCCATCTCTGTTAACCCATTTTGTTGAGGGTCTTCCTCTGTTTGAAAGTGATTAAAGAAGTCTTAAGTAAATGGATTATAACAAATCATGAATAGCAAACATTTCAAATTATGGGAATTCCAGAACACTTAAATGTCAAACCAGTTCATAAAACAAGAGACAGTCATTCAAACAGAGCAAGGGGATACTGCATGGATTAAGATCAAGAAAAGCATATGCTAGGGTTGTATCCTTTCATCATATTCATTTAATCTCTATATTGAGTAAGTAATCTGAGAAGCTAGACTGTATGAAGAAAAAAGTAGCATTAGGATTGGACAAAAGCTTATTGGCAACCTGTGATATGCAGATGACACAACTTTGCTTGCTGACAGTAAGAAGGACATTTATTGATGAAGATCAAAGACTATAACCTTCAGTATGGATTACATTTCAACATAAAGAAAACAAAAAAATCCTCACAACAATCCTAAGCAACATCATGGTAATTGAAGAAAAGATTGGAGTTACCAATAAATAGTAAGAGGGAGTTCAGCAAAAAATGATGAAAGCAAAACAAGACCTGAGAGAAGTCCAAAAAATCAAGATAACAAAGGTAAATGTTATATTTACAATCCTACAATAACAGTAATCGAAGAGCGGATGCAAGTTAGACAAGTGTTGAAAGGAGAATTGGAGTACACAGGAATATATTATATATATCTATATCTCTCTCTATATAGCTAGCTAGCTAGATAGATAGGATAGAGGATAATTTATCTATGCTGCAAATATATCCATGAATATAGCAAAGTAACATATAGTGGGCAGAGGAGCCCTGATGTGGCACCATAGGATAAGCACTGGACTGCTAACCACAAGGTTGGCAGTTCAAAACCACCAGCCATTCTGCAGAAGAAAGATGAGGCTTTCTTCTCCCACAAAGATTTACAGCCTCATAAACCCTGTACAAGGTTGTTATGAGTTGGAATCTGTTAGATGGCAGTGAGGTTTTTTGTGTTTTTTGGTGTTCGTTTTTGGTGGTGGTGGTATTTTGAGATGGCAGCAAATCTATGAAAATGTCTTGTTGTTGTTCTTGTTGATAAGTGCTGTTGAATTAGTTATGACTCATAGCAACTCTGTACAGGGCTTCCGAAGAGTGGATTGGTGGGTTTGAACTGCTGATTTTGCAGTTAGCAGTCCAGTCCAGTGCTAATCCTACAGTGCCACATGCCTTAGCCAGAAGAAAAAAAAAAGTAGATTGAAGTTGTCAAGGTTTTCATTTGACTTGGATCCAGAATCATAACCCATGGAACCAGCAGTCAAGAAATCAAATGTATTGCATTGGGTAAATCTGCTAAAGACCTCTTTAAAGTGTTAAAAAGCAAAGCTAGCACTTTGAGGACTAAGGCACACCTGACCCAAGCTGTGTTACTTTCTACCTCCTCAGACACATGTGAAAGGGAGCAGAAGAAATTATACCTTCAAATTATGGTGTTGGCAAAGACTATTAAATATAGCATGGACAGCCAGAAGAATAAATGAAGCTATATCAAGAGAGATACAACCAGAATGGTTCCTAGAATTGTGAGACTTTGTCTTAGGTACTTTGATCATATTATTAGAAGGAACCAACGTCTGGAGAAGGGCATCATGCTCAGCAATTTAGAGGGTCTGTGAAAAAGAGGCAGACCCTCACTGAGATGGATTGACACAGTGTCTACAGCAATGGAATCAAACATGGCAGGGACTGTGAGGATGGCACAGGGCTGGACCGTGGTTTGCTCTGTTGTACATGGGGGTCATTATGAGTCAGAACTGACTTGAGGGCACCTAACAACCTTAGTGATAATGCCTCCATGTACAACCGCTGTGGGCAAATGCATCAGACTGCAAAGTCATTTGAATTGCAAAGTCAGTGGTTCAAGCTCACCAGCTGCTCCTTGGAAACTCTATACAGGGTCGCTATGGGTCAGAACTGACTCGACAACACTCAACAACAACCTTAGTAAATATACACTAATCTGAAAGGCAGCTTTACAAAACTATATTTTAACATTTTCCTTTGAAATGATTTTGGTTTGGCAAAAAAAGTTTCAAAGCTAGTACACAGAATTCCCATATTATAATTATCCAAACTAGTAAATTAACACTGATATTAACTCATTATAGATCTTAATCCCACAACTCTTCTGATCTTTGGTCTTTAGTGTTTAATGTATCAAATCTGTTCTTCAGAGATCTCTAAATTCAGGTGGGATATATTCAAGGTCATATTTTGGCTCTCATGGACTTGTTTTCATTTTCTTCAGCTGTAGTTTGAATTTGCATATGAGTAATTGATGGTCTATTGCATGGCCTTGTTTTGACTGATGATATGGAGCTTTTCCATCTTCTCTTTCCACAGATGTAGTCAATTTGATTTCTACGTATTCCATCTGGTGAGGTCCATCTATAGAGTCGTCTCTTAATCTGTCTAAAGAAGGTATTTGAAATGAACAAATCATTGATTTTGCAGAATTCTATCATGCGATCTCCAGCATCATTTCTATCACCAAGGCCATATTTTCCAACTACTGATTCTTCCTCTTTGCTTCCAACCAATACATTCCAGTCACAAGTAGTGATCAATACATCTTTTTTTATTTTTTATTTTTAGGTTGATAACTCAGACTTGTTTTATTTGAAAGTTCTCTTGCAGTGTTTCTTCTAAAAATGGTGGCTTTTAAAATTTTCCTTTTTAAAACCTGCAGCTACATGAATACATGTAATATAAAAAATGTGCAGTCTAATTGACCCCATTATTTTTCTGCAAACCTATCATGACAAAAGCTTAGGACAGTCTCCACCCATTTTACAAATGTCCAAGCAAAATCCATCTTATTTAAGAGAGTTGGTCTGAATTTACCTTTGTTAAACTCTAGAAACAAGAAAAACAAAAACTCCAACCATTTGAGGCTATCAGAGCATTGCATCACCCCAGTAGAATTGTAGGTTTTAGTACATGCACTAAAGTATACAGAAAGAGCTCCTTTTAAAGAATTTATTTTACACCTATTATACCACCCAGTATGCCATTTTTAAACATTGACATGTAACTCCCTACTAAGATTCTTAAAGCAAAAACAAAAGCATTTACCTCATTAGAAACAAGCTACACTATTCACTTGTTGTCTTCAAACATTATTACACTTTTATTTTCCTAATTTGACAATGCATTCATGACACAATCTGCAGACAACTACTGTTTTAACAGACAAAGAACACTTTCTTTTTTTTTCTGGGTTAAAAATTTTTTAAAAATGTTTTATTGTGAATTTGTGATAGTTTACATGGGAGAACATTAGTCCTACATTCATCCCTTCGTATATCATTTCATTGCCATGGTTACAATCCCCTCCATGCATCATCACCCAACCAAAGGGTACACACTATAAACCCACCCCAGACGTGACTGTCCTAAACTGTTTATTAGGCATGAATTTTACAAACATTACTTATATTAATGGTAATGGTGGAGCTGGAGAGTGTTGAGTCTTCTCCAAGCAGCCCAGTGAGAACTACCAATAGTGTGGTGGAACTTGTAACTCTTCTCCAGGCCATAGCTCTTGTGGCCTGCAGATGCCAAACCACTTATTTCCCTGTGCTTGTGAACTGGCTTGGTGATCCACTGGGTGTCAGGCTTTCTTCTGATAGCTTTATGGAATTGATCACCGAGGATAACTTCAAAAAATTTGTATATGGACTCTTCACCAACACAGTAAGAATTCAGGACTCTTAGGGTCCCACAGTGGCATCCAGCTCACTCCTCAGCCACAGACTGAAGGCTTCTAGCAAACTTCAGCTGGTTAAATACCATGATGGACAGGCTTGCCATAGTTTACACCTTTAGCCACTGGGTGTTTGCGGCCACTTCTGCGCACGCAAATCCGATAGCTGACATAACCTTTCTTGGCCTTGTATCCCAGGCTGTACACATTATCTGGCTAGGTGGGACAGGGGGCCCTTTGCAGAGCAGAGAGCTAGCAGTGCTGCCAACAGTGGACCTGCAGAAGAAATCGCATCACATCAGACTGCTTCTTCCTCCATAGTTCCTGGATGTACTTGTAAGCACCCATCTAGGCTTAACCTGATGGCTGCTGCCAGATGGAAAGGCAATGATCAATACATCTTGATTGTGTGTTTGATCAATTTCAGATCGAAGAAGTTGGTAGACTTCTTCTATTTCATCCTCACTTGCTTTAGTGGTTGGCGCATAAATTTAAATAATAGTGGTATTAACTGGTCTTCCCTGTAGGTGCATAGATATTATCCTATCACAGACAGCATTGTACTTCATGACTGATCTGGATATGAATTCAGAGATCATCTGAAGAACAGATTTGGTACGTTAAACACTAAAGACCAAAGACCAGAAGAGTTGTGGGATGACATCAAGAACATCATACAGGCAGAAAGCAAAAAGTCATTAAGAAGACAAGAAAGA
>NW_006408544.1:2695600-2701511 GCF_000296735.1 Chrysochloris asiatica | reverse complement strand
TGTTGGAGGAGAATATTCAAAGTGCCATGGGCTGCCAAAAGAACCAATAATCTGTTTTGGAAGAAGTACAGCCAGAGTGCTCCTTGGAGGCCAGGATGGCCAAACTTCGTCTCTTATACTTCAGACATATTGTCAGGAGGGAGTAGTTGCTGGATAAGGATATCATGGTATTGTGGAGGGGTCAGAGAAAAAGAGAAAGACCCCAACGAGATGGATTGGCAAAGTGTCAGCATCAGTGGGCTCAAACGTGGCAACGTTAGTGAGGTTGGCCCAGGATGAAGCAGTGTTTTGTTCTGCTGTGCATAAGGTCATTATGAGTCAGTACCAACTTGATGGCACCTAACAACAACAACAACAACAGTAGGTTTTAATGAAACTTAGCCAGTTGTTTATCAAAGATTCAACATCAGAATATTGCTCAAAACGAGCTGAAGGCAAAATAGAATTTCGAATTCTGATGGGATTCACAATTTCTGGATTCACGTGGGCTGGATGAACCCTTGAAACTATTGCCATGAGATAATGTCTTATCCTTAAATTTGAAATGTTCTCTGAAGTCTTAAAATCAAACAGTAGTTTAGCTGAACTATGAAAGAATGTCTACCTTGACCATTGTGCTTTTTAAAGATCTATATGGAATCAAGTATGATGGCTCCACAGGATAAACACTGGGCTGTGAACCACAAGTTGACCAGTTCGAACCCACCAGACACTCCATGGGAGAAAGATGAGCCTTTCTGCTCCTGTAAAGACTTAAAGCCTCAAAAACCCTATACAGGGAACTGACTTGGCAGCACTTAACAACAACATATAGCATCAAATTGACAACTGCAATGTGAAAGTTAAATAGTAATGAGATTGAGAATTGTGCAACTTAATGAATGTAATCAATGTCACTGAATTGTACATATAAAAATTGTTTAATTGTTTTGCATTCTGTTGTATATATTCTTAGCAAGAGCAAAATTTTTAAAAACAAAACAAAATGATTTAAAAAAAAAAAAAATTAGCCAGGTCCCTAGGACTATCAACGGAGAAGAGCCGAGAGCGGGACCCTACCCAGAGAAGCAGTGATGTCTGAGATGGAGGCAGAGATCATGGAGCAATGGAGCAGCTGGAGACTTTAGATCCAGAAAGGGAGAGCGACTGTGTGCTGAAGATTGGGGGTGGGTAGTGTAGGGGTCAGGCTTGCAGGGTATACCCTTTGGTTGGTTGATGATGCATGAAGGGGATTGTAACCATGGCAATGAAATTATATACGATAGAATGAATGTAAAACTAATGTTCTCCCATGTAAACTATCATATAATTCACAATAAAACATAAAAAAAAAGTAAAAAAAAAAAAAAATTAGCCAGCTGTTTCACTTTTTTTTTTTTTTTTTTTTTTGCCTAAGGAGTGGAACAGCTGGCTATTGTTTTTTTTGTTTTTTTTTTTTTTACTCCTCAGGGAGTATAGTCTGAAAGAAGGAAACAGTAAACCTAGAAAGAGTGCTGGATTAACTGGGTGAGCACAAAGTACCAGAGAGGCTGGCAGATGTCAGTGAGGTTGGGAACTCTGGCATAATCAAACACTGAGACAGCCATAAGGCTTAGTGTGTTGTTGTTCGGTGCCATCAAGTTGGTACCGACCCATAGCGACCTTATGCACAGCAGAACGAAACACTGCCAGTCCTGGGCCAACCTCACTACTGTACACCATGCTTGAGTCCATCGATGCTGCCACTTGGCCAATCCATCTTGTTGGGGGGTCTTCCTGGTTTTCTCTGACCCTCTACCTTATCAAGCATAATTGTTGTTGTTATGTGCCTTGGAGTCGGTTCCAACTCATAGCGACCCTACACAGGGTTTCCGAGGCTATAAATTTTTACCGGAGCAGACTGCCTCATCATTCTCCCATGGAACCGCTGGTAGTTTCGAACTAGCTCCTGACAAAGGGAGGTGGTGGCACCTACTCATTCTCCCCCTTTGGCTATGGCTCGGAACAGAGTAACTAGTCCATTAGAGAACCAGTTGTAGCCTTCTGGGCCATGTGGAAGCTCTTGCATTCTGGTAACAGATTTGGATTCCCCTTTTCTGGGACAATCCTTTATCTTGGTCTTGAGTTTTCTCATATTTTACTCAATAATAAGTCCCAGCATCTAAATAAGTCACGTACTGAATGAAAATGGAAAAATCTTTGTTGTAGCAGAGGGGAACCTTTTTATTTATATGGGGGTATTTGAAATCCCAAATGACACCTTCAGTAACACTCTTAGGCCTGAGTATTGCTTTACCCATTTCACTGGCCCCCCAGGTGTAAGGACTGACACTACACATGACAGGGTTAGTGTAGCTCCAATTTGGAAGGTGAGGGAACCCTCAACTTATTGGATGAAGAATGAGCCCTTCTTCTAAGCAGGCTTCTTTAATGGGAAAGAAACATGAAAACAGGTGAGCGATGGACAAACCAGCTATCTTATCTCCTAATAAATTAAAGCTTGACAATGTGACAGACTGCAAAGCCATTTGAACTGCAAGGTTGGCAGTTCAAGCTCACCAGCTGCTCCTCAGAAACCCTATACGAGGTCGCTATGAGTTGGAACCGACTCGACGGCACTTAACAACAACAACAATGAAAGTGTAGGTGAAAAAGTCGGGCTGAGATGCTTCTGGCCAGGGAGATGGAAGGGTGGGCTTTACTCTGGTATGATGTACCCAAGCTTGGATCCTAGCCAGCTTTAGTGATGAATGTGTAGTTAAAAGAACCTCCATAGAGTCCCAACTACTGAGGAGTGAGCTGGTTTGTGGATATTGGTCTTTCTACACCTTGAATAACATGCAGTCTCCTGGCGAGTGCCTGTGGAGAGAGGTATCTGGTGGAAAAGACATTGGGAGAGAAGAAAATTCACTAATAATCTTTAAAGCAGAGTCAAGGGCTGTATGAAGTTCACCTGTATGAATTTCAATCATAACCATGGTAGGAAAGGAGGTCTTTTTAGGAATGGTCTCCCATATACCAATTCATAGGGACTCAATGTGAGCCTGCTTCAAGGGGCCACCCTGATCTCGAGAAGAGCAACAAGGAGCATTTGTGTCCATTGGAGCTGGATCTCCTGACATGGTGCAGTGACAGTTTTTTTTTCAGTCTTTCCAGCAGACTGAAGTCGCTACACTGAATGTTACTTCCACTGGGTATCTAGGGCCTGGTGTATGCCTCTTGATACCTTGGGAGTGAAGATGTGATATCATTATCACTGTATGAAAACTGACCATCCCTCAGAAACTTGTTAGTCCTACAAGGAAAGGTTTCTACTCATCCCAAATATGTCCACAATAAACTAGAAGGTACCTGAAATCCCCCAGTGCTCATAGCATCACAGTGAAATCAGTTTGCCTGTCTTCTCCCAGGTTGGTGCCCCTGTGTTGTACTCCTGCCTCTATGGGGTGAAGGGCAGTGTTGGGGTTGTTCTGGACACACACATGATTCAGGGCCAGCTTGTCCCTGCAATAGCTTGCTGAAACCATCCAGACCTGCATCTCTTCCCAGTGTGTGCTCTCATGAAATTCTGAGTTGACAATGTAGAACTGCTTCTGAGGGATTAGAATCTGACCTTCTGGGCTTAATTTCCACTGTTGGGGTGAACTCTGTGAAGCCCACACCTCTGCTCTCTGTAAATCTTCTAGAGAATACTGGGACTTTCATCATTTATGATCTCATGAGAAGGGATTAGAGCTAGTACCTTCTCCTGGGGTGGTAAGGGGAGTAGAGCTGTCTGCTTAGCCTCTGCACCTGCTCTCCAGCTCCCTTTCACCTTTTTGATGTCCTCAACATTACTGCTACCTGGCAGGGAGCATTTACAACCTCCAATAACTCTAAAATGTCAGGGACATGTTTGATTTCTTTGTTGGCAGAGGTTAAGAATCCCTGCTCCTTCCATAGTAATGAATTATGAGGTGAGAAGAGCAACTGTCTGTGTAAACATTTATAGCTTTACCTATCCCTAGGCATAGGGCCTGCCCCAATGCAATAAGGTTAGTCTTATAAGCTGAAGTCCCCTGTGGGAGTAGCCCTGATTCTAGGGCCTCTGTGAGGGTCATGGCTGCATATTCTGCTTGTCATTTCTCTTAGTGCATAAAGCTATTGCCCTCTGAGTGCATCTTGACCTCAGCTTCCTGAAAGGACTGAGCCTGTAAGTCAGGTCTACTAAAATATATATCCTCAGTGATTTCTTAGCCATCATGCAAGGCCCCTCCTCTGAGATGGGCAATAATGTGACTGGATTTAGGGACATCACCATTCTTAAAGTCACATTGGGGTTGTCAATCATGAAGGCCTAATATGTTCCCATCCTACCTGCAGTGAGCCAGTATTTCCCTTTTGCTTTAGCAGAGGGAGCACTACATGGGGGCGATGTACCATAACAAGTTGTTCCAGGGTGAATTTTTCTGCCTTCTTCAATAGGAGGCAAAGCACTCATCCTTTGGCCATACTGTCAAGCTGTCTTGAGAAGTAGAGCACTGGCCACTGAGCAGAGCCTAAGCTCTGAATTAGGACTCCTAGGGAGCCTCCCTGATGTTCATGCATGTATAGTCCAAATGGTTTGTATAAGTCAGACAGTCCCAAGACTAAACATGTCATTAGTTTATGTTTGATGGTCCTGAAAGCCAACTGGCACTTTGGGGTCCATTCTAGAGGGTCTGTTTTCTCCACTTTCAGGACTTTATGATTAGTGCAAACTTAGGAATCCATAGGCAGCAAAATCCAGTCATGCCCCCCAAGCTCCCATAGCTGTCTTCTGGAGGAGGGGCAAGCCACTCTCTAGATGGTCTCTTGCCTGTCCTGGAAGCAGTTTCATTGCCCCTGTGAGATATGAAACCCAAGGTATCTCACCTGTGTCTTGAAGATCTGTGCTTTCTTCTTGAAAACTCAATATCTGCATTCAGCCAGATAGTTCAAGAATTGAAGAGTATTGTGACCTGAATCCTTCTGAGTTCAGCTGGCAATGAGGAGACCGCCCACATGCTGCAGGATGGGCCCTAAGTAGTAATCAGGGCTCATAGATCTTTAGCCAGTATTTTTTTTTTTTAAATGTAGGGGAATTTGTGAATCCTTGAGCTAATGCTAGGTCAATGTCTCTTGAACCCAGTCTTGGGGCTAGTCCACTCAAAGGTGAACAAGGGCTGTGACTCATTATGCAAAGAGATAGGTTTTTTGTTTTTGTTTTAAAGCATCTTTGAGATCAAGAACTGAAAACCAAACAAAATGACTGGTTACCAGGAGTGTTTATGGGCTAGTCACAATGGGGTGGACATCTTCCATAATTTGATTAATTTTTCTTATATCTTGTTTAAAGCTTTAGTGTCAGGTTGTAGCACTGGCAAGATTGGTGAATTATATGGTGATTGACATGGGAGTACAGTGGCTTCATATGATAAGCACTAGACTGCTGACCACAAGGTCTGTTGTTTGAGCCCACCAGTCACTCCAGGGCAGAAAAATAAGTTTTTTTGCTCCCATGGAGATTAAAGCCTCAGAAACCCTATACAAGGTTACTGTGAATTGGAACTGACTCAACAGCCCTTAACAACAACAACGGTGATCAACATGGATATGCATCCGATGCCTAGATATATGAAGAAACCCAAGGGGCTATTCCTCCAGTGCTTCCCTCCAGATAGAGTTTTGCTCCTGATTTGCCACAGTGGCTCCAGGCTTTAGGGAGATTCCAGACTTCAGGATTTACTAATTATAGGCTTTGTTCTGCAAGGTAATCACTAGGTGGCGCACCAACATCAAGTAAAAATGCTGCTTGTGATGGATAAGCCTGTTCCAGAGATAACAGAACCAGAATTTTTGACTGCCAAACATATCAGACAATCTATTTGATATCTCAAGCGAGTAAAGTTTTGCTAAAGGTAATACAGAAATG
>NW_006408544.1:2693415-2694305 GCF_000296735.1 Chrysochloris asiatica | reverse complement strand
CCTGTACAGGGTCACTATGAGTTGGAACCGACTCCACGGCACATAACAACAACAAAGGTTACTGTTAGTTAGGCCCCCAGTTTGGAAAGAAAGTAATGGTACAGGAGTGTGTCTGGCATGTATACAAAATTCGTGGTAAAATAAGTCTTTTCCCACCTCACATAGCTGACGTATTGAAGAAATGAAAAGGTAAAGGTAGAGGCTTGTGCTGGTGCTCCCCTAATCTGCATAGTTCAGGGACCCAGGGGGGACTCTGCCATGTTCAAAACTGAGTATGTGTCCCCTGTATGTAAAATAAAGTCTATGGTAGACCTCCCACCTTAGGGTTATCCTAGGTTAGCGGCTTGTTGTTGTTGTTGTTAGGTGCCATCGAGTCGGTACCGACCCATAGAGACATTATGCACAGCAGAACAAAGCACTGCCCAATCCTGGGCCAATCTCACTATTGTTGCCATGATTGAGACCATTGATGCTGCCACTTAGCCAATCCATCTCATTGGGGGTCTTCCTCTGCGGGAGTCCAGCTTTCTCAGGGTCAAGGGACACGAGAGGAGACGCGGAGTCGGCGAAAATGAAAGCTATCGTGGAGCCTCTGCTTAGTTGTCTGATGGAGCTCTCTCTCTTTTTTCTTTCCTCTCCCTCTCTGCCCTGGCTCAGAAAGTCTTTATTTTTATACTTAAAATTACACAGTACGTAATGATTTGATACTTTGATTTTCCCTAGAATTATTACACATTTGTAATTGTAACATTCTTTTACCCTGTGATTACAGAACCTTAACAAAAGTGTATGTATGGTGTCTAACCTGACCTTTCCAACATCCTGTTCTTTTCTAACCATTAAGCATTCTTCTCTTAACATTATCTCCTCTCCTATGTAAGTGTTAGATT
>NW_006408544.1:2691247-2692177 GCF_000296735.1 Chrysochloris asiatica | reverse complement strand
TTCAATCTTTTCTCCATTGATAAGAATGTTGTTTATTGAGGGAAAATGAGTCTCTTGGGCTAGCGGCAGGATATGGCAAATGTAACAGACACCTTTATAACCCATCAGTCTGACTGTTCTCCCCTGTTCACTTCCTGGAATAACTGGAGGTCCCTGGTCGAAGGAGACCAGGCTCCCAGTACCTTGAATTAGTGTTTGGCCTGAGGGAGTAATCTACAGACTGGACCTGGCTTGGACACTCCCTCTTCCAGGGCCCCTTTTACCACATTTTGCACACTGGTGGGGTTCAGTGGGCTGCAGGCCAGGCCTGGAGGCAGCAGTCTCAGGGGCTACACTCTCAGGCTCAGCTTCCTGCTAGTCCAGACAAGCTCAGCTGCCGAGAGTGCAGCCTTTTGTCTCATTTTGTGCTTATCTTCTCAGTCATCTGGGCCTGATTATTGAAAACTTTAAAATCAATCTCTAGCAATTGACAAGTTGGCAAACTCAACCCCTCTTCAAGGTTCTGCAGCCTTTTTCCTATGTCTGAGGCCTTTATGAGATAAAGGTCATGTTAATTAACTGGGCATTGTTGAGATCTTAAGTGACTTGCTCCAAAAAGGAAGAGGGGGGTCTTCCTTCTCTTCTGGGCATGATCTCTCTCACTTTCCGTAGGCTTTGGGGACTGGAGGCCCCAGTTCTCAACCTCATCATTAGGCAGTCCTGGTACAGTTGTAATCAGGCAGTCCCCTCGTGATTTTGATCCCATTCTGACTTCCTGGTGGGGATGATTTCTGTGGCAAATATCCTGCTTCTTATAAATTCATTCAATAATATTAACATTCAATCAACAATTTGTGCCTGCAAAGGTTATTGCTCCAGTATTTGCTAAAAGGTGGCTTAATATATATTATATAACATGTTGTCGTTGTTGTTGTTAAGTGCCATCGAGTC
>NW_006408544.1:2686513-2690907 GCF_000296735.1 Chrysochloris asiatica | reverse complement strand
ATATATATTCCATCTACATTTCATAACTGACATTCTACTAAAAGAAAAGACTGTCTCGTCTCCATTTATTCATTTAATTACTTATTTGATTATTTATATCAGTATGTCATTTATGGTTTTATTTTACTTTTCCAGGATATAATCTATTACTGGGGCCCATATGTGGCACTGTGGATTAATGCACCAGACTGCAAAGCTGTTTGAACTGCAAGGTTGATGGTTCAAGCTCACCAGCTGCTCCTTGGAAACCTTATACAATGTCACTATGGGTTGGAACCGATTCGATGGCACTTCATAACAAGTACAACAATCTATTACTACCTTTACTTAAAATTGGATGCTGATGCTAATCAGACTCCATGCCAAGATTTCTAGAGAGGCCCATATGCCATGTTGGTCCCATAAAAGAATAACAGTCACTGTGGTATGTGCTGTCTTTTATGTGATTCACAGAGGATTTTCATAAACTTTTTGTGCTTGACTTTTTTGTACTGTGTCTACTCCATCTACTGTGGTATACAATTTTAAAGTCATAAGAAGATTTGTTGTTGTTACATGCTGTCGAGTGGATTCCAACTCATAGCAACCCTGTAAAGGGTTTCCGAGGAGCAGCTGGTGAGCTCAAACACCGGACCTTGTGGTTCAAACCAACTTTGCAGTCCAGCCCATTAACCCACAGCACCACACAGGAGGTTTTGTTGTTGTTTTTGTTATGTGCCGTGGAGTAGGTTCTGACTCATAGCGACCCTGTACAGGGTTTCCAAGGCTGTACATCTTTACGGGAGCAGAAAGCCTCATCTTTCTCCCACGGAACAGCTGGTAGAAACCTTTAAATTCAAGATATTCATTTTATAATGAGTGAAATGAGCTTCTAAGAAAGGAAATAAATTACTCAAAGTCAAAAAATAAGTTAGCAAGTTTGGAATTAGAGCCCAGGTCATGTATGTCAAGTCCTGTATCCTTTCCATAACACATAGTAAAATATAGCACTTTAGTTCCATGAACCACATTAGGTCCATGGGCAATACTGGTTCTATATACCATTGGCTTAATTTTCAAGATTGGATGCAGATTATTTACTTTTTACGAGTGTTAGTCTGATGACATACATAACCCTGGTCTTTTATGGTCCCCTTTTATTATAGCCTGCCATTTACAGTTAACATGTTTCATGTCATTTGTTGTTGTTAAGTGCCATTGAGTTGGTTCCAACTCATAGTGTAAATCTTTGAGGAAGTATAAAGTATAATCTTTCTCCTGCAGAACAGCTGGTGGGCTCAAACCACCAACCCTCTGGTTCACAGTCCAGTGCTTGTACTACAGATGTGGATCAGAGCCTGCCTAGTGGTGTTATTGTACATAGCTCCTCCCCAGGGCTCACAACCTCTGAGTGGCTCTGACTACCTAGAAAGCGGGATATACACTGTTTGAGAAAAAAAGGAAAAAATAAAATAAAATTATGCCTTTGTCTCCACGAGCCACAGGTAGGTTTCTGTGGTGTAAACATGTTTACTTTCCTTTAAAGTTGTTCACGAACTCTCAAGATGGCTGTAGTAGGTCACCACCTCTCTTGCCATATCTATTCAACTTATTCTCCCAGTAAGCACTCAATCCACTTTTCTATCCCTTCCTCGGGAGCTCAGAGTTCCAGAAATATCCTCTGTATCTGGCTCATCTGGTTTTCTGTATCCTTGCTGCAGAGAGCCCTCTTAGTCTTTCTGCCTAGTCTGTCACCATTCTCAGACCTCCTGAGAACAAGTTTTAAGGGTTAATATTTGTTGAGCTGATTTTCTTTTACTTCTATCACAGGATAGGTATGTTCCTGGTAGAACGCTTTCAGTCTGGATCCAAGACTCCAGAAGACCACAGCCAACCTAAAGCTAATACATGAACGTTTGTTCTTATAAGCCACTGAGACTATGGAGATATTTGTTACTACACCACAATGTAGCTCATTGATTATTCAGTCATGTTGGTTCCAAGGGCCACGTTTGTTCCACTAGGTAAGTACTATGGTGGTTCAAATATACAATGTTGGTTGAAAACATTATAATTATTTTTGCTTTCCTCAGCTTTAGACATTCTACCCCAGGCCTCTTTTAGATACCTGTTTACCAGATCACCCTACTATACCCTATCACCTTGAGAAAAGCTCCCTTAATGCCCTTGTTCCTTAGACTACAGATCACAGGATTGAGAAGAGCAGTGAAGACATTCAGAGGAGTAGCTGGAATTGGACCTCATATAGATGTAGGTAGGAGCTCTGGTAGTGTAGTGGCTACGAATTGGGCTGCGAACCGCAAGGTCAGCAGCTTGAAACTACCAATTGTTCCGCAGGAGAAAGATGAAGCTTTCTGCTCCCGTAAAGATTTACAGCCTCGGAAACCCTGTACAGGGTCACTATGAGTCGGTTCCAACTCCACAGCACATAACCACCACCACCACCACCACCACCACCATAGATGTAAGTGGCTGGATCCCAACCATAGTTGGGAAGCACAAGTGAAGAAAGCCTTGCAACAACCCCTAGTGGACTTGATCTTGAGGATGGCCAGAGTAATATGGACATAAGAGACAGAATGAAGAATAGTGGTATACCAACTATAAACACACTGGTGACCACATCAACCATCTTGGTGAGGTGGGTTCCATGCAAGCCAAACTCCACACTGAGGGGCTTTCACAGAAGTAGTTGTTGACGATGTTGACCCTATAGTAGGCTCCTACTACTTATCTGCTGTCTAATCCTGAGCAAATTATTTAATCTTTCTGAGTCTTTGTCTCCTCATGTGTAAAATATAGCTAATAATGCTCGCATCTCAGGGTTTTTATAAGAAGAGGCATTGTATATGAAGCATGAAGTACAATATCTTAATACAATGGTGGTAGTTGGTGGTTGTGTGCTCTGGAGTCAGTTCCAACTCATAGCGACCCTGCATTGGGTTTTCGAGACTGTAAATCTTTATGGGAGCAGAAAACTTCATCTTTCTCCTGCTGAACTACTGGTAGTTTCGAACTGCTGACCTTGAGATTAGTAGTCTGACTCGTAACCACTATGTTACCAGTGCTCCTTTTAATACAATAAGCAGCATGAAAATGCTTATATGCAACCTATCCAGTTTCATTCTAAACACCTCAGCAGACAAAGTGGTCATTCACATGTCTTACAGTGCATGTATACCACATCATCTCCAGTCCCAGAGCCTCTGAGAGTTGAAGTCCTCCTAGTGCTTATTATCTGAATGTGCCTAAACAACTATTTGCATCCCAATCCTCATCTCACAAAGCATTGTTAATTGTCCTGTCGTTTTTTACTGAGCTTGAGGAGGGTTCAGATCCTTTAATTACTGCCAGTTAGGTTGAACTGGCACTCAAGAAGAGTATCTAATCCCTCTAGTTCAGTTCTTTCCTCCAACCATTTTGTGAATGTGAAAAAGAAGGACTATATCTTTCAGAAGTCATCAACAGGAATATCCATCTATATGACTCTTCTTCTACCATGCCAGATTCAAATAAGCATCCATCAGGTGTCTGTAAGACAAAATAACAAAGGTGTCAAAGAGCAGAGAGTTATTAAATTCTACCAAACTCTACCTGTCCTCATCCCTGGTATATGCCAATACACTAATTGCTTCCTTTCATTTATCAAACAGTGTTTCTCTGTCACTAGACTTGCCATTTTCCAAAATAACTTATTTGCTCATGTGGATGAATCATCTTATTCTATATCATGGTCTCTCATTTTCTTGACTTCTTCTATTCTAATGACCTTCACTTTATATCTCTTTGATCATACTCTCTCATGGCACATCCTGGACCATCACCTGGGGCTGTTAATACCTCTGAATTCACTAATCCATTCATTTCACTTGCTGATTATATCTGCTGTCTCTCCAGGAGTGGTGGTGGTGGTTGTGTGCCACTGAGTTGGTTCTGAAGCATAGTGATCCTGTATGGATTTTCTGAGGCTATAAATTTTTATGGGAGCAGAAAGCCTCAACTTTCTCCTGCAGAGCAACTGGCAGATTCAAACTATTGACCTCATGATTAGCAGCCAAGCCTCATAATCTACTGCACTACCCTCTCCAGTGGATTAAACTGGGTTGCTAACCGCAAGGTCTACTATACCACCATCTTTAGTCACCATTCATCTGTCAGTTTATTGCACTGTGGTGGCTTGTGTGTTGCTGTGATTCTGGAAGCTAGCCCACTGGTATTTTGAATGCTGGCAGGATCACCCATGGTGGAGAGATTTCAGATGAACTTTCAGATTAGGACAGACTCAGAGGAATGAGTGGCAGACTATTTCTGAATGTTTAGCCACTGAAAACCTTATGTATAACAGTAGAACACTGTCAACATCAGAAGCTTGACTATTGAAACATGTTAAAGAG
>NW_006408544.1:2684474-2685523 GCF_000296735.1 Chrysochloris asiatica | reverse complement strand
TGCAATGAGTCAGAACCTAAATTGACAACACTTAACAACAACAAGGCAAACTACTTAATACCACTATTATTCAAATTTATGAACCAACCACTAAAGCCAGTGAAGGTGAAATTGAAGAATTCAACCGTCTTCAGTCTGAAATTGATCAAACATGTAATCACGATAGATTGATAATTACTGGTGAGTGGAATGCAAAAGTTGAAAACAAAGAAGAAGGATCAGCAGTTGGAAAATATGTACTTGGTGGTGATAGAAATGATGCTGGAGATTTTGTGATAGAGTTTCGCAAGACCAATAGCTTCTTCAATACAAATACCTTTTTTAAACAATATAAAAGATGATTATACACAGGAAATTCACCAGATGGAATACACAGAAATCAAATTGACTACATTTATGGAAAGACTTAGTAAGAAAGCTCCATGTCATTAACCAAAACAAGGCCAGGGGCAGACTGCGGAAAAGACCATCAGTTATTCATATGAAAATTCAGGCTGAAATGGAAGAAAATTAAAACAGTCCATGAGAGCAAAAATATGACCTTGAGCATATCCCACCTGAATTTAGAGATCATCCCAAAAACAGACTTTGTGCATGAAACATTAATTAGCAGAGACCAGAAGAATTGTGGGATGACATCAAGAATATTATACAGGAAGAAAGCAAAAAGGTCCTTAAGAAGAAAAGGACTAAAATGGGTGTCAGAAGAGACTCTGAAACTTTCTCTCCAGTGTAGAGATGCTAAACCAAATGCAAGAAATGCGAAGGTAAAAGCCAAACAGAAAATTTCAAAGGACAGCTGAAGAAGACAAAGTCAATATTATAATGAAATGTTCATAGACATGCAGTTAGGAACTAGAAAGGGAAGAACATGCTTGTCATTTCTCAAGTTGAAAGAGCTAAAGGAAAACATCCAAACCTTGATTTACAATATTGAAGGACTCTGGGGCAATATATTGAACAATGCAATTTACAATATTGAAGGACTCTGGGGCAATATATTGAACAATGCAGAAAGCATCAAAAGAAAATGGAAGGAATATACAGTC
>NW_006408544.1:2682069-2683316 GCF_000296735.1 Chrysochloris asiatica | reverse complement strand
TATGGTGTTGGAAAAGAATATTAAAAGTACCATGGACTGCCAGAACAAACAAATCTGTGTTGGAAGATGTACAGCTGAATGTTCCTTGGAAGGCAGGATGGCCCGACTTCATCTCTCCTACTTTGGACATATTATCAGGAGGGATCAGTCCCTGGAGGAGGGCATCATGCTTGGTAAATTAGAGTGTCAGCAAAAAGGAAGACAACTCCCCAAAAAATATGGATTGGCACAGTGGCAGTAGCAATGGTCTTGAGAACGGTACAAGACCAGGCAATGTTCATTTTGTTGTGCCTAGGGATGCTATAGGTCAGAACTGACTAAACGGCACCGAATAACAACATGAGCACATTTAAATGAGGAGTATATTGCCACCAAAACCTAAGGAAACCCACTAGGCATTGTTTCTCTTTTATGATGACAGAAGGTGTCTGATGCAGCAACTTCTCTTTCACATTTAAAGGAATAAGTCCACAAACCCACACTATTGCTTCCTAAGATAGAAGGTCCCTGAATTTTTGTAATATTTATTTCCCATGCTCTAACACACAAATGTTTTACTAATGGGTCTAGAATAGTTGCTACTTCTGCTCATCAAGTCCAAGGAGAATAATATCATAAATGTATTGAACCAGCATAATGTCATGTAGAAGGGAAGGGTTATCAAGGTCCCTGTGGACCTAGTTATAATATAAGGTTGAAGAATTGATATTCTCATGAGATAGAACAATGAGAATGTATTCCTAACTTTGTCATCTGAAAGCAAGCTGTTTTTAGTGGTATTGAGAAAAAAACATTTGCTAGATCAGTAGGTGCATATGAAGGAACTTCAAAAAGTTCTTGGAAAAATACCTTTCCATTCCATTTTCCCATGAACTTTTGAAGTACTCTTATACTAAGAACTAGGGACTGTGTTAATTTGCTAAAGCAATAAATATCTGGCAATGCAGCTGAAATGGAGAAATGATTGAAGGTGTCAAAGACGCCATTTTGTTCAGACCAATCACATCTGGTAACAGAGCTGAAATTGCAGCTACCAACTGATTAAATTATAATAATGCCGCCATATTCTTCAAATCCATCGGTGTTCTACAGGAATCTCTGTAGTATTGTTTGGGGTTTACTATTTAACTAGTCTATTACACCACCACTTGTTTGTCAGTGTGTCGTACTGTGGTAGCTTATGTGTTTCTGTGATGCAGGAAGTTATGTTACCAATATTTAAAATACCAGCAGGGTCACCATAGTGT
>NW_006408544.1:2677260-2677919 GCF_000296735.1 Chrysochloris asiatica | reverse complement strand
CAACTCAACATGATAAGAAATAGCTGCAAACATCCAGTAATAATCAGAATGTGGAATTTATGAAGTATGATTGTAGAATAATTGGAAGTCATCAAACATTAAATAGAATGTACAAAGATTGATATCCTCATCAATGAAATAGATAATTATTAGCCATTTAGAATCTGACCATCATATGGTTTACTATACTGGAAACAATGAATTCAATAGGCATGGCATAGTATTTATCATCAAAAATATTTCAGGATCTATCTTGAAATATGATGCTGTCTGTGATAGGATAATATCTATACTCCTACAAGGAAAACAGTTAATACCACTATTTTTCAAATTTACATACCAACCACTAAAACCAGTGATGGTGAAGTTGAAGAATTCTACCAACTTCTTCAGCCTGAAATTGATCAAACATGAAATCAAGATATATTGATAGTAACTGCTGATTGGAATGCAAAGGAAGAGGAAGAAGCAGTAGTTCGAAAATATGGCCTAGATGATAGAAAAGCTGTTGGAGATCACATAATAGAATTTTGCAAGACCAATAACTTCTTCATTGAAAATACTTTTTTTCAACAACATAAAAGGCAACTATACATATGGACCTCCCAGATGGAATACAAAGAAATCAAATTGATGACATCTATGGGAAGAGATGATGG
>NW_006408544.1:2676221-2677160 GCF_000296735.1 Chrysochloris asiatica | reverse complement strand
AAAAAAAAAAAAAAGAAAAAAAAAGAAAAAGACCTTGAGCACATCTCACCTGAATTTTTTTTAAAAAAAGAGGCAGGTGATGTATACTGGCTGTTAGAGACCATCTCAAGAACAGATATTATGCATTAGACAATAATGATCGAAAACTAGAAGAACTGTGGGATTACATAAAGAACAATACAGGAAGAATGCAAAAGGTCATTAAAAAGACAGGAAAGAAAGAAAAGATCCCAATGGATGTCAGAAGAGACAGAAATTTGTTCAAGAGCACAGAGTAGCTGGAGTAACTGGAAGAAATTATGAAGTAAAAGAGCTGAACAGAAGATTTCAAAGGGCTGGAGAAGGTAACGTCAAGTATTAGAACGAAATGTGCAAAGACCTGGAGTTAAAAAACCAAAAGGGAAAAAACACTTGTGGTATTTTTCAAGTTGAAAAAACTGAGAAGAAAATTCAAGCCCCAACTTGTGACGTTGAAGAGCTTTATGGGCAAAATATTGTGTGATGCAAGAAACATCAAGAGATAATTGAAGGTGGGAAGGTGGCAAGATGAAGGACTAGGCAGGGAACTATACAGACCCTCTACAACAAAGACAAGGGAAAACAAATGAAATAGCTACAGATGATAGTCCTGGAACATGAGCTTCAGATGAAGGGTTAGAGAAGTGGAGTGAATGTTTAGGAGGAGAGAAAGCTAAACAGATGCAGCAAAAACACAGTGAGAGAGTAGTGAGTGATCTGTGCTGGCTGATCCGAGGCAGTACAGTCATTTTTGACCTTTTCCTTCTTTCTTTTCTTCTCAATGACTTTTGCTTTCTTCATGTATGATGTGATGTCATCCCACAACTCTTCTGGTCTTTGTTCTTTAGTGTTTAATGTATCAAATCTGTTCTTCAGATGATCTCTAAATTCAGGTGGGGTATATTCAAGGTCATATTTTGG
>NW_006408544.1:2666579-2675251 GCF_000296735.1 Chrysochloris asiatica | reverse complement strand
AAGCAGTTCATCACTCCTTCTTCCTAGTCTGTCTTCATCTGGAAGCTCATCTGAAACCTGTCCACCATGGGTGACCCTGCTGGTTATTTAAAATACCAGTGGCATAGCTTTCAGAATCACAGTAACTCACAAGCTACCACAGTATGACAAACTGACAGACGAGTGGTGGTCTCAATGATTACAATCCCATTAATGTTACATCATGTATCCCACTTCCTCCTTGTTTTTCTTGTTTCCCAACCCTTCTGAATTTTGTCCTTGGATAAATGCTGCCCTTTTGATCTTGAGTGGTTAACCATTCTATGGTGTGCTTCCCTCACTAGTTTTGTTGTCCCTCTTATATACCTATTGTTTGGCTGAAAATTGAGCCACGGGGGTAAGTGCTGTTCCAGAGCTGGAAAGGTAACCAAGGGACATAGTTTCTGGACTCCACCAATCTTTATCTGACCAGTAATCCTGGCCTTTTTTTTTTTTTTTTTTAGTTTTGTTCCACATTTTCTCCCACTTTATCTTAGACATTCTAATGTGATCCCTTTCAGAACAGTTGGTAGTGGTAACCAGGCATCATTTAATTCTTTTGGTCTCATTATTATGGATACTGGTATTCCCATGGTCCATCAGTCCATTGAACTTACTGTTTCCAGGCATCTTCAACTTTCATCACCCTTCTTTCTTCCAGATGGGGAGAGACCAAAAGTTGCACCTTAGATGCAATATTGAAGGATTCTATGGAAACAATATTGAATGACTGAGGAAGCATCAAAGGAGATGAAAGGAATCCACAGAACTTTATAATCATTTATTATTCCTTATTAATCACTCTATTCATACCCTTACTGGCCTAGTATCTAATTTCTCCTTCTGTTCCCCAGTTCTTCTCTGTCATTTAAACCCCAGCACCAGAATCAGCAGCTCCCTCCCAATACCCCCAACCTTGTATTGGGAACATCACCTATCTGATAGTTCTCTAAAAGGGCGGTTGTTTATTCTTACCCTTGGCCTATAAATTCCCGGACAGTTTCATCCCTAATAACCATTTTTCCCCCTTTCCTAAAGTCACACCCACAAGGTAATGTTGTTGTTGTTAAGTGCCATTGAATTGGTTCTGACTAATAGTGACCCTCTATAGGTTTTCTGAGGAGCTGGTGGGTTTGAACTGTCGGCTTTGGGATTAGCAGTCCAGTGCTTATAATACAGCACCAACCAGACCTTACAAGGCAGCTTTTCATTTCTAAAATGGCATCACTTCCTCAAATAGGATAAAAGCATTCTCATTGCACTTAGATCCATTTTGAGTGTGTTTTTACATATGACATGAGGTATGGGTTTAACTTCTCCTTTTGCATTGCATTTAGATAAAATAAATTCTTCTTATTGGGCTATCTAGGATCTGGCCTTTGACTATCTCTCCAGTGTTATCTCCACCTCTCCTGCTTACTTTATTATGACCTCATGAGTCTTCTTCCAGTTTTTCAAGCATAAAAGTTCTTTTCTGATTTGTGATCTTTATCCTGAGGTCCTAATATCAAGAGGTTGCATGAAATGCCCTGCTCTTGGCTGTTTGCAATGCTTGGTCTTTATGTCTTTATTCACACTATACAAGTGTGAACAGGTGTCAGCTCAATCTCAGTTCCTCACTTGGGCCTTACTGGTCCTAACTTGAATAGTAGGTTTCTCTCCTCATTTTCTTTATTCAAGAACTTTGTTTGTTTCTCTCAGAGTTCTGCAACCTTATTTGTTATATTTCAATCTATCAGAGTAGTGAATTGAAGTAGGGTTATATGTAATCTGGATATCTGTGTTTGACACCCACTGAGAGAACCTCACTCCCATAAGGTCTTTAGGTGCCACAGGTCAGCATGACATCTTGGTTAGGGTTATTACAATTTTATGACTATAAATCACTCCACTTATTTCTCTTTGTTTCCACAGGGTCTTGTATAGATGGATCATAGTGGATGCTCTAAAATACAAGAATTAAATTGGCTCATCACAAGGCCTCTGGACCAATAATGAGCGCTGTAAGAAATGTGGATATCTGTTCTAACTCAGAGAACCCATGTAAATATTCCCAAAGAATCCCATATGTCATTTTGGTCCCTTGAAAGAATAAGCGTCACTGATATGTGTGCAGCCCACCACCCCATTATGATTTTCTTATTCTTCTTAGGGTTCACTGATGACCATCACACATGGATTGATTTTGAGTTTCATGCACAAAACCTACTCTGTCGACAGTGGTATAGAATTTAAGTCAAAAGATGCCTGAGAGACCATTAAATTCAAGTTGTTCATTTTATAAATAAGTAAAATGAAGTCCACAGAAGTAAATTTTCCAAAGTCACACAACAAGCTAGTAAGGTTGGAACGAGAGTCCAGGTCATGTTTTCAAGTCCTATACCCCTTGCAATAATGCTGCGGAATATATCACATGATTTCAAGAACCACATTGGTTCCTTGACCAAGTTAGGTCCAGGGACTATAGTGGTTCCATATACCATTGAATTACTTTTCAGATATTTTCTATTTAAATTTAGCATTCCAATTGTTCAGATTCCACTTTAGCCTTTTACTGTTTTCTTTTATCATACCATGTCAATTAAGTTTACCAAGTTTCATGTTGTATACATGCATTTATTGTTTTGTGGCACTTTGGGTTAAAGCGCCAGACTGCAAAGCCATTTGAACTGCAAGGTTGGTGATTCAAACTCACCAGCTGCTCCTTGGAAACCCTATCCAGGGTCGCTATGGGTTGGAACCGACTTGACGGCCCTTAACAACAACAACAACATACAATAAACACTGGACTGTGAACCACAAGTTCTGTGGTGTGAGCCCACAAGCCACTCCTTGGGAGAAAGATGAGGGTTCTGCTCCCATGAAGATATAAAGCCTTGGAAACCTATACAGACAGGGTCACTATGAGTTGGGACCAACTTGATGGCACTTAATAACAAACAACAATGTCATTATGGTCAATTGAATTATTAACCCATAGTTTGATGCCTGCCCTATAGAAGGGTTGTACATTCCTATTCATTGCCATGTGACTTGCACTAATTCTATGTGGAAAGAAAATATTTCCTATGCCTTTCCATCAGACTTGACTAGGTGGCTTACTTTAGTCAATACAATGTGAACAAAGAAATATGAGTCACTTATAAGTAGAAGTTTTAAAAGTCATCATTTATTTTAGCTGTTTTTCCCCCTTCCAGCTGTCATAGAATGGCATGTTCCAGGTGAGGGTCTTTCTACAGTTTGGATCTGAAACTACAGAAGGTTACAACTAATGAACAATTTATATGGAACATGAACAATACACAAATTTTTGTTGCTGTAAACCACTGAGATTATGGAGTAGTTTGTTATTGCATCATAATTGACCAAGTTGACCATTACAGCATGATGCTTCCATGGACCTCATTTATTCCACTGGATTTGTACAATGTTTAAACGTACAATGTTGGTTGAAGACATGACAGATACTAACCCCTTCCTAATCATAGAACATTCTATCCAAGGCCTCTTCTGTATCCCATTTCACAAGGCCACCCTCCCTCGTCCCATCACCTTGAGAAAAGCCCCTTTGATGTCCTTGTTCCTCAGACTATAGACAACAGGGTTGAGCAAAGCTGTGAGGACATTGTAAAAGAGGGCAATCTGCTTGTCACGTTCAGGGGAAAAGCTGGAATTAGGTCTTAGATAAATGTAGGTGGCTGGAGCATAGAAGCATGTAGCCACAGTTAGGTGGGAAGCACAGGTGGAGAAAGCCTTGCATCGGCCGCTGGTGGTCTTGATCTTGAGAATGGCCAGAACAATACGGACATAAGAGGCCAGTATGAGGCAACTTGGAGTAACATTCACAAACACACTCATGACCAGATCCACTATCTCAATGAGGTGGGTATCCATGCATGCCAAGGTTCGTACTGTGGGACCTTCACAGAAGTAGTGGTTGACAATATTGGGCCCACAGTAGGGTAGCCTCATAGTGAGGAAGGTGTGAATCAAAGAGGAGATGAAACCAAAGGCCCAGGTCCCAGCTGCTAGTCTTGTGCACATTCCCCAGCTGAGGATAACAGTATAACGCAGTGGATAGCAAATGGCCACATATCGGTCATAGGCCATAACAACAAAGAAAACACACTCCGTCAGGCTGAGGGCACCAAACACATACATCTGCACCCAACAGCGAGCAAAAGAGATGCTTTGAGAGTGAGCAAGAAGGTGCACCAGCATCTGGGGTATGGTGGTAGTAACATAGCTTATATCAAGTAGGGAGAGGATACAGAGAAAGAAGTACATAGGAGTGTGGAGATGTGAATCTAGGCAGATCAGAGTGATAATGAGCCCATTGCCCAGGATTGAACTCAGGTACAGGAGAAGGAAGGCAATGAAGAGGATCCTGTTGGAGATGGGGTCACTGAAGAAGCCAAGCAGGATAAATTCAGAGACCCAACTTTGGTTCTGTTCTGGAGCTATCCACATGGTGAGGCCTATAAGAGAATTACATTCATATAAGTGGTGCTGCAGGATAAGAACTGGATGGCTAACTATAGGTCAGTGGTTCAAACCCACCAGCTGCTCCTCAGAAACCCTATACAGGATCTCTATGAGTCAAAACAGACTGGACAGCACTTAACAGCAACAAATGGCCCGAAGTATAGTACCTGGTAAGAATATATGTTGTGGTGGCAGACAGACTAGGACTTTAAATCTGACCTCACTACTCATCTGCTGTGTAATCTTGAGCAAATTATTTAACCACTTTGAGTCTTTGTCTCCTCATGTGTAATATGTAGCTAATAATACTCATATCTCAGCATTTTTATAAGGAGAAGAGTCAATGTATATGAAGTATATAATACAATGCCTTAAAACAATAAGCGGTATGAAAAACGTTGATATGCAACTTCTCCAGTCTCATTCCAAACTCTTCAGCAGACAAAGAGATCATTCAGATGTTCAGCACCAATCCATTTACAGGACATTAGCTCTAACCCCCAAACCTCCGGGGTCCTCCTAATGTTATTTGTCTGGATGTGCCCAAATAAATGGTTACATGTCTCTCTTCTCATCACACAGAGACATTTTTAATCATCATGTCTCTTTCCTACTGAGTCATGAGGTTTCAGAATCTTTAACATGACACAATAGTCAACTGCTCCCAGTTCGGATAAACTGGCACTCAAGTTCAATTATTTACCCTATTTTAAAGATGTGTAAATCAAGAATTGTATCTTTCAGGGCTGATTAATAAGAATATCTGTCTATATGACTCTATCTTTCTAGACACACATGAACACTTCATCAGGTGTCTATGAGACCAAATCATAAAGATATGGAATAGCAAAGACCATGTTATTTAGTTCTAACAACACTTTATCTCTCATCATTCCTTCCATATGCCAACATCCTAGTTGCTTCCTCTCATATGTCAATGGCTTTGACACCTAGATCCTAGTGTTCCGTTCTGTCTCTAGACTTGCCATTTTCCAAAATAACTTCAATGATGCCCATGTTGATGACTCATTATTCCACAACTTGACCTCTCATTTTCATGACTTCTATCCGATGACCTGTGTTTCACATCCCTTTGACCTCCCTCTCTCATGTACATATGCTAGACTTTGCCATCATAAATCCATTCATCTCACTTTCTGACTTTATTCTTTTACATCTCCACCTGTAGCCCTTCATTACTCCCATTACACTTATGCTTTTTAGTTAGTTCGTTTTGGACCCACCATGGTACTGACAGTTGAGGAAGTCTCATTTGACTATTCATGGCGCACCATTAGGCTGGACTCTTTTTTATTTTATTTCATTTAACTTTTTCTTTCCATTTCAACTCTCATTACCTCTACCAAGATAACCACTCTGATAATTTCTTGGTTTATGTCCTCAAATATGTATGTGTCTTTGTAGAACACATTTCAAGGTGTATGTGTTTTTAATTTATGTAAATACTTTTGTGTGATAAATTTTATTCTACTGTCACTTTTTTTATATTTGGCATCTATTCATGTCACTGTCCCTACTTCTAATTCAGTGTCATAGTTCTATTTAGTCAAATATATTATATTTTATTCCTTTATAGAGTTTAAATGTTTTCTCTGCAAAAATTTTCTTTATTTTTTGTTAGGTTAGTTATTATATAAGATCATGTTTATTATCATTGTAAATAGCATCCTATTTTTAATACAAGTTATAACTACTTTAGAGAAATATTGCAGATTTTCATAACTTATAGTATATTGCTGTTATTGTTAAGTGTCTGTTAAGAGTCAAATTGGTTCTCATAGTGACCCTTAACAGGGTTTCTAAGAAGTGGATGGTGAGTTTGAACTGCTGACCTGTGGTCCAGTGCTTATCCTACAGTGTCACATAAGGACATCATATAATATTAGTTAATGTAATAAATTTTCTTATTAGTTCTAATAATGTATTGTGTGACCTATGTAGACTGTATCAAATGAATATGACTTTATTTTTCCTTTCGTTATAGTATTTTTATTAGTTAAACTTCTGTGTCTTCATTTACTGCATTTTCCAGGAATTCTTTCTTGTATAGCACTATCAAACGATAATTGTTATAATAGACATTATTGCCTTTTGCTTCATCCTAAATGTATTCCATCTAAGTGTTCTGTTTGATACTTCTTGCAGATTTTAGTTAAATAGACTTTATCAAGTTAAAAGAGTTCCTTTTATTCCTTATTTTCAAAGACTTTTAACAAAAGTAATCACTGAAATTTATTAAAAACATTGTTAAATGTTTAGAGATAACATTTATATATGATAGCACTTATAGATAAATGGGTTGTTTCCTTTCTTTAATCCATTAATGTTGTGAATTTCACTGAACATTTTTTCTACAATTAAATAATTCATGCAAGTAGAGAAACATTTTTTAAAATGGAGAAATTCACCAAAGAATTAGCACTCATAAGAAGAACTCTAACAGAAAGGCTGTGTGGTGGTGGCCAGGAGGCAGGCTTGAAGGACATGCCCTTTGGTTGTTTAAATGACTATATATTCCTGGGAGTTTTTGTGTACATCCCCCCTCAAAAAAAAAAAAAAAAGACAAAAACAGAGGGAATCGAAGCAAATGCTGTTGAATGATGATGCGCAGAGGAGATTGTAATCATTGCAATGAAACAATGCTTGTAAAACTGACGTTCTCCCATGTAAACTGTCACTCAATTCGCAATATAAACTTTAAAAAAAGAAGAAGAAATCTAACAAAAATTCTTGAACTACATATGCTATTGCTGTTAAGTGCCATTGAGTCAGTTCCGACTCATAGTATAGGGTTTTCGAGGAGCAGCTAATGAGTTTGAACCATCAACCTTGCTATTCAAACTGACCTTATGGTCCAGTGCTTTTGCTACAGCACCATACCAGGGCTATATAGCTTCCAGCCAAAGATCGACTAGGAAGAAAATGAGACGAACTACTTCTGAATACTTAGTCACTGAAAACCTTATGAATAACAGTGGAACACTGTCAGCACCAGATTGTTGAATGTTGAAACATAATGAACAACACCAGAATATAGTCATAGTGCCAGAAGATGAGTCCCTCGGGTTGAAAAGCACTCAAATTCAACTGGGGAAGAGTTGTCCACTCAAAGTAGAGTTGCCTTTGATGATGACCTTTATTTGTTAATGAGGGACAATTCAAACAGCTGTCAAAATCCATTAATAATCAGAATATGGAATGTATGAAGTATGAATCTAGGAAAATAGGAAATTGTCAAAATTGAAATGGAATGTATAAAAATTGATGTCCTAGACATTGTTGTTGTTGTTGTTAAGTGTCATCAAGTCAATTCCGACTCATAGTGATCCTGTTTGACCTTGCAGTTCAAAAAACTTTGCAGTCTGATGCATTAACCCATAGTGCCACACCAGGACTCCATCCTAGGCATTAGTGAGCTGAAATGGATCAGTTTTGGAAAATTTAAATCTGAAAATCACATGGTTTACTTTGCTGGAAATGCCAAATTGAAGGAAAATTGCATACAATATATCAAGATCAGTCATGAACTTGGACGCTATCTGTGATAGGATAATAATCATATGTCTACAAGGAAGACCAGTTAATACCACTATTATTCAAATTTATACACCAACCACTAAAGTCAGTGATGATGAAATTGAAGAATTCTACCAACTTGTTCAGTCTGAAATTGATTAAACATGCAATCAAGATATATTGATAATTACAGGAGGCTGGAAACAAAATGTGGAAACAAAGAAGAAGGATCAGTAGTTGGAAAATATGGTCTTGGAGATAGAAACGATGCTGGAGATCACATGCTGGAGAATTTTCAAGACCAGTTAATTCTTCATTGCAAATACCTTTTTTAAAAAATATAAAAGACAACTATACATATGGACCTCACCGAATGGAATATACATAAGTCAAACTGACAATATATCATCAGTCAAAACAAGGCCAAGGGCAGACTGTGGAACAGACCATCAATGGCTCATAGGCAAATTCAGGCTGAAGCTGAAGAAAATGAAAACAAGTCCACAGGAGCCAAAATACGACCTTGATTATATCCCACCTGAATTTAGAGATCATCTGAAGAACAGATTTGATACATTAAACACTAATGACCAAAGACCAAAAGAGTTGTGGGATGACATCAAGAACATCAT
>NW_006408544.1:2652146-2653246 GCF_000296735.1 Chrysochloris asiatica | reverse complement strand
AAACTTATGTGCATCAAAAGACTTCACCAAAAGAGTAAAAAGGGAACGACATATCAGACAAAGGACTCATTTCTAAAATATATAGAAAACTACAACACCTCTACAAGAAGAAGACAAATAACCCAATTAAAAAATGGGTACAGGATATGAACAGACACTTCACAAAGGAAGAGATCCGGGCATCCAACAAACATATGTAGAAATGTTCACGATCACTAGCCATTAGAAAGATACAAATCAAAACAACAATGATATCATCTCACACCAGCAATAACAGCAAAGATCAAAAAAGTTGAGGACAATAAAGGCTGGCAAGGATGTGGAAATACTGGGATGCTCCTGCATTGTTGGTGAAATTGCAAAATGGTCCAGCCTTTCTGGAAAGCAATATGGCACTTCCTCAGAAGGTTGGAAATAGAGAAATACCTTATGATCCAGCAATTCCTCTACTTGGCATTTACCCACCGGAAATATGAGCCATAACACAAGTAGATATATGCACACCAGTGTTCATAGCAGCACTATTTACGATAGCAAAAAGATGCAGACAGCCAAAGTGCCCATCAACGGAAGAATGGACAAACTAACTGTAGTACATACACACAATGGAATATTATGCTCCCTTGAAGAACAACAAGGAAGCTGCAAGCCACTGCATAACATGGATGAACTTTGAGGACATTATGTTGAGTGAAATTAGTCAGTCACAAAAGGAGAAATACTGCATGGGACCACTACTGTAAAAGAATAAGAAAAAGAACCCATACTAAAGGGGAGTGGATTCTTTGCTGGTTGCTGGGATGTAGGTGGTGGGCTGAGGGGAGGGAGGAGAAGGTGAACCCAGGGTAGGGAATAGACACAAGATAGTTTGGGTGCTGGGGAGAGGGGGCAATACACAAGAAGGGGGAAGGGAATGGAAGAACAAGGTGAATGGGAGACGGATTAGGCAGGTTTGCATGAGCTAAGTGGGATAGAGGTAAATAATGATGTATGCACAACCTTGGAACAACAGAGCTCTGGGATACAGGGATTGAGACATGGTTGGAATGGACAAAAGGGGGGAAATAATGTTAAGATGCTTGGCTGTCTTTTGAATCTTA
>NW_006408544.1:2649838-2650366 GCF_000296735.1 Chrysochloris asiatica | reverse complement strand
CAGCAGACTACTGTCAGATACAGTGTTGGAAGATGAGTTCTTAGGGAAGAGCTGCCTCCTCAAAGTAGGGCTGACCACAATAATGTGAATGATAAAAGTGTATAGGACCAGCATTTGCTGATGGTGCATACTAAAATGAGAAGAAACAATTCCGAACATCCATAACTGGAACATGGAATATATGAAGTATGAGTCTAGGAAAATTAGAAATTGTCAAAAATAAAATGGAACATATAAAGATGGATACCCTAGGCAATAGTGAACTAAAATGGTACTGGCCATTTTTGGATCAGACAATTGTATGGCTTATTATGCAGGGAATGGCCAATTGAAGAGAAATGACATCATAGTCATCATCAACAAGAACATTTATTAAAGATATATCTTGAAGTACAATGTTGTCTATGATAGGATAATATCCATATGCCTACAAGGAGTCCTGGTGTGGCACTGTATGATAAGCACTAGACCACAAGGTTGTTTGAACCACAAGGTTGGCAGTTTGAATTCACCAGCTGCTCCTCAGAA
>NW_006408544.1:2641945-2648693 GCF_000296735.1 Chrysochloris asiatica | reverse complement strand
TTTGACAACATTATTTTGTTAGCTCAAAATGGCCAACACCAGATCATATTAGCATACTAAGGAGATCTGGTAGCGTAGTGGTTACGAATGGGGCTGTGAACCGCAAGGTCAGCAGTTCGAAACTATCAGCCGTTCCGCAGGAGAAAGATGACGCTTTCTGCTCTCATAAAGATTTACAGCCTCAGAAACCCTGTACAGGGTCACTATGAGTCAGAACCGACTCCACAGCACATAACAACAATGTCTAGAATATTTATCTTCATGCATTCTACTTCATTTTTGATGACTTCCATTTTTCCTAGATTCATACTTCCTACATGCCATGTTCTGATTAATAGTGGATGCTTATAGCTGTTTGTCCTTATTTTGAGTTGTGCTCCATCAGTAAATAAGATCCCCAAAGCTTGACTCTATTCATCATCACGGTAAAGTTACTTTGAAGAGGCAGATCTTCCCCAGTCAAATTTGAGTGTTTTTCAGCTTGAGGGATCCATCTTCCAGCACTAACAATATATATATCTAACAATACCCTTCTGCTATTTATAATGTTTTCATATTCTGTTTCTATATCCAACAATGTTCTGATACTATTTATAGCTTTTCAGTAGCTAAACATTCAGAGGTAGTACAGCTCTGCTTTTTCCTATTCTGTTCTAGTCTGGAAGCTCAGCTGAAACCTGTCCACCATGGCTGACCCTGCTGGTATTTCAAATGTGATGGTAGAGCTTCCAGCAATACGGCAGCATGCAAGCCACCACAATATGAAAAACTGACAAACGAGTATTGAGAAAGATGTTTACTAGAGCCTTATTTAGTATGCAAAGGCTTTCAACTGTGTAGATCATGACAAACTATGAATAACATTGCAAAGAATGAATATTTCAGAACACTTAATTGTGCTCATAAGGAACCTGTACATAGACCAAGATGCAATTGTTTGAATAGACCATGGAATACTAAATGGTTTAAAATCAGGAAAGGTGTGCACCAGGGTTGTATTTTTCACAATACTTATTCAATCTTCATATAATCTGAGAAGCTTGATTACATAAAGAAGAATGTGGCATCAGAATTGGAGGAAGACTCATTAACAACTCGTAATATACAGATGACTCAACCCTTGCTTGCTGGAATGAAAGAGGATTTAAAATACTGATGAACATCAAAAACTACAACTTTCGGTATGGATTGCACCTCATTGTAAAGAAACAAGTCCATGAGTGGACCTATAAATAACATCATGATAAAAAGACAAAAACTGAAGCTGTCTAAGACTTCATTTTGCATGAATTCACAATCAGTATTCAGGAAAGTAGCAGTCAAGAAATCAAACGATGTATTGCAAATTAGGTCTTCAGCCTAAGACAGCTTTAAAATATTAAAGAGCAACTGTATCTGTTTGAGGATTAAGGTTAACCTGACCCATGTCAAGGTATTTTCAATAGCCTCATATACATATGAAAGTTGGACAATAAATAAGGCAAACTGTAGAAAAATCAATGCATTTTAATTATGGTGTTGGAGAAGAATATTAGAAGTACCACGGACTGCCAGAAGAACAAATAAATCTGTCTTGAAAGAAGTGCATCAAGAATACTCCTTAGAATGGAGGATGGGAGAGCTCATCTCTTATATTTTGGACATGATTTCTGGAGGGGTCAGTTCCTGGAGAAAGACAATATGCTTAGTAAAGCACAGGATCAACAAAAAAGAGGAAGACTCCGAACAAGATGAACTGACACGGTGGCAGAAGAAATGGGCTCAAATGTAACAATTGTGAGGATGACATAGTCCCAGGAAGTGTTTTATTCTGTTGTACATAGGTACACTATGAGTCAGAACCAACTCGATGTCAACTACAAAAAAAATTAAGAAATTTATAAACCACTTCTCAAAGACACGAAACTAGATTTGAACAAATGGAAAAGCATCCCTCATTAATGAATAGGACTTTTCAACATCAAGATGTATATTATCTACAAATGAATTTCTCTAATGCAATCCTAATAAAAACACAAACTTTTCGCTGGAACTAGACAAGTTCTTAGTAAAGTTAATATAAAGAAATGAACACAAGAACAGCTATCCAAAATTATTGAAGGAAAGAGCTAGGAGAGAGGAGTAGCTCTTATGTTACATGAAATTGCAATTTTTCTATATGTTAGAAAAATATGGTTGTTGTTAAGTGTTGTTGAGTTGGTTGGAATTGGTTGTCATAGCAACCTTGTAAAGGGTTTCTGAGGAGCAGCTGGTGATTTGACTTGCTGACTTTGCAGTTCAAACCGACCTTGAGGTCAAGTGCTTATCCTACAGCACCACACCAGGACTCCAGAAAAGAAAAAAAGGGTATTGGTACACAAATATACCAACAGATTATAGAAAAGTACAGAAATAGATCCAAGAGCATTTGGAAATTTTAGTATAGGATAGAGATGTTATTTTAAACCATTGAAATAAAGGAAAAGTTTAAAACAAATGGTGCCAGAATTACTGCGTAGCCATTTTAGAAAAGAAAAAAAATGGATACAGATGCAAAAGTCCACCACTCATCTACAAATTTTTTATACTGTGGTGTCTTGCATGTTGCTGTGATGTTATGCTACTGGTATTTTAAAAACCATCATCGTCACCTATGGTGGACAGTTTTCAGCTGAGATTCCATACTAAGATAGAATAAGAAGAAGGAGAGGTGGGCCATTTCTGAGTGATTAGCCTCTGAAAATCTTATGACTAGCAGTAGAACATTGTCAGATATAGTGCGGGAAGATGAACCCCCCAGATTGGAAGGTACTCAAAATACAACTGATGAAGAGCTACCTCTTCAAAATAGAGTTGATCATGATGACAAGAATGGAATAAAGCTTTGGGGGCCTTCATTTGGTGATGGGATACAACTCAAAATGAGAAGAAACAATTGCAAATATCCATTAATAATCCAAAGATAGACTGTATGAGATTGTCTCAAGAACAGATTTGATGCATTAGACACTAATGACTGAGGCCCAGAAGAGTTTTGGAATGACATAAAGAGCATCATGCAGGAACAAAGCAAAAGGCCATTAAAATGATAGAGAATAAAGAAAGACCAAAGTGGATGTCAGAAAAGAGGCTGAAACTTTCCCTTGAGCATAGAGAAGCTAAAGGAACTAAAAGAAATAATGAAGTAAAAGAACTAAACAGATCAACCATTAACACTCAAGGAAGCAGCAGTCAAGAAATCAAATGATGTATTGCATTAAGCAAATATGCTACTCAAGACCTCTTTAAAGTGTTCAAAAGACAAGATGTTAAGTTTGAAAAGTAAGGTACACCTGACCCAAGTCAAAGTATTTTCATCAACCTCATGTGCAAGTGAAAGTTGAGCAGTGAATAAGGAAGACCATAGAAGAATTGATGCATTTGAGTTATGGTGTTGGAGGAGAATGTTGAAAGTACCATAAACTGCTAAAAGAACAAGCAAATCTGTGTTGGAAGAAGTGCAGCCAGAATGCTCCTTGGAAGCAGGATGGCTAGACTTTGCCTCTCATACTTCAGACATATTATCAGGAGGGAACAGTCCCTGGAGAAGGATATCATGTTTGGTAGAGTAGAGAATCAAAGAAAAAGAGGAAGATGAATTGACACAGTGGCAGTAGCAATGAGCTTAAATATAGCAACAACTGTGAGGCAGTGTTTTGTTTGGTTGTGCATAGGATCACTATGAGTCAATGCTGACTTGATGACACCTAACAACTACATAGGCACAATATTGAATGATACTGAAAACGTTAAAAGAAGATGGAAAAAATACATAGTTACTGTACCAAAAAAAATTGGTCAAAGTTCAATCATTTCAAGAGGAAACATATGATCAAGAACTAATGGTATCTAAGGAAGAAACTGAATCAGCACTGAAGACATTGGCAAAAAACAAGGCTCCAGGAATTGACCAGATACAAATTGAAATTTTTCAACAAACTGATTCAGTGCTGAAGGCACTCACTCATGTATGCCTACAAATTTAGAAGATAGCTACCTAGCCAACTGATTGGAAGAGACCCATTTCTGTGCCCATTTCAAAGAAAGTTTACCCAAAGGAATGTGGAAATCATCAAACAATATCATTAGTATCACATGCAAGTAAAATTTTGCTGAAGATAATTAAAAAATTATTGCAGCAGTACATCAACAGGAAGCTGCAAGAAATTCAAGTTAGATTCAAAAGAGGACATGGTACAAGGAACATCATTACTGCAATCAGATAGATCTTGGCTGCAGAGAATTCCAGAAAGGTGTTTACTTGTGTTTTATTAACTATGCAAAGGCATTCGATTGTGTGGATCATAACAAACTATGGATAGCATTGAGAAAAATGGATATTTCAGAGCACTTAGTTATGCTCATGAGGAACCCGTTCATCAACCAAGAATCAGTTGTTCGAACAGAAAAAGGGAACACTGAATGGTTTAAAATCAGGAAAGGTGTGCACCAGTGTTGTATTCTTTCACCATAAATATTCTTTCTGTATGCTGACCAAATAATTCAGGAAACTGGATTGGATGAAGAAGAATGTGGCATCAGGATTGGAAACAGAGCCATTAACAATCTGTAGTATGCAGATACAACCTTACTTGGTGGAAGTGAAGAAGACTTGAAATACTGATGAAAATCAAAGAGTACAGTCTTCAGTATGGACTGCAACTCAATATAAAGAAAACAAAAATCCCCACCACTGGACCAATAAATAACATCATGATAAATGAAGAAAAGATTGAAGTTGTCAAAAACTTCAATTTGCTTGCATCCATAATCAATGATCATAGAAACAGCAGTCATGAAATCAAGCAATGTATTGCATTAGGCCAGATTTGAGACACAAGACCTCTTTAAAATGTCTAAGAATAGCTGTCAGTTTGCGGACTAATGTGCACCTGACCCAAGTCATGCTATTTTCAATCACCTCACATGACTATGAAAGTTGTACAATGAATAAGGAAGACCATAGAAGAATCAATGTGTTTGAATTATGGTGTTGTAGAAGAATATTCGAAGTACCATTGACTGCCAGATGAACAAACAAATCTGTCTTGGAAAAAGTACAGCCAGAATGCTCCTCAGAGGTGAGGATGGTGAGACTTTGTTCCTCATTCTTAGGACATATTATACGAAGGGACAAGTCCCTGGAGGACATCATGTTTGGAAAAGTGGAGGGTCAGTGAGAAAAAGAAAGATCCCTAACCCAGTGATAGCAACAACAGTGTCAAACATAACAACAGTTGTGAGGATGGTGCAGGACCAGGCAGTGTTTCATTTTGTTGTGCATATAGCATCACTTGTTGTTGTTGTTGTTAAGTGCCATCGAGTCGGTTCCGACCCATAGCGACCCTGTAACAGGGTTTCCGAGGGTGTAAATCTTTACGGGAGTAGAAAGCCTTATCTTTCTCCCGCGGAGCGGCTGGTAGTTTCGAACCGCTGACCTTATGGTTCATAGCCCAATTCGTAACCACTACGCTACCAGAGCTCCTTATGAGTCAGAAATGACTCAGAGGTACACAACAACAACAACAAATGCAAAAATAAATTCCAAATGGATAGATCTAATCAGTTAAGAAATTGAAATCATACTAGGACTAGACTAAAACTTATATTATGAGAAAGCTTTCTAGTTACAGTATAATTCAAAATCCCAGAGTAATAAAGGAAAAAATTGATAAATTTGACAATGTGAAAACAAAAATGTTTTTCTTGTGTAGCACGAAACATCATAAGCAAAAATAGAGATATAAACAGCAAATTGGTAGAAAATATTTCAATATCTAACATAGCAAAAATAAAAGGCAAATAAAAAATTGGTATAAAATATTTACAATATAAAACAAAGATAAAATGTTTATATCCCTAATATATAAAAGAGTCCTGATTGGCACTGTGGGCTAATGCACCAGACTGCAAAGTCATTTGAACTGCAAGGTCGGCAGTTCAAGCTTACCAGCTGCTCCTTGGAAACCCTATACAGGGTCGCCATGAGTCGGAACCGACTCGATGGCACTTAACAACAACAACAATATATAAAAGAATATAAATATATGAAGAACTTTAACAAATCAAGGAAAATTAGACCAAAAATCCTGTTGTTGTTGTTGTTGTTAAGTGCCGTGGAGTGGATTCTGACTCATAGCGACCCTGTATAGGGTTTCCGAGGCTGTAAATCTTTATGGGAGCAAAAAGCCTCATCTTTCTCCCGTGGAACATCTGGTAGTTTTGAACTGCTGACCTTGCTGTTCACAGCCCGATTCGTAACCACCACACTACCAGAGCATTTAAAAAGATATATGAACAAACAATTCACAAAAGAGAAGATTCAATTTGACTCCTAATAAAAGAAATATGCTAATTAAAACAACTCCAAGATAGCATTTCTATTTTATCTTTTTGACACAAATTAAAGGATTAGAAAATCAACATTGTGCACCTATCATGAATCCACTGTCTTCCAGTTGATTCCTACTCATGGCAATACTACTGTTGTTGTGAAGCACCCACTCACAGCAATCCTGTACACTATTTCCAAGGAGCGACTGGTGAGTGTGAACTGCCATAAAAACAAATAAAAAGCACTAACCACAGACAGAAAAATGATCAAGTGAAATACATTAAAGAACTCAAAAATTTGTGTGTGGAATGAAGAACTTCTAGCAATCAACAAGAAAACAAAGACTACCCAATAATAAATGCTACTGGCAAGAGTAAACAGATGTTTCTTATACTG
>NW_006408544.1:2639896-2640480 GCF_000296735.1 Chrysochloris asiatica | reverse complement strand
CTACCCAGAGAAGCAGTGATGCCAGAGATGGAGGCAGAGACAATGACATGGAGAGATGGAGCAGCTGGGGACTTTAGATCCAGAGAGGGAGAGGGGCTGTGTGCTAACAACCAGGGGGCAGGCTTATAGTGTATACCGTTTAGTTGGTTGATGATGCATGGAGGGGATTGTAACCATGGCAATGAAACACTATATGATAGAATGAATGTAAAACTAATGTTCTCCCATGTAAACTATCACATAATTCACAATAAAACATTTTTTTTAAGTATATGAAAAGATGCTCAACACCATTGTTGTTATTGTTATGTGCCTTTGAGTTGGTTCTGACTCATAGCATGTATAGGATTTTCAAGGAGTGATTGGTAGGTTTAAACCAATGACCTTGCAGTTGACAGTCCAGTGCTTATCCTACAGCACCACACCATTAGTGACCCAGAAATTGCAAAGTAAGACCACAATGTAACCTACCAGAACAGATAAAATGAAAAATGCTACTGGCAAGAGTAAACAGATGTTTCTTATACTGCAAAGAGAATGTAAATTTGTACAATCCTTTTTAGAAAATGTTTGGCAGTATTTCT
>NW_006408544.1:2627554-2631953 GCF_000296735.1 Chrysochloris asiatica | reverse complement strand
GAAAGGTGTGAGACAGGGTGTGCAGGATCTGGAAATGTTTCATTCTGCTGTGCATAGGGTAGCTATCAGTCAGAACAGACTCAGGGCACCTAACAGCACTAACAGGAAATTTTCCATTCAATCTAAGTTTTTGTTTTGAGTTCATACTTTCATATTTATTTATACAGATTTCTTCAAAGAAGTCACGTGATTTATTATTTTTTTACATTTCTTCTGTTTCCACAAAACTTCACCAGTGGAGAACCTTGGGGAATCTTCTACCTAGCCTAGCCCTGTTATATCACTGAGTAAGTGCTTCAGAACCATATCATCAAGCCCAAAATTGAGCCCAAGTACCAATAACAAAATCTTCATCCCACCAGAAGTTCAGAAGTCTCCATTCATTATTCCCAAACAGATTCCTTATTAATCACTCTACTCATCCACTCATGGGCCTAACATTATCATCTAAACTTCAGCATCAGAGTCAACAGCCCCCCTCTCAATATCCTAACTCTGGAATTCTCCTTGGGGACACCATATCCCCTGCGACTCTCAAAAAAGTAGATTGTTTATTCTCACCTCTGGCTTGTGAATTCCCTGACATTCTCAAAATTCTCCCCTCCCACTCCCTTTCCATTGATCATCTTCTTCTGAAATTATATGTACATTGGAGCTTATCATCCCTAAAACAGCACTATTTCCTCAAGGGAACCAAAGCATTCCCATTGCACTTTGCATAAAGTTGCTATATGCTGTGGAGTCAGTTCTGACTAACAGTGACCATGCATAGGGTTTCCGAGGCTGTAAATCTTTACGGGAACAGAAAGCCTCATCTTTCTCTCGTGGAACAGCTGGTAGTTTTGAACTGCTGACCTTAAAGTTAGCAGCCCGATGTGTAACCACTATGCTATCAGAGGGTTTGCATAAAGTAAACCCTCCTTATAAAGCTCAGTAGGGCCTGACCTGTGTACTTCTCCTATGTTATCTCTTACCTTTCCTGCATACTTTATTATTATGATCACATGAGCCTGCTTTCTACTTTTCATATAATCTGAAGTTTTTCTTGATTTGATTTTGTTGTATGTGGTGTTGCCTTGCTTAAAATGCCCTTATCTTGCCTTTTTACATGACTAACTCCTTCTAAAATCCAGGTCTCAGTTAAATTTTCATTGCTCACTGAGCACTTACATGTCCACTCATGGTAAGGTTTCCTCCCTCCATTTTTCTTGATAGCAAAAACTTAATTGTTTCCCTCAGATTGTAAATTCAGTTTTCAGGCACTAACCTTAATATATATTCCAAGCTTGACTTCCACTTGTAAGAGAAATAATAGCAACCTCCTCCTTTTCCAGACTTCAACCTCTGAAGAACTTAAAGTGCTGAGGTACATAGTGCTGAATGGAAATGAAGTAAGGTGTAATATGATTCTCCATGTCAGACACCCACTGAAAGAATGTTATTCCCATGAAGCCTTGAGTCCCCACAGACTGGTGTTGCATCATTTTGGGTTGAGATACTATAATTTTATGACTGTATGTTGTTGTTGTTAAGTACTGTCAAGTTAGTCTTGGCTCATAGTGATTCTGTTTAGGGTTTCTGAGAGCAGCTGGTGGATTTGATATGCCAGCCTTGAAATTAGCATGTTTAACAGTCCAGTGTTTACACTATAGTGCCACACCAGGGTTCTATGACTGTATTGTTGTTGTTCCTAAGTGTTGTTGAGTCAGTTCTAACTCATAGCAATCCTACATCGGGTTTCCAAGAAACAACTAGAGGTTTTGAACTGTCAGCCTTGTAGTTAGCAGTCCAGTGCTTATCCTATAGTGCCATACCAAGAGCCCTCTAATTATACATTTCTCCATATATCTCCTTAGATTTCCAAAGGGCTTAGTACAAACTGGACCACAATGCATCCATTAAGGTCCAATTAAATTATGGTATGTAAATTTTCTCAACCTTAAGGACTTGGAGCCAACAATGAGAACTGAAAAAAAGCTGATGTAGATCCTATCTCTGAGACTCCATGTTAGAATTCTTAGAAAGCCTATATGTCATGTTGGGCCCATGAAAGAAGAAAAGTCACTGCCATATGTGCTGCCCAGTATGGTTTTCTTGCTCTCCAAATAGTTCACAGAGGGTTTTCACAACTTTTTGCATTCAGCTTTCTTGCACTGTGCCCACTCCATCTACTGTGGTATACAATTTTAGAGTCACAAGAGGCTTTAGAACCACTCAATTCAAGGTGTTCATTTTAAAAATGAGTGAAGTGAGATCTAGAAAAAAGGAAGTAAATTATTCAAAGTTACAAATTAAGTTATTACGTTTGGAACTAGAACCCAGGTCACGTTTGTCAAGTCCTGTGTCCAATTTCATAACACATTGCAGAATATATCACATTAGTTTCATGAACCCCATTAATTCTGTGTACTATGTCAGGCCCATCGACTGTGTCGGTTCCATACACCATTGTTTTGATTTTCAGTATTTGATACAAATTATTTCCTTTTTACAGGTCTGATTATATCCATTGCCCTAACTTTTGACTGTTTCCTTTTATCGTACCTTGACATTTACAGTCATCATGTATTCCATTAGTTCCTGTACCATTAGGCTTAATTAAAGTATTATTTCTATAATTTGCTACCCTCTCAATAGAGGGATTATACATTATGCCCACTGCAATATGACTTGATTACTTTTCTGAGGGAAGAAAATACTTCCTGCAGCTTTACCATGAGGTGTGGCCATGTGATTTGTTTTGATCAATGGGTTGTGAATAAAGAAATACATGTTACTTCTGGGAACAATTTTTAAGGAGTTAATATTTTTGAACTAATTTTCTTTTAAGGAGCTCTGGTAGCATAGTGGTTACAAATCAGGCTGTGAACCTCAAGGTCGGAAGTTTGAAAAACCAGCTGTTCCATGGGAGAAAGATGAGCCTTTCTGCTCCTGTAAAGATTTACAGCCTTGGAAATCCCGTACAGAGTCGCTATGAGTCAGAACTGACTCCACGGCACATAAAAGCAACAACAACAAAATTTTCCTTTACTTCTGTCACAAGAATGACATGTTCCTGGCAGAGCTCTTTCTTCAGTCTAGATCCAAGACTCTGGAAGGCCACAATCAACCTAAAGCTAATATGGAATATGAGTGATACACAAACCTTTGCTGTTATAAGCCACTGAGACTATGGAGATGTTTGTTATTGCACCAAAATGTAACCTATTGATCATTCAGCCATGTTGGTTCCATTGGCCACATTTGTTCCACTGAATAAATATTATGTTGGTTCAAATGTACAATGTTGATTGGAGATATTATAGCTACTGTTCCTTTCTTCAACATTAGATATTCTACCCCAGACTTCTTTTGGATCCCAGTTTACCAGAAAACTCTACCCTGTCCCATCACCTTAAGAAAACTGTCCGTAATGTCCTTGTCCCTCAGACTATAGACCACAGGATTGGGCAGAGCAGTGAAGACATTGTAAAAGAGGGAGACCTGCTTATCACATCCAGAGGAGTAGCTGGAATTGGGCCTCATATAGATTTAAATGGCTGAAGTATAAAAGAGTGTGACTGCAGTCAGATGGGAAGCACAAGTGGAGAAGGCCTTGCAATGGCCCCTAGTGGACCTGATCTTGAGAATGGCCAAGGCAATATGAATATAAGATGCCAAAATAAGGGATAGTGGTATAACAACTATAAACACACTGAGGACCAGGTCAACCATCTCAATGAAGTGGGTATCCATGCAAGCCAAGCTCCATATGGAGGGACCTTCATAGAAGTAATGGTTAACAATGTTGGGGTCACAGTAGGGCAGCTTCATGGTGAAGAAGAAATGAATCAGAAGGAAGAAGAAACTGCAAGCACAGGTGCCAGCTGTCAATCGTGTGCACATTTCCCAGCTAAGGATAACAGTATAACGTTGTGAGTAGCAAATGGCCACATATTGGTCATAGGCCATGACCACAAAGTGGATGCACTCAGACAAACCCAGGGCACCAAACATATACATCTACACCCAACAACCAGCAAAAGAGATGGTCTGAGAATGAGTGAGAGGTGCACCAGCATTTGAGGCATGGTGATAGTGACATAGCCTATATTCAGTAGGGAGAGGACACAGAGAAAGAAGTACATTGGTGTGGAGATGTGAATCCAGGCAGATCAGAGTGACAATGACCCCATTGCCCAGGATTGAACTCAGGTACAGGAGAAGGAAGGCAATGAAGAGGAGTGTATGGGGCCAGCCCCAACAATCTTAATGGGGGGATCCTTAGAGAGAGGTATGGTGTCAGCAAAGAAAGCACAAGATCAATGGGTCTTGATGAATGGTGAGTCTTCTCCTCTCACTCACATTTTATTTCTCCTCTTCTTTTTTTTTTATTTCAGATTCTCAAACAGCTTTTATA
>NW_006408544.1:2621442-2627454 GCF_000296735.1 Chrysochloris asiatica | reverse complement strand
AAATGCTACTGGCAAGAGTAAACAGATGTTTCTTATACTGCAAAGAGAATGTAAATTTGTACAATCCTTTTTAGAAAATGTTTGGCAGTATTTCTTAAAGCTGACTTTATGCATACCCAATTACTCAGCAATTCTATTTCTAACTATTCCTACAAACTTATATAGGTATTCAAGAAAAGTTATGTACAAAAATGTTAAAAACACTATACAAAGCAATCACAAATAACTACCTAAATGTCAACCAACAGTATAATGGATCAAAACATTGTGGTATACTCCTGTAGCAAAATGTTATACAGAAGAGAACGAATGATACATATCTGGAGATATGGATGAACCTCACAAATACAAACTAGAACAACAACAAAACAACAAACACAAAGTATTATACTGTATGATTTAATTTATGTAAGGTCAAAACAGGCAAAACTAACTTAAAATGCTACAAGTCAGAATAGAAGTTACTTTTGGTGAAGGTAGAGACTAGAAGGAGACTTCAAGTCATGCTAGGCCTTCTCTTTCCCTGCTTCCACCCCATCACCAGACCAATGTAAAACCCGCAGATCCATCAGACCCATTCCTTCCTGCACCCTTATCCCTGCATTCCAGTATCAATCCCTTTCTGGTCTCCAGGTTCCAGATTCTCCTCCTTCAATTCATTCACCACATAGATTACTGAAAGTGATTGATTAAAAATACAACACTGATTCCTCTTTGTCCTCTGCTTAAAACCACTGAAGTACTTACAGTGTCCCATCATTTTTGCCAGAAGGCCAGAGCTTTTCCTAAACGATCCGCTGTCAGCAAACTCCAATCTCCCACCCATCTCTTTCCATATAAACACCATTTTTCATGCAATGACTCCCAGATTCCTGTTTGTCCCTAACTCTCTACCACTCCCAAGTCTGCATCACACATTTCCTCTATTACTTAAAACTCCCTGTTCCTACTAATAATCATATTAGTTATTGTTATATGTGGCTCTGTAGGATAAGTACTGGACTGCTAACCAAAAGGTTGGCAATTCAAACCCACCAGTTGCTCCTTGGAAACCATATACAGGATTGCAATAAGTTGGAATAAACACTTAACAACATGAACTAATGGTAATAATCATAGAAGGTTCTGATGTAAATTATAAGGAAGACTAAGAATTTGATAAAACTTTCTTCCTATCCTGTAAACTAATTGAGTTAGAATATCTGTAATACAGAATGGATATATGGGTGAGTTTACAGCTTCCCTGTAAATAATAATGTTGTTGTTGGTAAGTGCTGTTGAGTCAGCTCCGACTCATAGCAACCTTGTATAGGGTTTCCAAAGATCAGCTGTTGAGCTTGAACCGCTGACCTTGTGGTTCAAACCAAACTTGAAATCTAGCACATTAACCCACAACGCCACATCAGGACTCCAAAAATAATAATAATAGTTGATATTTAATTAACAATTTCTGTGTACCAGACATTGTTTAACATTATCTCAGTCTCAAACTAATCATGGAAGTATTATTAATCTACAGTTGAAAAACTAAGGCATAGAGAAGGTAAATGATTTGTTCCAGATTTTATGGTTAGCAAACTAGATTTTATGGTTAGCAAGCCTGGGATTTGAACCCACATAGTCTGACTCTACAGAGCTCACTCTACTCACTACTCAGTACTGCAAACTTCTCTATATGCATAGCACTTTGAGCTTCTTGAGGCTTGACTCTGGCATGGAATCAGTACTATTATAGACTTTCTGAACTCGAAGGAAGCGTAAAGCCACCAGCAAGCAATACAGGATCAGAACCCTCCATGCAAGAGCCCTTTTTGCTGTTCTTGGTCACTTCCCTGTCAGACGAGGCCTTCAAGGACACAGGGACTGAAGTGGCAGCCACAAACTATTTCTCATGATGAGGGTTCCTTAACCTGTCCTTTGGTTGTGGAAGGGCATGGGATTGTTTTGGAAGGCAGAGGGAACCAATGTAGCACCTCATCCCAACTCCAAAGGAAGGAGACTTTGGAAAATATTACCATTTTGTAGTTTAGTTGGTCTGTGTAAAAACTCCTGTCTGTGAGTCAGACTTGATTCCATAGAACAGAGACATCATTTAGTAAAAACAAACAAAAAACTCCTAATATTCTTTCAGCCTAGCAGAATTTGTCTTAACCTACAATGCCCCAGCCTCTAGAAAACATGGAGGATTAGTCCTTATCATCCTGGTGAACCCAGTGTTCGCACATACTTACTTCTCCAATATGACCACCATTCTTCTTTCATAAGTATGTCTTTTCAGTCAAACTTGGAGATCTTTAAGCACAGGAAATCATATTTTATTCTTTCTCTGTCTAGTGCCTAGAACAAGAATCTCTACTGGCACAATATATTAAGCATTGGGCTGTTGAAAGGTTGGCAATTCAAACCACCCAGTGGATCATTTGAGAAAGACCTGGTGATAGATAAAGGCAATAAAGCCCTATGGGGCAGTTCTCCTCTGTTTCATTGGTGGCTATGAGTCAAAAATGACTCGAAATCAAGTAACAACAGTGAGCAACAATAATGTTTAAGACATGATGTGGCACAGGAGAACTATCAATAAATATTTATTAAATATATGATTAAGGACGAAATGATGGTAAAGAAAGGGGGAAGGAATAGGAGGTGATTGAGGTATGAGATGGTAAAGAAAGACCACTGGGAAATAAGGAAAAGAAGGATAGAGAGATATGGGGGTGTAGCCACAAAAACGATCCAAGGGCTGGGTGTCTTGGCCCTCCAGCACACACGTATGCCCAGGATCCCACCCCACAGCCCCATGTCTGAGCACCCATCTTACCTTCAACCAAACATCTGAAGAAACAAGTCACTGAGAGGCTGTTACTTGCTCTTAATGGAAAGGGACTGAATAGGAAGTCCCCTGGATGACTGAGTCTATTGACCCAGAATTCCAGACAACCAGGTCTTTAAATAACATCTGCATTTCCAAAAGGTTGGGACTGGGATTTTTTTTATTTTTTTTATCCCTCCATGGTATGGTTCTTTGAACCCTGACAGGCCAGACTTTGCCTATTCAGTCACGAAATGCAGACCAAGTTTAGGCCATCCCAAAATCCTCCCAGTGGCTGAATGACCAAGGGTTATACTTCTACCTCCTCACCTGGCTAGTCTGGCTATATGTGGAGAGGCCGCCACCAAGTCTAATAATAAGTACAGATATTTAGAAGGAGAAGAGAGTTTGGGCCCAGAAATCAGAAGATGAAAATATGCTTTGCAAATCCCTTTCCTGAGGATGGAGCCAAAACACAGGTAATAACCATTCCTGCTCTGAGCTGACAGCCTAACCCTTGTCTACATGTCATTGACCTTTGTTATAGCCCTGAAGACGTAGTGGAGACATAATTTATTTCCTTATTGTATGAATGAGAAAAGTGAGACACAGGAAGGAGTAGTAGCCACCCAAGGTCAGGAGAGATCCAAGATCATAGGCAAGATGGAACCTGACCTACTCTGAATTTTTTAATGACAGATTTCTTAATGACTGTCAAATATAGTTACCCTTCCACTTAGAAAATAAATTAACTGTAATCAGTAAGAGCTGAGAGACTTGGCTAAGGTCATGCAGCCAGACAGTGGCAGAACCAACACCAGAACCCTGGCACCTGCCTCTTGGTTCAGGGCTAAGTCCACTATATTATGTGTTAATAGTCTAAGTCTAAACCAAAGCTGTACCTGAGCTCTAATGAAAAGTCCTCCTGATGCCCAAGAGTTAGCCATGCTTACCAGTGGGGCTAAGGTCAACCTGAGAATCGGTATGAGAGAACAGGTGAGACTCTGAATGTGCAATTCTGAGTCAAGGAATCCCACAGGCCTTGAGGAGAAGAGGAAAAGCCTGTGAGAAGGAGGAATCTGGGAGCTGAGGCAGCCCTAACAATCTGGGGCCTGGGACCTGGGACTCACTAATTGGTCCCAAGCTGAGAATGAATGCCTCTGTGAGGGATCCTGTGAGAATTAGCTCTCATTTGGTGAGACAGGTGCCCCAGAAAGTTTTCTGAGTCTGTGTCTGGAGAGGGAATTGAAAGTAATAGCAGGAGGTAGTGACAATTCTAATGATCAAGATCATCTTAATAGTCCTTTAGGGGCAGCCTCATAGAACAACTTCATAGTTTACAAAGAGTATTTACATGTATTTTCTCATAAGGTTCTCTCAGAACTCCTGTAAGGCAAATGTTACCATCTCCATTTTGCAGATTATGATGACATTGATGGTGCCAACAATTAGTCACCAGGCATTTGGTGTGATCCTGAGAGTCCTGTCTACTCAAAAAACAAACAAACAAACAAACAAACCTATGGATAGCGTTGAGAAGAATGGGTATTCCAGAACACTTAATTATGCTCATAAGGAACCTGTACTTAGACCAAGAAGCAGTCATTTTAACAGAACAAGGGGACACTGAATGGTTTTAAATCAGAGAAGGTGTGCTCTAGGGTTGTATTCTATCCCCATATTTATCTTATCTATACACTGAACAAATAATCTGAGAAGCTGGATTGTATGAAGAAGACCATGACATCAGGATTGGAGAAAGACTCATTAACAAGCTGCAATAGGCAGATGATACAACCTTGTTGCTGAAAGCAAAGAGACTTAAAATCTTAATGATGAAGATCAAAGACCATAGTCTTCAATATGGGATGCACCTCACTGTAAATAAAGCAAAAATCCGCACCACTGGGTAATATCATGATGCATGGAGAACAGACTGAAGTTGTCAACGACTTTAATTTTGCTTGGATTCACTGTTAACACTCAAGGAAGCAGCAGTCAAAAAGACAAATGTGCTGTACAAGACCGCTTTAAAATGTTCAAAAGCAAAGATGTCAGTTTGAGGACTAAAGTGTGCCTGACCCAATCCACGGCATTTTCAATAGCCTCATTTGCATGCGAAAGTTGGGCAATGAATAAAGAAGACTCAAAGAATTGATGCATTTGGGTTATGGTGTTGGAGAAGAGTAATTAATCTTCTGGCATGGACTGCCAGAAGAACAAACAGATCTGTGTTGGAAAAAGTACAGCCACAATGCTCCTTAGAAGTGACTTTGTGTCTTGTACTTTGGACACATTATATGGAGGGACCAGTCTCTGCAGAAGGACATCATGTTTCATAAAGTAGATTGTCAGAGAAAAAGAAGAAGACCCCTCCCAATGAATTGGATTTGCAGCAGCAATGGGTTCAAGTGTAACAAGGATTGTGTCGATGGAGCAGGACCGGGCAGTGTTTCATTCCTTTGTATGTAGTGTTACTATGACTCTTAACTGACTAATAGCACCTAGCAACAAGAAAGCAACAGCAATCCTTAGAGAAGTACATCATGCTTGATAGAGTATCAATAAAAAAAGAGCAAGATGCTTAATGAAATTAATTGGCGCGGTGGTTGCAGCATTGCATAGCAAAACATACCTACTATTGTAAGAATGGCACAGGATGGAATGATGTTTTATATGTAAGGTTGCTATAGTTAGAAATGGCCAGCCTTTCCACAGGAGAAAGATGAGGCCTTCTGCTCCCATAACGATTTACAGCCTTGGAAACCCTTAACAGAGTCACTATGAGTCCAAAACAACTCCTCGGCACATCACCACAACCACCACCACCGTAGTTAGAACTGGCGTGATGGCATCTAACTACGGCATCATTCTTTGGTTGCTTGAATTTTCCCAAATTTTGTTATTGAGTGTTATGTCAAGTTGACTCCTGTTTGCTTTAGACATGCTCCATCATTTAAAAAACAAAACAAAACAAAACAAAACAAAATCACATTTCATTGTGTTTTCAGTGGTTTATATAATAATTTTGTTTTTCTTGAAACAATTTCTGTCCAGTGACATTGCTGACCTTCTTCACAATGTGTGAACATTCTCATTATTTATGTTCTGGATGTTATTTCCATAAATATAGTTTCCCTATCCCCTTACATTTTAATATTTGTTTAAAAATAATTGCTGGCTATTTGGTCTCAAATTGTTGT
>NW_006408544.1:2613102-2614626 GCF_000296735.1 Chrysochloris asiatica | reverse complement strand
AAAGAGGAAGACCCCCAACAAGATGGATTGGCCAAATGGCAGCATCGATGGACTCAAGCGTGGCAACAGTAGTGAGGTTGGTCCAGGACTGGCAGTGTTTCGTTCTGCTATGCATAAAGTCGCTATGGGTCAGTACCGAGTCAGTGGCACCTAACAACAACAACAACCACAGTCTACTTACTTATCTGGTGTCCTGGTATGATCCTGTGGATTAATATGCTGAACTGCAAGGTCAGTTTGAACCACAAGTTTGGCAGTTCAAACTCACCAGCGGCTCATTGTAAACCCTATACTGGGTCACTATGAGTCGGAACAGATTCAAAAGCACTTATAAACAACAACAATAACATTTGCTTATCTGCTGTGTAATCTTGAGTAAATTATTCAACCTCTTTGAGCCTTTATCTCCTCATGTTCAAAATATATCTAATGATAGTCATCTCATTGAATTCTTTTTTTTTTTTTAATGTTTTATTGTGAATTATGTGATAGTTTACATGGGAGAACATTAGCTTTACATTCATCCTATCGTGTATCATTTCATTGCCATAGTTACAATCCCCTCCATGCTTCATTAGCCAACCAAAGGATATATCCTGCAAGGCAGCCCCCTGATCATCAGCACACAGTCCCTCTCCCTCTCTGGGTCTAGAGTCCCCAGCCACTCCACCTCTCAACATCATCATCTCTGCCTGCATCTCTGGCATCACTGCTTCTCTGGATAGGGTCTCGCACTCAGCTCTTCTCCCTTGATGTTTTGAGGGACTCGGCACCTGGACTGAATAGTCAATCACTCCCCTCCTTTTGTTACAAAATGTCCACCTTTACATTTCCAACTCTCGCAGTCAGACCTGATAACAATTATTCACTACTGTACCACAAGAGACCTATCACCATCTCCTTTCATGAGCCCAGCCTAGACAGACTGGATACTACTCAGTGGAGATACTACCTTGCTCCATGCCCTAGACACCTAGGCTCCCTCTTGAAAGCTTGTAAGTCAATCACTTCTAGCCTTTGTAGGCCCATCATTTTGGGTAGCCAATGTCCAAGTTGCCCATCACTGTCTACTCTGTGTATGGAAAGGGTGGGAATGATCCTCGTTGTAAGGATTTGTTTCCTCTTTTGAGCTATTGCATCTATAGGTGTAGGTCAAGTTCATCAAATTGTATCAGATTACTCTTTTATACCCCCCTCTTCTCTCTTCTAGTTGAGCTCTGATCATCCAGTCATTGAAGCTAGGTCAAGTAGGTATTATCTGCAAGTGTGGGTGTTCTTATGCATATGCCCTCTCTTCTTATCACCTGGATGCTTCACTCTCCATTCTAGTCCCCTGAGACTATGTCACTGACCCTGGGCCCAAGAGGCCCCAGGTTTTGACACAATGCTGGCCAACCAGGTCTCCACCTGTGTTCACAGGAATCTATTGAACATTGGGGCTTAGCTTGCAGCTTCATTGCTGTTTTTTCTTCACTTCTCCTTATCAGTGATGAACATGGTCACCAGTTAGAGCGCATGTCTGCT
>NW_006408544.1:2581192-2581674 GCF_000296735.1 Chrysochloris asiatica | reverse complement strand
AGTCAATAAAGCACAGGTAAACATCGTTCTTATATTCTCTGCTTTCAGCCAAGATCCACCGAACATCAGCAATATCCCTCATTGCACGGCCTCTCCTGAATCTGGCTTGAACTTCTGAAAGTTCTCTGTCTATGGATAATTGTAGCTGTTTCTGTATTACCTTTAGCAAAACTTTACTCACATGGGATATCAAAGAGATTGTTTGATGATTTCCACTTTCCTTTGGGTCACCTCTCTTTGGAAGGGGCACAAATATGTTTCCTTTACAATCCGTCGGCCAGATAGTTGTCTTCCAAATTTCTTGGCAGAGATGGGTGAGTGCCTCTTGTGCCGCCTCACTTTCTTGAAAGATTTCAATTTTTATTCCATCAGTTCCTGGTGCCTTGTTCTTGGCCAATTCCTTCAATGCACCTTGGACTTCTTCCTTGGTTCTTGATCATATGCTACCTCTTGAAATGGTTAAACATGAACCATTTTCTTTT
>NW_006408544.1:2578263-2579221 GCF_000296735.1 Chrysochloris asiatica | reverse complement strand
AATTTTTGTTTTCTTAACATTGAGAAGTAATCCAAAATGAAAGCTGTGATCTTTGATGTTCATCAATAAACGTTTTAAGTCCTCTTCATTTTCAGCAAGGAAGGTTGTATCATCTGAATATCGCAGGTTGTTAATGAGTCTTCCTCCAATCTTGATGCCATGTTTTTCTTCATATAACCCAGCTTCTCAGATTATTATTATCAAAATAGTAGAGGACAATAAATGCTGGCGGGGATGTGAAGAGGCAGGGACACTCCTGCATTGCTGGTGAGATTGCATAATTACCCAACCTCTCTGAAAAGCAATATGGTGCCTCCTCAGAATGTGGGAAATAGAAATACCTTATGAACCAGCAATTCTTCTACTTGGTATTTACCCACAAGAAATACGGGTCAAAACATGAGTAGATATATGCACACCAATGTTCATAGCAGCACTATTTAGAATAGCAAAAAGATGGTGACAGCCTAAGTGCCCATCAATGGAAGAATGGATAAATAAACTGTGGTACATTCACACAATGGAATATTATGCTACCTTGAAGAACAACAAGGAAGCTGTAAGCTATCACATAACTTGGATGAACCTTGAGGATATTATGTTGAGTAAAATTAGTCAGTCACAAAAGGAGAAATAACTTCATAAGATCACTACTGTAAAAGACTAAGAATATGAACCCTTACTAAAAGGGAGGGGGGTTCTTTGCTGATTACTGGGATGTGGGGGTGGGGTGAAGTGAGGGAGGGGAAAGTGGAGCACAGGGCAGGGAATAGACATAGGATCATTTGGGTGCTGGGGAGGGGACAATACACAAGAAGAGAGAGAAGAATGATAGAACAAGGTGGATGGGAAAACAATTAGGGAGGTTTGAATGGGTTAAGTTGGACAGAGATAAATAATGATGAATGCACAACCTTGGAACAACAGGGCTCTGGGATACAGGGATTGAGACATGGTT
>NW_006408544.1:2577647-2578163 GCF_000296735.1 Chrysochloris asiatica | reverse complement strand
GATCTGGATAGGTTCTTTTTGATGATGAATGCAGCACCACTCCTCTTCAATTTGTCATTTCCGGCATAGTAGACCATGTGGTTGTCAGAATCAAAATGGCCAATACCAGTCCATTTCAACTCACTAATGCCTAAGATATCAATGTTTATGCATTCTATTTCATTTCAACAACTTCCAATTTTCCCATACTCTCCATTCATACTTCGTGCATTCCATGTTCCGATTTTCAATGGATGTTTACAGCTGTCTCTCTTCATTTTGAGTTTGCCTCATCAGGAAATGAAGGTCCCGCCGGCTTTTCTCCCATGAGCTTTACTCCATTTGCATTATCACGGTGAACTGTACTTTGAGGAGGCAGCTCCTCTCCAGTCACATTTTGAGTGCATACCAACCTGAGGGGCTCTTTTTCTGGCACTACACTTGACAGTGTTTCTCTGCTATTCATAAGGTTTTCAGTGACTAAAGATTCGGAAGTAGTTTGTCACTCTTTCTTCCTAGTCTGTCTTTGTCTGGAAG
>NW_006408544.1:2575450-2576402 GCF_000296735.1 Chrysochloris asiatica | reverse complement strand
GATGTAAACTATCACATAATTCACAATAAAATATTCTTTAAAAAAGCAAAGTAAACTAGAAGAAAGCACAAGGAATGAAATATTATGTGATTATTTCATTAAATGCAGCAAAAAAAAAAAGCTAAAATTCATTTACAGTTAGAGCTAAATCTCTTAGAAAACTAGGATTAGAAGGAGCCATTTAATGTGATAAGGATTTTCTCAAAAAGAAAGATAGAAAAAAATTATAGTAAATGTGATACCTTTGGCACTGTGGTTTCGTGTGCTGAACTGCAAAGTCTGTTTAAACCACAAGGTCAGCGTTCAAGCTCACCAGCCACTGCTTGGAAACCCTATACAGGGTTATTGTGAGTCGGACTGACTCTATGGCACTTCACAACAACATTGGTAAAATATTGAAAAGTTACTACCCAAAAGTGAGCATGAAACTATTACTATATCTATTAACTATTACTATTTCAATCCAAAATTTCTATTTCTATTAAGCATTGTACTGATGATCCAAGACAGTGAATCACCAGTACAATAAATCAAGAGACAGAAAGAAAAGATGAAAGATTGTAATGGAAGAAATGAAACCATCATTATCTAGAGAATGCATGATTGTATATATAGAAACCCTAAAGGAACTCAGAGAAAAACTGAAATTGATAAACAAGTACATAAAAATCTGTTATATTTCTCTATACAAGCACCAAACAAAAAGCAAAAGTCTATAATAGCATTTTTAAAAACAAGGTATATAGAAATAAAGCTAAAGTACACATATAAATATTAAACAATTTAAGAAGTCTTGGTGTGGCTGAACTATTGACAGCAAGGTTGACAGTTTAAAGGTGCTCCTCAGAAACCCTATACAAGATCACTGTGAGTGGGAACTGACTCAATGGCACCTAATAACAACAAGTAAATTGAGAGAGAAGCCATGTTCATGAGTTGGCAAATTCAACAT
>NW_006408544.1:2571104-2572499 GCF_000296735.1 Chrysochloris asiatica | reverse complement strand
GTGAGGGAAATAAGGGTAAGGTGCATACAAGGATGCTGGGATGTAGCCATAGAGAGGGCCCAGGGACTGGTCATTTCTGACCTACAACTTCCACAAACAGGAAAATTCCAACTTCTCCACCTAAGCCCACCGACCATCTCACCTTCAGACATCTTCAGAAAAGGTCATTGAGAGGCTGCCATTGATTCGTAAGGGAAAGGGGCAGAACCGGAAGCTCCCTGAGTGACTGAATCAACTGAGTCAGAATTCCAGGCAACTCAGTCTCCAAATAAATCCTAGATTTCTGAAGGGTTAGACGCTGTCTTTCCTCCATAATGTAGTCCTCTAAACTTCATGGGACCCAGACCTAGGGAGCCTCAGCCATCCTAAATTCCTCCCAGTGTGGTAAAACTGTCGCTACTTTATGCTCCTGCCTCCTTAGCAAACTCTCCTGGTAGACTTGCAGAGAGGCATTCCCTTGACACTGGGACTCTGCCTCCATGTCCCCAGTGATGATTCCAAGATGGAATTCCCTGAACAAGCCAACAACAAGATCACCAAGAGGCCTCTGGGACAAGGCAGGAGCAAGCAATGCTGAGGGGTAGAATTGTGATCTGACTACTTTCTTTTCCAGGTTTCTCTGTGGTTAGGACCAGTCAGGAGAGAGGGGGATAGTCCTAGCCAGCCGGTAGTTATGTTCAGAACTGCAGACCGCACTTTGATTTCTGGTATTCTGACTTCTCAGGGAAACTGAATGTTTGAATTACACTTATAGTTCTTATTTCCTGAGCTACCTTGGGCATGTCAAACCCCTCCTACATAGCCCACGTTATCATCAAAGATTGAATAACTTTTCCAAGGTAAAATGCCTTGAGAAAGTTATTTAACCTTTTGATGATATTTAAGAGTTGCCCATCAAACACTTTTTTTTAACCAGGTTTTAAATCAGGTCCTTGCAAACAACGTGTCATTTAATTTTCAGCCCACATCTGGAAGATAAGTATTATTATACCTATGGATGTTTGCATTAGTGGAATGAGAAAACCCTGCAGAAGGACACATGCCTTTTAAGTGCAGAACTAGAATTTGAATCCAAGGGCTTGTTCTCTTAAAGTTGTTATTCTGCGCATCATCTCCTCTCTGCTGGTGCTGCTGGGAGAACTAGATAAGAAAGTCTGTGACATGTATGTATAAAGATAGTATGCAGAAAGATAGCCCTCATACCAGTCTTCCTATGATTGTGATTTCTTTTTCCTCATTTCTGTCTGTTCCTCAATTATCCCATCTATTCAGAAGACCTCCAGCAAAATGCATTGGCAAAGTGGTAGCATCAATGGGCTCAAGCATAGCAACAATTATGAGGTTGGTCCAGGATAGGGCAGTGTTTCGTTCTGTTGTGCATAGGGTCGCTATGAG
>NW_006408544.1:2568983-2569879 GCF_000296735.1 Chrysochloris asiatica | reverse complement strand
TTCCTTCCTCCTTTCTGTTTCCTTCTTCATCTCTTCATCCCTTTCCTCCTTTCCTTTTAGTATCTTTTGTAATTATTATATAGCTCAGTGAGCAAAAATAGATCTTGAGCACATTCAATGTGCAAGTTATTATGTGGGTAGCAATGATCTAGCAGTGGACGAAACAGAAATGGTTCGTGTCCTCACAATTGCACAATCAACTGAAGCAATACCAACAAGCAAACAGGAAGAGACAACTGTATGAGAGAAAAGAGAGAGAAAGGTTCCTATTTTTGAAAATGTACAAATGCCTTGGCAGCTAGTTAAAGATGAAACTGGAAAGGTGATTCCAGCATTAATGCAGCATGAAGTGGACAATGTATGAAGTCCAAAGAAACAAGATTACCTGAAGTAAAAAGTTCCCAGAAACGGTCTATGGTTCAGACTTCCATTGTTCCCTGTTTCTGGATGGAACTAAAACAACACCAAGCCCATTGGCAAAAGTCAAGTCTAACTCACAGCAAACTTTTTCTTGTTGTTGTTAGGTGCCATGAAGTTGGTACCAAGTCATAGCGACCCTATGAACAACAGAACGAAACAATGCCCAGACCTGGGCCAACCTCACAATCGTCGTCACGCTTGAGCCCATTGATGCTGCCACTTTGCCAATACATCTCTCTGGTGGTCTTCCTCTTCTTCTCTGACCCTCCACCGTATCAAACATGCTATCCTTCTCCAGTGACTGGACCCTGCTGACAATATGTCCAAAATATGAGAGACGAAGTTTGGCCATCCTGGCCTCCAAGGAGCACTCTGGGTGCACTTCTTCCAACACAGATCTGTGGTTCTTTTGGCAGCCCACTGGCACTTTCAATATTCTCATCCAACACCATAACTCAAAAGCATCAATTCTTCTA
>NW_006408544.1:2563292-2563884 GCF_000296735.1 Chrysochloris asiatica | reverse complement strand
GAATTATAATGTATCCATTAAGGTCCAGTTGAAATATGGAGTCTGAATTATCTCAACCTTAATGACTCTGAGCCAACAATGAAAACTGAAAGAACTCTGGATGTGATTCTAACTCTGAGACTCCATGCCAGGATTCTTAGGGAGTCCCATATGTCATGATGGTGCCATGAAAGAATAGGAGTCACTGTTATATGTACATTAAGTTTTCCTTATTCTCAATATAGTTCACAGAGGATTTTCATAAACTTTTTGTGTCTTGCACTGTGCCCACTCCATCTACTGTGTTATACAATTTTAGTCACAAAAGTCTTTGTTGTTGTTGTTAGGTGCCATCGAATGAGTACTGACCCATAGTGACCTTATGCACAGTAGAACAAAACACTACTCGATCCTGGGCCAACCTCATTACTGTTACCATGCTTGAGTCCATCCATCAATGCTGCCACTTGGCCAACCCATCTCGTTGGGAGTTTTCCTCTTTTTCTCTGATCCTCTATCTCACCAAACATGATGTTCTTCTCCAGCGACTGGTTCCTTCTGCAATATGTCCAAAGTATGAGAGACGAAGTTTGACCATCTTGGCCTCCAAGGA
>NW_006408544.1:2561401-2562676 GCF_000296735.1 Chrysochloris asiatica | reverse complement strand
ATCTGCATATCGCAGGTTGTTAATGAGTCTTCCTCCAATCCTGATGCCATGTTTTTCTTCATAAAAAGTCTTTAGAAACCAATAAATTGAAGGTGATAATGTAAAAAAATGACTGGAGTGAGATCTAGAGAAAGGAAGTTAATTATTTAAAGTCACAAAGGAAGTTAATAAATTGGAATTAGGGTCCAGATCACACACGTCAAGTCCTGTGTCCTTTTCCATAACACATTGCAAAGTATATTAATTACATTAATGGCATGAAACACATTGGTTCTATGCACTGTCAGGCCCATGGACTATATTGGTTTCATATTTCATTGTTTGATTTTTAGGATCTGATACAGATGGTTTGCTTTAACAGGCACCAATCTGATTACATACATCACCCTGCCTTCTTCTGTTTCCTTTTACCATACCATGTCATTTAGAATCATGTTGTTTACATGTATTCTATTGTTTCCTGTTCCATTATGTTTAATTAAATTATTATCTCTGCTATTTGCTACACTTTCCATAGAGGATTATACATCTGTGTCCATTGCAATGTGACTGGCATTACTTCTCTAAGAGAAGCAAATACTTCCTGCATCTTTACCATGAGGCTTGACTTTGTGATTTGCTTTGACCCAAAGGTTGTGAATAAAATGATGTGTGTCACTTCTGAGGACAAATTTTAAGAGTTAGTATTTGTTCATCTAATTTTCTTTTATTTCTGTTACAAGAATGGCATGTTCCAGGTAGAGCTCCACTTCAAGTCTGGATCCAAGTCTCCAGAAGACCACAGCCAATCTAAAGCTGATATGGAACATGAGCAATACAGGACCTTTGCTGTTAAAACCCACTGAGACTATGGAGATGTTTGTTACTGCACCACAATGTAGCCCATTGGTCATTCAGTCATGCTGGTTCCATGAGTCCCATTCGTTTCACTGGATAACCACTACATTGGATCAAAGGTACAGTGCCAGTTGGAGACATTATTGATACTGTCCCTTTCCTCAGTATTGGACATTCTACCCCAGACCTCTTTTATATCCCTGTTCACCAGACCACCCTACCACGTCCCATCACCTTGACAAATGCACCCTTAATGTCCTTGCTCCTCAGGCTATAGACCACAGGATTGAGCAGAGCAGTGAAGACATTGTAAAAGAGCGAGACCTGCTTATCACGTTCAGAGGAGTAGCTGGAATTGGGCCTCATATAGATGTAAGTGGCTGGAGCATAAAAGAGTGTGACCACAATCAGGTGGGAAGCGCAAGTGGAGAAGGCCTT
>NW_006408544.1:2558681-2560215 GCF_000296735.1 Chrysochloris asiatica | reverse complement strand
TCCAAACCCCTCAGCAAAGAAAGTTGTCACTCACATGGCTCACAGCCATCTATTTATGCCACATCAACTTCAGTCTCAAAACCTCTAAGTGATAGAGTCCTCCTAGGAGTTATTATATGAATATTGCTGTTGTTGTTTTAAGTGTCATAGATTCAATTCTGACTCATAACAACCCACTATAGGGTTCCCAAGGAGCAGCTGATAAATTTGAACTGTCAACCTTACAGTCCTGCACTTATGCTATAGTGCCACACCAGAACTCCATTATTATCTGAATATACCCAAACAAATGTTTACATCTCACTCCTCCTCACACAAAGCATTGCTAATTGTCCTATCTGTCTTTTTTACTTAGCTTGAGGACAGTTCCAACCCCTTAACATGACAGAATAGTTAACTACTGCCAGTTGGAATGACTGCCACGCAAGTAAAATATCTAACCCTTCTGGTGTGTTGCTGTAGGATCAGCACTGAACTGAGAACCACAAGGTCACCAGTTCAAACCCACCAAATGCTCCTTGGAAACACTATACAGGGTAGTTACTAGTAGAAACTGACTCAACAGTAACAACCATTTTATGGATATGAGAAAGGACTGTATCTTTCAGGGCTCATCAACAGGACTATCCACTTATATGACACTTTTCACCTTGCTGGATTCAAGTGTCTCAGAAAAAAATCAGAAACGCATCAAAAAAAGAAGTCTTAGGTCCTTTAACTCTATCACACTCTACCTTTCCTCATCCCTTCCACATGCCAATATGTTTATTACTTCCCATTCTTTATCAAAGTCTTTGGCACTCAAATTCCAGTATTTCTCTTTGTCACTACACTTGTTATTTTCCAAAATAATTTCCTTGCCCCTATGGATGACTCATCATTCCATACTGTGGTCTCTCATTTTCTTGATTTCTATTCTAATAACCTTCACTTTACTCCCATTGACCACACTCTCTAATAGCCACATCCTGGCTCTTGCCATCACTTGGGACTGTAATGCCTCTGAATTCACTCATCTGCTCATCTCACTTTCTGATGATACCTTCCATTTCTCCAGATGTATCCTTTCCTTATTTCCACTACACATATACTTTTTTGGAGTTTAAGAAATATAAACTCCAAATTTCAACAGACTATTAAAGTGCAATCTTTAGCTGTGGGAAAATACTGGACCTTTAATCACAAGCTCAGAAGTTTGAACTTACTAGCCGCTCCTCAGAAACCTTACAGAGGGTCTCAATGAGTAGAACCAACTCGATGGCACATAACAACAACAACTATTACGGTTCCTGCCATTTCTGGGAGCTGGTGCAAAGAACAGAAGGTATAGTATTAAGAAACTCCATGAAAAAGAGAAGGTAGAAAAGGACATAGCTGAAGAAAGATAAAATATCACCCTCAGGAAGTGAAAGTTCAATAATGAAAGGCCAAAATACTCAACATAAATCTGAAAATTGGTTGTTCATGGCTGCAGAGAGAGAATTAAACATAAGAACAACCAGATATAGCAGTATAGAAGCTCCATAAAGTAAAA
>NW_006408544.1:2545396-2547107 GCF_000296735.1 Chrysochloris asiatica | reverse complement strand
CAAATAGATCATGATGTATTAGAGTTTAAATTCTAAGCACTTGGTTTGTGGAAGGCCTCAGTTTACCATAGGAGCCTTAACTCCCCATTTTGAGTCTTGACATCTATTCAGCCTCCACTGACTTCATTTTGACCTTTAGCCATCAATGTGAAAAGCTACTATCACTCTCCTAACCAGCCAGGGGCAGTATCATGCTCAGGGACTTGCCTAAGCATGCCTTAATGGAAAATGGGGTACCAGGGGTACATGTGTATGAGTCATACCATGATCAAGGTGCTCTGAGGGATCCTGAAGCAATCCTGTAAACTTTTCTAATCTGAAATTGGGTGCATATCCCAGTCCTGGCCCTTAATCCACGTCTGTAGTGCAGGCTGCCACGATGATACAATAATCTGCCACCTATCATAATTTTGTAACAAATTTCTTAGTTTTGCATGTTCTGTAATTTGTAACGTGATCATGAATTCTTTGGACACCATTATTGCCTCATGCTGATGGTCTCCCTCACTGGATGATTTGGTTTTATCTGGTCTTTGTCCTGTTTAAGACTTAATAAAGAGGATGTGGTGACAGTGGTTATGTGCTGTGGAGTTGGTTCCGACTCATAGCGACCCTGTACAGGGTTTCCGAGGCTGTAAATCTTTACGGGAACAGAAAGCCTCATCTTTCTTCTGTGGAACAGCTGATAGTTTTGAACTACTGACCTTGAGGTTTACAGCCTGATTCATAACCACTGCGCTAGTAGCTCATAAAAAGGAGGCTTCACATCAAGTATCAATCCTATCCCCTCTGTACACAGGGTAGATAGGAAAGGGCATCTTAGACATTGGCTATCTAAAGTGAGGGGGTGATAAAGACACACAATGACTGGCTTACACGTTTTTCAAGAGGTAGTTTAGTTTCAGAGTATGTGGGGGAAGGTAGAGTCCCCACTGAATCATTTTCATCTTGTCTAGACGGGTCTGGTGAAAAGAGATGGGGATAAGATTCTTATGATTCAATAGTGAGTAATTGTTATCATGAGTAATTGACACTGTCACAATTGTAAAGGGAGAAGTTTTGTAACAAAACAGGGGAATAGTTACTCTTACAGTCCAGGAACAGAGGACCCTAGGACCATCAAGGGAGAAGAGCACCAGCAGAATGTGGGACCCTATCCAGAGAGGCAGCAACAACCAAGATGGAGGAAGAGATGAAGACATGGACAGAGAGTGTAGCTGAGGACTTTAGACTCATGGAAAAAGAAAGGCTGAGTACTGGCGGCCAGGAGGCAGGCTTACAGAATGTGCCCTTTGGTTGTTTACATTGTTATATATTCCTTAGTGTTTTTGAGTAAGCGACCCTGTATAGGATTTCCAAGGCTGTAAATCGTTACTGAAGCAGAGAGCCTCATCTTACTCCTGCAGAGGCCCTAATAGTTTCATACTGCTGACTGTGAGATTAGCAGCCCTACTTGTAACCACTATGCTATCAAAGCTCCTTTCAATAATAGTTACTATTAATGAATGATTTCTGTGTGTTGGGTTTTGTTACACTAACTTGATCTCAAAATTACTTATTGAGGTGTTTTCAGTCTACAGTTGAAAAAACTAAAACATAGAACAGTGATTTGTTTTAGATTACATGGTTAATAAGTGTTGGGTCTAGTATTTGAACCCAGCTAGCCTGTGTGGTACTGTAGGATAAAGCACTTGACCACAAGGTCAGCTTG
>NW_006408544.1:2538181-2544552 GCF_000296735.1 Chrysochloris asiatica | reverse complement strand
TTTATTCTTTCTCTGTTCCAGTGCCTAGTATACAGCTCATAAAGGAAGAACTATCAATGAGTATTTATTACATGAGTAAATGAAGGAAGAACAGAATAGGAAGAAAGAAGAAATGGGAGGGGGTTAAGGTATGAGATGGTGAAGGAAATGAGGGTAAGGTGGATGAATACAAGGATGCTGGAATGTAGCCATAGAGAGGGCCCAGGGACTGGTCATTTTTGACGTACAACCTCCACAAACATGGAAAATTCCAACCTCTCCACCTAAGCCCACCAACCATCTCACCTTCAGACATCTTCAGAAAAGGTCATTAAGAGGCTGTCACTGATTCTTAAGGGAAAGGGGCAGAACCGGAAGCTCCCTGAGTGACTGAATCAGAATTCCAGCCTACCCAGTCTCCAAATAAATCCTAGATTTCTGAAGGGTTAGACGCTGTCTTTCCTCCATGATATAGTCCTCTAAACTTCATGGGACCCAGACCGAGGGAGTATCAGCCATCCCAAGTTCTTTCCAGTCTGCTAAACTGCTGCTTCTTTATGCTCCTGCCTCCTTAGCAAAGTCTCCTGGCAGACTTACAGAGAGGCATTCCCTTGACGCTGGGACTCTGCCTCTTGGTACCACTGTCCATGTCCCCAGTGATGATTCCAAGATGGAATTCCCTGAACAAGCCAACAAGTTTCCCAAGAGGCCTCTGGGGCAGGGCAGAAGCAAGCAATGCTGAGGGGTAGAGTTGTGATCTGACTACTTTCTTTTCCAGGCTTCTCTGTGGTTAGAACCAGTCAGCCGAGAGGGGGATAGTCCTAGCTAGCCGGTAGCTGTGTTCAGAACTGCAGACCACATTTTGATTCCTGGTATTCTGACTTCTCAGGAACACTACGTTTGGATTTTACCTCTAATCTGTACTTACTGAGCTACCTTGGGCATATCAAACCCCTCCTCCATTCCCCACATTGTTACCCAAAGGCTGAATCACTTTTCCTAGATAAAAAGGCCTTGTTGAGATTATTTAACCTATTGATGATAATTAAGAGTTGCTCATTAAGTGCCTGCTTTTACCAGCTTCTAAATCAGGTCCTTGCAAACAATATGTCATTTAATTTTCATCACACACTTATAAGATAAATATTATACCTATGGATGTTTACACCAGTGGCATAAGAAAATACTGCAGAGGGACAAATATCTTTTAAGTGCAGAACAAGAATTTGAATCCAAGGGCTTGTCCTTTTAAACTTGTTATTCTGTGCATAATCTCCTCTCTTCTGGTGTTTCTGGGAGAACTAGATGAGAAAGTATGTGACATGTATGTGTAAAGCTTATGGGTATAGCCCTCATACAAGTTTTTCTATGATTGTGCTTTCTTGCTCCTCATCTCTGTCATTGCCTCAATTTCCCCAACTATTCACAGTGACATAATTGGGCTCTGAGGGTTCCTCCTAGTTGTTAACAAGACACTAGAGCAAATTGTTAAATCTTCAGAAATATTGTGAGTCAATGGTTAAACGCATCATTATTAATCTTTAAAATATGTAAACTGCAATTAAATAAAGTTGGTTAAGGACAGCATTAATAAATGCTCAGGACTCACTAAATCCTAATTATTTTGCTGTATTTTATGATTGTATATGTTCTAGCAGTTTCTTTCTTCTATATAGTGGAAACTATACATAACAGCAGTTACTGTGTATCTGTTCCCAATGCTCAGTTCAGTGGCATGATGTCGGTAGCTTAAAATTACCCATAATAGTTGCCCCAGAAATCGGCAAACACTATATAAATCAGAAACTTCAACCACTCTAGGACCAACTGACAAACACTTATCAGCCCACCACTCCTCCAAGTCCTGAGTCCTAGGAATCTCGATATTTTAGGACACTCTAAAGCTGGAGCCATCTCACTCTGCTACTTTGGTGTAGATACCATGTCAGGTCCACTCCAACCCTGATGGGCAAGGAGCTGACAGATGAGAAAAAGACTCTCAGAAAAGGTAAAGTAATTGCCCAAATTCACATGGCTGCTAAAGGGAGGAGTCCAGATTCAAACTGAGTCCACTGCTACCCACATGGCTGTAGTTTGAGCCAATAGGGTGGCTCTGTTGCCCAAAGAGCTAATATAATCCTGAATTACATTAATAACAGCACACTAACAGTCCAAAGTAAGACTGGTGACAGTTCTATGATTATTAGATTATTCTCTAACAATAAAATTATAATAAAAATGTGAAATAATAAAATAATCATGGATGTATGCCAAGATTTAGCTACAAGGATACTCATGTGACCATTGTTTACAAGAGTGAAACATAGAAACAACCCAAAGGTGAAATATGGGCTCATTGTAGTGAATAATGGCTCTTTCACACAAAGGGGATCTCTGTAGTCATTAAAAATAATGAGTAGTGATGGAAAATATGCACAATTAAGTCAGAATTAGGTACCAAGGGTGAATAAAAGAAGTCACAACAACTTTTACACCATTTCCTATTTATAGAAAATACAGAGGAGAAGAAAATGTGAAATTCATCAAAAAGTTTACAGTGGTCATACCTGAGTGTGGTGTCATGAGTGGTAGTTAACCTCCCTCCCTGCTTTTCTTCCTTCCTTCCTTATGTGTTCTTTCTTTCTTCCTTTTTCTTCTTTCTTCCTCCTTTCCATTTCCTTCTCTTCTCCCTTTTCCTTCTTTTCTTTTGGTGTCTTCTGTAATTAGTATATATTATTCTTGCAAAATCAGCAAACAGTTCTTGAACACGTTCTTTGTGCAAGCTATCATGAAGGTAGCAGTGATCTAGCAGTGGACAAGACAGAAATGGTTCCTATCCTCACAATTGCACAATCAACTGAGGTGAAACCAATAAGCAAACAGGAAGAGACAACCATATGATAAGTGAATGTCTCTAGGGCTGCCTCAGTTTGTTGAAAGACTTCGATTGATATTCCATCAATTCCCAGAACTTTCTTCTTTGCCAATGCCTTCAGAGCATCTTGGACTTCTTCCTTCATTATCAGTAGCTCTGATCATATGCTACCTATTGAAATGGTTGAACATGGACCATTTCTTTTATGTACCGTGACTCTATATACTCCTTCCATTTTCTTTTGATGCTTTCTGCATCATTCTTTTTCTGCTCATAGAATCCTTCAATATTGTAAGCTTTGAGGTTTCAATTTTTTTTCAGTTCTTTCAGCTTGAAAAATGCTGACTGTGTTCCTCCCTTTTGGTTTTCTAGTTTCTGGTCTTTGCATATTTAATTATAATATTTGATTTTGTCTTCACTAGCTGACCTTTGAAATTTTCTGTTCAGCTCTTGTACCTCCTCATTTCTTCCATTTGCTTTAGCATCTCTACATTGGATTGTAAGTTTCAGAGCCTCTTCTGACTTCCTACCTGCTTTTTTCCTTCGGTCTTGTCTTCTTAATGACCTTTTGCATTCTTCCTGTATGATGTTCTTGATGTCATCCCACAACTCTTCTGGTCTTAGATCATTAGTGTCTCACTAAAAAAAAAAATCTGTTTTTGAGATGATCTCTAAATTCAGATGGGGTATGTTCAAGGTCATATTATGGCTCTCATGGACTTCTTTTAATTTTCTTTATCTTCAGCTTGACCTTGCATATGAGCAACTGATGATATTTTCCACACTCTGCCCCTTGCCTTGTTTTGATAGATGATATGAAGCTTTTCCATTGTCACTTTCCACAGACATAGTCAATTTGATTTCTGTGTATTCTATCTGGTGAGATCCAGGTGTATATTCATCTTTTATGGTTTTTAGAAAAGGTATTTGCAATACAAATGCCAATGGTCTTGCAAAATCCTATTATGCCGTCTCCAGCATCATTTCTATTACCAAATCCATATTTTTCAATTACTGAACCTTCCTTTTTGTTTCCAACCTTTGCACCCCAATCACCAATAATTATCAATACATCTTGATTGCATGTTTTAGCAAATTCAGACTGGAGGATTTGGTAGAACTCTTCAATTTCATCATTACTGGCTTTATTCGTTGCTTTGTAAATTTGAATAATAGTTGAATTAACTGGTCCTCCTTGTCGACATATGGATATTATCCTTTTACAGACAGCGTTTTATTTCAAGATGGATCTTGAAATGCTCCTTTTGATGATGAATGTGAATTTGTCATTCCCAGCTTAGTAAACCATGTGATTATCAGATTTTAAATGGCCAATGCCAGTCCATCTCAGCTTAATAATGCCTGGGATATCGATGTTTATTCATTCTATTTCATTTTTGACAACTTTCTATTTTTCTAGATTCATGCTTCATACATTCCATGTTCCAATTTAAAATGGATGTTTATAGCTGCTTCTCCTCATTTTAAGTTATGCTCCATTAATAAATGAAGGTCCTAAAAGTTTTATTCCATTACTGTCATCACAGTCACCTCTACTTTGAGGAGACAGCTATTCCACTGTTTAGTGCCTTTTAAACTAAGGGGCTCATCTTCCAACACTGTATCTGACAATGTCCTGGGGTTCTTCATTATGTTTCAATATTCAGTATTCTGGTGCTGAAAGTATTCCATTGCTATTTATAAGGTTTTTTGGTGACTAGATTTTCAAAAAATAATCCATCTTTCCTTCCTAGTATGTCTTGGTGTGGGAGCTCACCTGAAATCTGTCCACCATGGATGACTATGCTGGTATTTAAAATACCAGTGGCAGATCTTCTAGAATCACAGCAACATGTAGGCCACCACAGTACAACAAATTGACAGATAAGAGGTGGTGGACATGGAATAAGGGATATCTTTGCTGCCATAATAATGACATAGATTTATGCTGGAAGTGGGAATACCAGAAAGATATTTACTTGTGTTTTACTGATGACATTTAAAACATAACAAACAATGTAGGACATTGTGATGAATGGGAACTTCAAAATACTTTATTGTGCTCATTCAGAACCTGGACATAGGACAAGAAACAGTCGTTCAAATAAGACAAGGGAATACTGTTGTTTGGTGTTGTCAACCATCCACTTCATCTTTCTGATGAAAAAATTGAGGCACAGTAAATTTAAATAATTTTCTCAAGGCCACTAAGCAAGCAGGTGGTGGAACTATAATTCAAAACCAGATAGCCATAGACAACATTTAATTCAAATTGGATCATAGATATAAATGTGAGCAGTAAAATTACTTCATAGTAAACCATGAATTGTTCAATCCCCACTGATGGAAACACAGTCTCTAGATAGTACTTAATTTCCATCTGAACTTACTCCCTTAGTTTTCTATGGGCTTTTTACTAATTAATCTACAAATGTTCCCTATATTTTAATTGACTAATAAAAATCATGTTCATAATTAGCTTAAAAATTTAATATTCTAAGTTTCCTTTCAAACAGAAATACATCAGACATTTTAAAACTTCCTTCTTCTTGATGACATCTCTCCTGGAACGTTTTCTTTTCTTCAGTCTGGTCTACCTACTCTGTTGCCACCAGGATCTCACTTCTCTACAATCTTGGGCATCTCTCTGTCCACTGATTCTGCTAGATTCTCTGTTTATTATGCCCCTAACCCCTGTGCCCTTCCAGACAGTCTCCATATTGTGTTGGTGTAAGGAGCTGTAACGGAGAGCATGGGCCTTAGAAGAAGACAGATCTAGATCTAAATCTGATAATGAGAAACTTATCAGATAAGTTTGCATACTCCGAGTTTCAATACTTATCATGAAGATTAATTGAAATGCTATTTCAGTTGCTAGTTATATAAATTGCAGATATTTTATTATAGGCTGTGGTATGACTTTAATATGCGTTTGTAGTCGCTTTTTAAATTTTTAATTCTATTGTGATAAAGAATATATGTATTTACAGTACTAGAACGAGGCTAACTTTTTTGCCTAAATTTCTTCATTAATAAGATGAGAGTCAAAATTGTATCTCTCTTAGACTTACTGATGGGGAGGTGGGGCTTGATGATGGATTAGAGAGAAGAGCTGTGCAAACCTATGACAGTGATAACACAGAATACCATATGAAGCAGGTTCAGGGAAAAGTCCCAGAACTCTGAATTACATATGAAGAAACATTTAGAAGTATCGAAGGCTTACTGGTAGTGGAATTTGTAGTAGAAGTAAGAAAGATGGTGTTTTCTGATCTGTGGCTGCTGGCAGGTACAACAGTGGCCATGCTGGGCATGACAGAGTGGGTGTAGGATCAGAGGACCGCTCTTACCACAGAGGTCTGATGGATCATTGGAGATAAAGGCATGAACACTTTTTATCCCGTTCATTTGTGTCTTGCTGTCTGTGCACTTCTACTCTGGTGACTAGAGGGGGTGTCTGAGCGAGTGGACACTCCCCCCACACCTGGAGGGTTCTACTACACATATGCATGGATCT
>NW_006408544.1:2535354-2537626 GCF_000296735.1 Chrysochloris asiatica | reverse complement strand
TGAGTTAGAGGTAGACCTAGACTTCCCATTGGATGAGGGGCAGGCTTTGGAACTGCATGAGAAGGCATTCAGGAGAATGATATTGAGGTGCATCCAAATGCTCCACAAAAGGGTTGAGAAAAAAACAGGAAAAAGTCAGGAAGACACTACAGGGGAATTGTATCTACCTTATAGAATTATTGTGAAGATTATATTCCATGTATCATATTGTTGTTGTTAGGTTCTAATCAAGTCAGTACTGACTGATAGAAACTCTACACACAAAAGACAAAACATGGAATGGTCCTGGGACAACCTCACAATCATTGCTCCATTTGAGTGCATTGATACTGCCACTGTGCCAATCCATCTCACTGGGCATCTTTCTCTTTTTTCCTACCATCCACCTTACCAAACATGATATCCTTTACCAGTGACTGGTCCCTCCTGAGAATATGTACAAATATGAAAGATGAAGTCTGGCACTCCTGGCTTCCAAGGAGCACTCTGCCTGTACTTCTTCCAACACAGATCAATTTGTTCTTCTGGCAGCCCATGGTACCTTCAATATTCTCCTCCAACATTGTAACTAAAATGCATCACTTCTTCTACAGTCTTCATTATTCACTAACTGTCCAACTTTTGCATGTATACAAATTCATTGGTATGGGTCAGGCACACCTTAGTTCTCAAACTGACATCTTTGCTCTTCAACACTTTAAAAAGGTTTTGTGCAGCCGAATTGCCTAATGCAATACATTGTTTGATGCCTTGAATGATTGAGTGTTGATGCTAGATCTGAGTAAAAAAGAAGTCTTTGACAACTTCAATCTTTTCTCCATTGATAAGGATGCTCCATTGATAAGGATGCTCTCCAGGGTGAGAATTTTTGTTTTCTTTACATTGAGATGAAATCTATATGGAAGACTGTGGTCTTTGATAGTCATCATTAAGTATTTTAAGTTCTCTTCATTTTCAACAAGCAAAAACTTGTTGTATCATCTACATATCGTAAGTTGTTAATGAGTCTTCCTCCAATCCTGATGCCACGTTTTATTTCATATTATCCAGCTTCTCAGATTATTTGCTCAGCATTTAGATTGAGTAAGTATTGCGAAAGAATACAACGCTGGTGCACACCTTTCCTAATTTTAAACCATTCAGTGTTCCCTTGTTCTGTTCTAACAACTGCTTCTTGGTCTATGTATAGGGTCCTCACAAGCACAATTAAGTGTTCTGGAATACTCATACTTCTCAAGGTTGTCCGTAGCTTGTCATGATCCACACAATTGAAAGCCTTTGCATAGTCAATAAAGCACCTTTCTGATATTCTCTGCTTTCAGCCAAGATCCATTGGACTTCAGCAATGATATATCTTGTTCCATGGCCTCTTCTGAGTATGGCTTGAACCTCTGGAAGTTCTCTGTCAATGTATGCTTGCAGCTGTTTCTGTATTACCTTTAGTAAAACTTTACTATCATGGGATATCTATGATATTGTCTGACAATTTCCACATTCTGGGGTCACCTCTCTTTGGAATGGGCACAAATATGGATCTCTTCCTGTCAGTTGGCCAGGCAGTTGTCTTCCAATTTCTTGGTAAAGATGAGTGATTCCAGTGCCACCTCATTTGATGAAAGATGTTTATTTGTATTCCATCAATTCCAAGTTCCTGGTTCTTTGCCACTGCCTTCAATGCACCTTGGACTTCTTCCTTCAGTATCATTGGTCTTAATCATACCTCTTGAATGATTGAGCATCAACCATTTCTTTTTCTTACAGTGACTGTGTATTCCTTCCATCTTCTTTTGATGCTTTTTACATTATTCAAAAATTTGCTAAGAGAATCCTTCAATACCACATGCCAAGGTGTGAATGTTTTCTTCAGTTCCCTCAGTTTAAGAAATGTGAGCATGTTCTTCCCTTTTGGCTTTCTAAGCCCAGGTCCATATATCATACACACACATATATACAAATTATAGTTCATATACAAGTATATATATTAGTTCATATATGTGTATATATTTATGTATGTAAGGTGCCCTGGTGATAGTGTAGGTTAGGATGTGGGCTGCTAGTTGCAAGGTCTTAAGCTAAAACCCACCCTATTGTTGTTGTTAGGTGCCATGGAGTCTGTACCGACTCATAGCGATGCTATGCATAGCAGAACGAAACACTGCCTGATCCTGGGACAAGCTCACTACTGTTGCCACGCTTGAGTCCATCGATGCTGCCACTTTGCCAATCCATCTTCTTGGGGGTCTTCCTTTTTTTCTCTGACTCTCCACCTTAC
>NW_006408544.1:2503343-2532819 GCF_000296735.1 Chrysochloris asiatica | reverse complement strand
ACATGGAATGTATGAAGTATGAATCTAGGAAAATTAGAAATTGTCGAAAATAAAATGGAAAGACTACTACACACATGGATCTTGCCAGGTAGGATGCAAGAAATCAAATTGGCTGCATCTATAGAAAGAGGTGATGGAAAAGTTCCATATTGTCAGACAAACAAGACCAGGGGCAGACTGTCGAAGAGACTATGGAAATCAATTGTTCATATGCAAGTTCAAGCTGAAGCCAAAGAATATTAAAACAAGTCCACAAAAGCCAAACAAAATATGACCTTGAACCTATTCCACTGAATTTAGAGATATCTGAAGAATAGATTTGATGCATTAGACACTAAAGACTAAAACCAGAGAGTTATGGAATAACATCAAGAACATCATAGAGGAAGAAAGCAAAAGGTCATTACGAAGACAAGAAAGAAGAAAAAGACCAAAATGGATGTCATTTTGACTCTGAAACTTGCTATCAAGATGATAAAGAAAACGGAAGAAATGAAGAGGTAAAGGGACTGAAGGGAGAAGATAAGATGAATGTAAAGCTAGTGTTCTCCCATGTAAACTATCACATAATTCACAATAAAACATTAAAAAAATAATAAGTGTGTTGAATGGAAAATTTCAAAAGTAGCTTGAGAAAAAAAAGTCAAATATTATAGCAAGATGTGCAAAGACCATGAGTTAGAAAACAAAATGGGAAGAACACACTCAGCATTTCTCAAGTGGAGGAAACTAAAGAAATTATTCAAGCCTTGACTTGCACTATTATTAAGGATTCTCTAGGCAAAACATTGAATGATGCAGAAAGCATCAGAAGAAGATGGAAGGAACACATAGAGTCACTGTACCAAAAAGAAATGGTCCATGTTCAAACCTTTCAAGAGGTAGCATATAATCAAGAGTCAATAATACTGAAGGAAGAAGTCCAAGGTGTATTGAAGGCATTGGCAAAAAACAAGGCACTGGGAATTGATGGACTACAAATTGAATTCTTTCAACAAACTGATGCAGCATTGGAGGCATTCACCTGGCCAACTGATTGGAAGAGATCCACATTTGTGTCCATTCCAAAGAAAGGTCACACAACAGAATGTGGAAATCATTGGATAATATCATTAATATCATGTACAAGTAAATGTTTGCTAAAGATGATTTTTAAATAACTGCAACAGTACATTGACAGGGAACTGCAGGAGGTTCAAACTAGATTCAGAAGGGGACATGGAACAAGGGATATCATTGCTGATGTCCGATGGATCTTGTCTGAAAGCAGAAAATATCAGAAAGCTGTTTCCTGTGCTTTATTGACTATGCAAAGGCTTTCAATTATGTGGATCATAACAAGCTATGGATAACCTTGCGAAGTATGAGTATTCCGGAACACTTAATTGTGCTCATGAGAAACCTATACATAGACTAAGAGGCAGTTGATAGAACAGAACAAGGGAACACTGAATGGTTTAAAATTAGGAAAGGTGTGCACCAGGATTGTATTCTTTCACCATACTTATTCAATCTAAATGCTGAGCACATAATCCAAGAAGCTGTGTTTATATGAAGATAAACATGGCATCAGGATTGGAGGAAGACTCTTTAACAATCTGTGATATTCAAATAATATAATTTTACTTATTGAAAGCAAAGAGAACTTAAAATACTTACTGATGAAGATAATGACCACAGTCTTCAGTATGGGTTGCATCTTAATGTAAAGAAAATAAAAATCCTTACCACTGGACCAATAAACAGCATCAAGATAAATGGAGAAAAGATTGAAATTGTCAAAGACTTCATTTTTCTCAGATCAACCTCAACAGTTATGGAAGCAGCAGTCAAGAAATCAAATAACGTATTGCATTAGGCACATCTGCTGCACAAGACTTCTTTAAAATATTCAGAAGCAAAGATGTCAGTTTGAGGACTAAAGTGCACCTGTCCCAAGCCATGATATTTTCAATGACCTCATATGCATATGGATATTGGGTAATGAATGAAGAAGACCATAGAAGAATTGATGCATTTGAGTTAAGGTGTTGGAGGTGAATATTAAAAGTACCATGGACTGCTCAAAGAACAAATCAATCTGTGTTGGAAGAAGTACAGCCTGAGTACTCCTTGGAAGCCAGGATGTCCAAAATTTGTCTCTCATACTTTGGACATATTGGAGAAGTACAACATGCTTGGTAACATGGAGGGTCAGAGAAAAAGAGGAAGACACCCAATGAGATGGATTGTCACAGTAGCAGCATCAATGGGCTCAAGAGTAGCAACAATTTGTACAGGACCGGGCAGTAGTGTGTTTTGCTGTGCATAGGGTCACTGTGAGTTGGTATTGACTCAATGCAGCTAAGAACAAGAAGAAAGATATACCGTTCGTACATAAACCCTCTCAGAAAAAACAATGGAATACTTTCCAATTCATTTCAGGAAGTTAGCGTATTATTGATACTAAAACATAAGAATATAATAAGAAAAGTAAGCTACAGTCTATTCTCACCCATTAGCATACTCATTGCCATCAAGTTAATTCTGACTCATAGTGACCCTACATATGGTTTCCAATACTGTAAATCTTTATTTGTTGCTGTTGTTAAATACGATGGAGTCGGTTCCAACTAGTGACCCTGCACAGGGTTTCTGTGGCTACCAATCTTTATGGGAGCAGAAAGCCTCATCTTTCTTCCGCAGAACAGCTGGTAGTTTTGAGGTTAGCAGCCTGACTCGTAACCACTACGCTACCAGAGCTCGTCTTTTTCCCACTGAGCAATTATTGAATTTGAACTACCAATCTTGTGGTTAACAGCCCACTACTTTCATCGGGGTTCCTTGATTCAAAGGGTAGGGTTTACTAAAAGGACTTATATCAAATGAAATCTCATCATCAGGAGTTATGAACAAGATAAGCTTTGAAAATTCTATGATAAAGAATATATGCAAAAAGAAGTTATAATTTTCTCACTGGGAATTCACATACCACAAGTTAAGCAACAACAAAAAAGTCATTAAAGAGCACCCAAGCTCAAACACATCGGGAAAGAATGGGTGAGACTGGAAATTCAACCTGGCAGTTTTCATGTGAAAAAATTCTTGGATTTTAGTTAGCTTCTTGTTCCATAGGGGCCAATAATGTAGTTCAACTATCAGAAAAACTAACACAGTCTACACCTCAGAAAGTGGAAGTTCTGGTGAACCCTCAGTCAATAATAAAACACAATTTAGACCACCCTGTACCAGTTTACAAGTGGTTCAGGAAATTAGAATTTCCTATAAGTTATGTTGAGCCAATTCCAACTCATAGTGACCGTGTCTAGGATTGTCAGGTGGGTTTGAACTGTCCACCTTGCTAACCACTGGTTAGAAGTCCAGTGCTTATTCTACAAGGCCACATCAGAACTTCAGAATTTGTTATATGAGGTATAAATGAAGGAATTGTTGTTGTTGTTGTTAAGTGCCATCGAGGCGGTTCCGACCCATAGCGACCCTGTACAGGGTTTCCGAGGGTGTAAATCTTTACGGGAATAGAAAGCCTTATCTTTCTCCCACGGAGTGGCAGGTAGTTTCGAACCGCTGACCTTAAGGTTCGCAGCCCGATTCGTAACCACTACAGAGTGTTTAAAAAAACAAAAAGACAGCTAGTAAAGAAAAACCCATAGTTAAATTTACTTAAAGGCTATTATACAAAAGAGTTTATCCTGAAGGCAGAAGTAGAACCTATGAGCAGAAGAAGTTAAAGGGACATATTTTTTTAGCTTAACGTAAAGAAATGCTTTTAATAATTAGGTCCATACTACAATATATTAGACATTATGAAACCTACCAAGAGGCTGAATAACCATGTACTTAGAAGAAAGTAGAAAAGATTCCAGCATAAAATCATAAATAAAAGGAAATTACCATTTTAATCTTTTACCTAGTTAATAAATAAATTAAATAACCTATTATTAGCTCTAGTAGGGTAGTGGTTACGAATTGGGCTGCGAACCTCAAGGTCAGCGGTTCGAAACTACCAGCTGTTCCGTGGAAGAAAGATGGGGCTTTCTACTCACATAAAGATTTACAGCCTCGGAAAGATTTACAGGGTCACTATGAGTTGGAACCAACTCCATGGAACATAACAACAACAACATTATTTAATAAATTACTTAACTAAATTTAAAAACCTATAAATTACCTATTTGATAAATAAAAGGAAGATACTTCTAGGATCTCTTCTAACTAAAGCAGAGTCACAGAGTGGAATGGGAAGATCAGTTTGACCTCAGTTGGAATTCTGCCTTCATTATATAGTCAACTCTGTTTAAAACTTACTAGAAGTAATATTTGGGGCCAATTACTTACCTCTCTGAGTCTGATTAGCTTTCACATTAATATAATAGAGACTATGATATTATAATTATCAAATAGGATAAATGTAAACGTAACATTTAGTAAAATGCCTGTCACATAGTTGTTGTTGTCAGGTGCCATCGAGTCAGAACCGACTCAGCGACCCCATGCACAGCAGAACAAAACAGTGTCCGATCCTGGGCCAACCTCACTACCGCTGCCACACTTGACGCCATCAATGATGCTACCTGGCTGATCCATCTCATTGGGGGTCTTCCTCTCCTTCTCTGACCCTCCATCTTACCCAGCATGACATCCTTCTCCAGCGACTGTTCCCTCCTGACGATATGTCCAAAGTATGAGAGACGAAGCTTAGCCATCCTTGCCTCCAAGGAGCACTCCAGCTGCACTTCTTCCAAAACAGATCTACTGGTTCTTTTGGCAGTCCATGGCACTTTTAGTATTCTCCTCCAACACCACAACTCAAAGGCATCAATACTTCTATGATCTTTCTTATTCACTGTCCAGCTTTCACATTCATATGAGGTTATTGTCACATAGTAGATCCTCAATAAATAAATCATTATGTTAATTCAGTTATTACTTTGAAAAGTTTGCCCTAGAAATAGCCTTTACATATAGTGTACAATAATGTTATGTATATTTAGCTAACACTGGTTCTATTTTTTATAAATTGTTATTGTTAAGTGCCGTTGAGCCAGTTTTGATTCACAGCGACCCTGTAAAGTGTTTCCAAGGAGCAGCTGGTGGGTTTGAACCACCAACATTGAAGTCAGGAGTCCAGTGTTTATCCAATAGCACCACACCTGTAAATAAGTGGAACATTTAAGGCAATGTTGTTGATGCCAAGTGCTGTCTAGGTTCCAATTCATAACGACCCTGTACAGTTTCCCAGGAGCAGCTGGTTTGAACCCTTGACTTTTTGTCTGGCAATCCATTGCCATTGATAATATACTGGAAATTGGAATGCAAAAGTTGAAAACAAAGAGGAAGGATTGGTAGTTGGAAAACATGGTCTTGGTGATAGAAATGATGATGAAGATCACTTGATAGAATTTTGCAAGACCAATAACTTATTCATTCCAAATACCTTCTTCAATAATATAAATGGTGACTATACATGTGGACCTCATCAGATGGAATACACAGGAATCAAATTGACTACATCTGTGGAAAGAGATGACAGAGACACTCAATATCATCAGCTAAAACAAGGCTAGGCATCAACTATGAAACAGACCATCAATTTCTCATATGCAAGTCCAGGCTTGAAAGTTTAGAAAGAAATAAAGGAACAAAATGGATGCCAGAAGAGCCTCTGAAGCTAATTATTGAGCATAGTGAAGCTAAAATGTCTGGAACAAATGAAAAAGTAAATAAGCTGAGCAGAAAATATCAAAGGACATCTTGAGAATACAAAGTAAAAGTTGTTAGTTGATGTTAGGTGATGTCGAGTCAGTTCCAGTGATAAGACCCCAAAAATTGAATGTACCCAAGAAAGCTTGCCCCAGGTCTGCCCCTGCCCAAATATCCTGAGTAGTTTCAAATTAAAAATCTGACAAGTTTCAAAGTCTATATGTCCCAAACAATATCCAATTGTAGCTGCATGCTTAAACCCACTGTAACAAGATGCAGATAAACCACGAGTATCAGTTCCCAGAATATGCCCAGACAGCCTTGGAAAACAAACACCAGGTGTCAGATTACAGAGACATGTTGTGTTCCTTCATTCTAAGAGAATAACCTTGCTTTTTGCTTCTGGACCCAGCTTTCTCCCCCTCCCCTGAAGTTTTAGCCTTTTAAGCCACCCCAACCGACAGCTCGGAGCTGCAAACCTTCTAGAGCTTGCTTTAGCCTGTTTGCAGACGCTGATCAGCAATAAAGACTCTTCGTTTCCTACTCTGTATCTCTGGTGTGATCTCTCCGATCTCGCACTCCGATTCTCAGTTCTAACACCAGCAAATAGCAACCCTATACATGGCAGAAAAACATTGTCCAGCCCTGTGCCATCCTCACAATTGTTGTTACATTTGGGTCCACTGCTGCTGTCCCTGTGTTGACCCATCTCTTTGGGGGTCTTTTCAGAATGCTCTACTTCCTCCAACACAGATCTGTCTATTATGATACTCTATGAAACGCTGTGCAGGGTCACTATGAGTCAGAACCGACTCCACGGTACTTAACAATAACAACAACATGGTACTTTTTATATTTTTTTACAGCACCATAATTCAAACCATCAATTCTTCCATGGTCTTAATCACTGACCAAGTTTCATATGCATATGAGGCTATTGAAAATACTATGTCTTAGTCCTCAAACTAGAGTCCTGGTGTGGTGCTGTGGGTTACTGCACTGGACCGCAACATCGATTCAAACTGCAAAGTTGGCAATACAAGTTCATCAGCAGTTCTCAGGAAGGCCTATACATAGTAACTACGGGTCAGAACCAACTGGATGGCACAACAACGACAGTCCTCAAACTGATGTCTTTGCCTTGAACACTTTAAAGAGGTCTACTGAATCAGAATTGTTGTTGCTGTTAAATGCTGTTGAGTTGATTCTGACACATAGCAGTCCTGTATAGCATTCCTAAGGAGTGGCTGGTGAGTTTGAACTGCCAGGCTTGTGGTTCAAACCATTCTTGAGGTTGAGTGCTTATCCTATGGCATCACACCAGGACTCTGCAATATATCTTTTTATTTCTTAATTGTTGCTTCCATAAGTGCTGATTGTAGATCCAAGCAAAATGAAATTTTTTACAAATTAAATCTTTTCTCCATTTATTATGATGTTATTTATTGTTCCAGTTGTGAGGATTTTGCTTTTTAGACATTAAGGTGCAATCTATACTGAAGGCTATGATCTTCTATCTCACCTACTAGGAGGCAGTTGGTGAATGTCTGAGAATACACCAGCACACAATCATCAACTTAATACAATTAAAACAATATCACAATGTCTTGAAAGCAGCAGCCAATTTATATTCACATGAAGAAACAACACAGAGTAGTTCAAACAAATGGCCAAGAGACAGAGCTAAAATATTTTTGAGGGAAAAAAGGGAATTGGAATTGCCTGAAAAATAAATCACAAAATAATATTTAGGCACAGTCAAAGGATAGACAGAAAGGTAGAAGAAAGCAAGGAAGCATTCAGAAAAGCACTACAGAAACAATAAAATGAAACATCTAGAGGATTGGAAACAATAATAAAAACTAAAAATAGAAATCCAGAAGATTAATACTAATATTTAAGAATTGGGCAATACATTGAAAGGGCAAAGGAATAGATTTGAATCATCAGAAGTCCAAATTAGGGAGCTTGAAGATAAATCTCTCAATACTAGTAATCTAGAAGAACAATCAGAAAACAGAATGATAAACCTGACATTCTCATGGGAAAGCATGAAGAGGAATAACTTACCAGTAATCAAAATTCCAGAACAGGAAGAGACTAAGAAAAGCAAAGAAAAAATAGGCAAAGAGCTGTTTAAAGAAAATTTCCCTAGCATCATCAAAGATGAGATGATAACCATTCAAGAAGCTGAATGAACCCCAATCAAGATAGACCCCAAAAGAAAATCACCAAGACATATCATAATCAAACTCTCCAATATCAAAACAAAGAAAGAATCCTGAAAGGTACTTAGGAAAAACGAAAAGTTAGTTACCTATTAAGGAGAACTGATTTTGCAACAGAAACTATCCAGTGAAGAAGGAAATGGGATGACATATACAAAACTTGGAAAGAAAAAATTTTCAGCCAAGAATTATATACCCAGCAAAGCTGTCCCTCAAGTACAACGGTGAAATTAAGACATTTTCAGAAAAACAGAAATTAAAGGAATTTGTTGTAACCAGACCAACTACACAAAAAAGACTACAGGTGGTCTTTACACTGAGAACCAAGAGCAGCAGACAACAACCTGAGATTAACATAAATGACAACACCATTCAAAACTCAATTCAGATATGTTGTTTTAAGTGCTGTTGAGTCAGCATTAATAGTAAAGTTAAAAAAAAAACAACTGAAAATAACAAATGCTGGAAAGAGTGTGAGAGACTGGGACCCTCTTATATTGCTTGTGGTTCAACCACTGTGGGAAATGGTGTGGCACTTCTTCAGAAAGTTGGAAACAATGTTTGTTGTTGTTATTAGGTGATATCAAGTTGGCACTGACTCATAGTGACCCTATGCACAACAGAACAAAACACTGCCCAGTCCCACACCAACCTCACAATCATTGCTAAGCCTGTGCCCATTGCTGCCACCACTGTGCTAATCCATCTCGTTGGGTGTTTCCTCTTCTTCTCTCACCCTTCTTTTTAGCAAACATGATATCCTTATGCAGGGACAGGTCCCTTCTGATACTATGTCTGAAGTATGAGACACGAAGTCTGGCCATCCTGGCTTCCAAGGAGCATTCTGGCTGTACTTCTTCCAAACACAGATTTGTTTGTTCTTTTGGCAGTCCAGGATACTTTTAATATCCTCACCCAACACAATAACTCATAACTAACGTATGACCCAGTAATTCCTCTACTTGGTACATCTCCACAAGAAGTAAGAGCCAGGACATGAGTAGATATAGGCACACAGCTGTTCATAGCAGTAAGTACTATTCACAATAGCAAAAGATGGAGACAGTCTAAATATCCATCGATGTAAAAGTAGATAAATAAACTTTAGTACATTCATGCAATGGAGTACTATACAACACTGAAGAATAACAATCTGCGAAACCCCTCCTAACATGCATGTACCTGGAAGACGTTGTTGTTGTCAGGTGCCATCGAGTTGGAACCGACTCATAGCGGCCCCATGTACAGCAGAACGAAACAATGTCCAACCTCACAACCGCTGCCACACTTGACACCATCAATGATGCCACCTGGCTGATCCATCTCACTGGGGTTCTTCCTCTTTTTCTCTGACCCTCCAGACATTATGCTGAGTTAAATAAATCAATTACCAAAGGACAAATATTGTATGAAACCACAATTGCAAAAACTCAAGAAAATGTTTTCACAGTAAAAGAAATATTCTTTGATAGTTACCAGAGGTGAGAAGAAAGGGAGAGTAATTCACTTGCTATAAGGCAGACACAAGTTAACTTGAGTGACAGTAATGACAATACACAAGAAGAAAGAGGTTGGCAGAAGAATGATGAAGATATGTGAAGACACAGGGAGGTATGCAAGGGCTAAAGGGGATAGAGGTAAATAGTGATATATACACAATCTTGGAACAGCAGTTTTATGGATAGATACAAAGACAGAGACACAGGATGAATGCATATGGGAGGAAGAGTGGGATTTATATATTTTTTTATATCCCACAAATATGTAAGAGTTTATATCCCACAAATATGAAAGAGGGTATTTGTACATGGATAATCACTGGGAGGAAGTGGTACAAATGTGATGGTACAGAGGGATTGCAATCATTGAAATGAAACAAAGTTTGAATGGAAAACTGATAATCTTGTCTGTAAACCTTCACTCAACTTATCATTTAAAAAAGTAATTCTAGGGAAGAAAAAGAATGAGATCTTATCTGTAAAACTTTACTCAATTCACAATTTAAAAAAACATTTCCTGGGGCGGTGGGAGGGGGGAATGACTTCAAAAAGGAGGAAGAGTAGGGGCTGAGTCGTACCTCCTGGCAGAATCCACTTCCTCTTCCTTCTCTACACCTCCTGCTCACCCCTTTTCCTTGAAGCCTACCAATAGAAGCCAAATGGGCCCAGCTCCAAGTTCCAGCCCTCCTTTCTCATCTGAAACTGTGACAACTGGTTTCTACGATGACCCCTGGGGATAAGGAAAAAAATTCATGTCTAAGACTCCAAGTGAAGAGACTCTACGTGTTTCAGCTTTGAATTCTTAGAATTCAGATGAATTGGAAAACACATTGGGAGGGGACATGTTTAGTAGAAATTCTACTCACTGAAAATTGTAGTAGAAATTAGACAGACTGTTGATTTTGAGTTGTAATGCCACCTTTTTTTGTTTGTTTGTTTACCCATAAGAAAGGATGTAGAAACGTAAATGAGGGGATTTAGCCTTACAGGATAACTTTGAATCCACTCTTAATCTACACACTTTGGGAATTCCCCTGAGGAAATGTTCTCTTTCCAATAGAGCATTAAGCCCAGTGTCATCAAGTGGATTCTCATTCACAGTGACCCTAGAGGGCTTCCAAAAATAAAGAAGACAGCCTTATCTTTCTCTTGAGGAGCAACTGGTAGATTCGAACTGCCAACCTTGTAGTTGGCAGCCCAGCACCTAACCTACAGTGCCACCAGGACTCCTTAACAGAGCACTAAGGGTAAATTAATTTTCAGAGAAGTTTCTGGTCTCCTTAAATATGTGACTCCTGGTCCTTGGAAAGCAGACGGAAGAAGGAAGCAGCTTGGTTAATCAGGAGTGGAGAAGTGAGAGGAATAGAAGCATTCTGTGTGGAGGATCCCCTCTGAAAAAGCAAGGTGCTCAGGGTGCCTTGACTCAATTTGTAGAATTAATGATGGCTGACTTTTGAGACACATGCCGTCTGGGACTGACCTAGTAGTCAGTTCTGGCCCACGTTCATTTTAGTCTTCATGGAACTCCTGCCATCCCACCTGCCTCCACAACTGCTTAGTCTGGATTTTGTCTCAACTCTTTCTAGGTCACTGATTCCTCATTCCAAATAGGTTAGCACCATCATGACGTGGAAGAAACTAGGCTTCTCAATCAGACAGCTCTGGCTGTGAATCCTCCCTCTACCACCTTCACACAGTTGAACCTTCAACAAGTCACTCAATTCCACTGAACCTCAGCATCCTCATCTTTAAACTGGGAACAGTTCCTTTCTGAGAGCATTAGACGCAAGAGACTATTTCATATTTTATATATCTGTCATCTCTAGGTGCTATCTATGTTGTTGTTGCTAAGTGCTGCTGAGTCATTTCTGACTCATAGCAACCCTGTCTAGGGTTTCCAGGGAGAGGCTGGTGAATCTGAACCACCGGCCTTGCAGTTCAAACCAACCTTGTGGTACATTATCCTGCAGCACCACACCAGAACTCCCTAGGTGCTTTCTGTATATGATCAGTAACCATCTGGTCAGCCACGATATAATGGGCTGATATCCTGTGGCACCGTGGGTTAATGCGTCAGACTGCAAAGCCGTTTGAATTGCAAGGTCGGCAGTTCAAGCTCACCAGCTGCTCCTTGGAAACCCTATACAGGGTAGCTATGGGTCAGAATAGACTCGACGGCACTTAACAACAACAACAAATCCTTATTGTTTAGATGAGAAAATGAGGCTTAGAGTTCATTGGCTAATGTAGCAGGGGTCCTCTTTGATCAAACCATCCCTTTGGGCCTTACCATAACTCCCACTTTATCACATTATCAAAACCTCCTTCCTGTGCCTTACCTTCCACCAAGAAAGCCCAAGTGTATTGGTTACTTGCTCTTCTTAACCCTAGCAGATTGGGTGTGGCCAACTGACCTAAACTCAGTTAATCAGATGCTTCTGTCTGAGATTTTAGGGGAAATGACACAAGAAACAGTGGACTGGTTAGAATTAGTTCTGGCACACTGGAAGTGCAGACGGTCACAGACACCCCACCCAGTGTTCACTGGCTGCAGTGCTGACCATTAGTCCTATGATATGACTTCAGCTGAGGCATAAGTCATGTGGTATCTTTTGCTTTCTGTCCACTTACTGAACCTGATTTTTGAGGTGTTTGTTTTTCCCCTTTCGATTTTGTGTTTCTTGATAGTCTTCCAGTTTACTTTTCAACTTAAGTTATTCACAGTTGGTTTCTGTTCTTTGAAATCAAAAACCCTGTGTGGAAGTTCTACATCCCCTGAGGTGGGTGGCGCTGTAGGGTAAGCACTGGACTGCTAATCACAAGGTCAGCTCAAGTGTAGTGGTGTTCTGTTGTGCACAGAACCCACCAGCCATTCCTAGGAAACCCTATACAGGTTTACTAGGAGTTAGAACGGACAACATGATATGACTTCTACACCCCCAACAAGTATTGAGCTGTTGTTGTTAAGTGCTACCATAAGCGGTCAAATAGATTCCAACTCATAGCAACCCTGTACCAGTTTCTTAGGAATGGCTGGTGAATTATTTGTGAACAACAGAAGGAAACACTGTTACACTTGAGCCCACTGGTTTTTGCCACAGTATTAATCCATCTCATTAGGAGTCTACCTCCTTTTCCCTGACCCTCCACTTTACCAAGCCTGATGTTCTTCTCCAGGGACTGGTCCCTCTTGATAGCATGCCTGAAGTCTGAGAGATGAAATCTCCTTATCCTGGTCCAGTTGTGAGATTTTTTATTTTCTTTACATTGAAATGCAATCCATATTGATGGCTGTAGTCTTTTATCTTCATTAGTATTTCAAGTCCTCTTCAATTCCAGCAATCAAGATTGTGTCATCTGCATATCACGGGTTGTTAATGAGTCATCCTTCAATCCTCATGCCATGTCCTTCTTTATATAATCCAGTTTCTCAGATTGTTTGCTCAGCATACAGATTGAATATGTTGAAAGAATGCAACCCTGATGCACACCTTTCCTGATTTTACATCACTCCATATCCCCTTGTTCTTTCTAATGGCTGTCTCTTTGTTTATGTACAGGTTCCTCATGAGCACAATGAAGTGTTCTAGAATACCCATTCTTCACAATGTTATCCATAGTTTGTCATGATCCATGCAGTTGACAATAGTCCTCTGATATCTCTGTACCTTTTCATCTTCTACCTAATATGCATATTCAAGTGCTAGCAATCATTTACCTTTAAACCATAAATTGATTCACGCTTCCACTATCCATTCTCCCTTCACCCTATTCCCTCCACTCTGCACAGCTGACTCTAGACTTTGTGAAGTCTCATTTTTATATCCAACAGAGAATGGCTAGAATTCATTGCTCTTTCTGTTGGACCTGTTACCTGGTTTCCTTCATTCTTTCCTTGACTTGCTTCTTTAAGATCCTCCTCTTAGCTGAGAGGATGCATGGTAACTTCTGCAGAGCTCTTCCTTCACCCTCATTCTGTCTTCTGTCCTTTCTTCTCTCTGGACTCCATTAGATCCAGGATTCCTCCCAGGGCTGGGAAGATCTTCAGCCTGGTAACTTGGCTCAGAGTCTCAAGGAAGGGATGACCTTTCTCGAAACACTAAGTAAGTTATCAAGTATAAACTGTTCAGGAGACAGTTTGAAAAAAGGCTCCTTCCTTGCTGGAGCCAAGTTTTAGGATATAATTTACTTTTCTTCCATTATGCTATGCATATTAAGACTGTAGCCATGACCATTTAGCTTTGGAAATAAATTGCCTTAACCAAGTCCTGAAATGACTTAGCTCAATGCTGGGACCTAGAGAAGGTGCAGTGTATATGTCTATTGTTTTTACCTACTCAACATACTCTTTTCTTCTTCTTCTTCTTTTTGCTGTGATTTGAGTGAATTCATACATAGTGAATTCACATTTCTATTTATGACATTGATTGCCATTCCTACAATGTAACAGCACTCTTTCCACTTCCTGCCTGTGTTTCCCATTTCCATTTGTCCTTCTTTCCTATCCCTTCCTGCCTTCTGAGATTTATTCCTGGGCCAATACGGCTCTTTGGACCTCATATCGTTGACTGTGCTAAGGAGTCTGTTCCTCCATGGTGTTATTATTGTTCTCCTTATAAGATATTTGACTGAAAGTTGAGCCACAGGTTTGAATTTGGTATCAGGACTGAAAGGTGTCTAAGGTTCATATCTCCAGGGTTCCATCAGTCTCTATCAGACAAGTAAGCCTCATAATTTTATTATCATTTTGAGTTTCATTCCACATTTCTTTCCCACTCTATCCAGGAACTCCTTTTCAAATTAGTAAGCAGTGATAGCTAGTCACTATCTACTTCTCAAAATGCAACTGGGGAAAAGCTGCCTCCTCAAAATAGAGTTGACTGTGATGATGCAAATGGAGTAAAGGCCATGGGAGAAAAGCCTGTGGGACCTTCATTTGCTGATGGCGCACAACTCAAAATGAAGAGAAACAGCTGTAAACATCCATTGAAAATTGGAACATGGAGAACAAACAAGATGGCGGATCAGGTGGACGTATAGCAGAGAGCTCCGCCAACAACAACACAGAATACCCGAACAAGCAGGCTCAGGGGATGGTCCCAGAACTCTGAACCACATATAAAGGAATACTTAGAAGGTTGGAAGGCTCACAGCTGGGGGAATTTGTGGCAGAAGCAAGAAATCTATTGCTTTCTAGTCCGGGATGCTCGGCTGCGCCAGGAGCCGCCATCTTGGGTGAGACCACGTGGGGGAAAGATCGGAGCGGCCAGAGATGCCTGGCAGAACCGCTGAGATAAAGGTGTGGACATTCTTCTCTTTTGGTAGCTGTTCATTGGACCCTTGCTGTCTGCGCACCTCCATTCTGGTGACTATAGGAGTGCCTGAGCTAGTGGGCACCCCAGCCCCACCTTCGGAGGGTTCTACTACGCATGCGCACAGATCTCCTCAAAATTTAAAGAGACAGTTTCCAATTAAAACCAAACAGCCACAGCCGGCCCTGAACTGTTTCCAACTAGAAACAAGTCCTGAACGGGGATTGTGGAGTGGGGCAAGCAGACAAAAGAGGAAATAGGCCGAAAATTAAATCCTAAGTTACATCAAAACGACCAACAGTGGTATCTTGAAATTTCTCAGGAAGAAGAGTGAAAAGGGAAGCCCCTTTCCTGATCACATCTACTTGGAGGCATTCAGAAAGCATAAAAAAGCATCAAAATACACACCCATCTAAGTATTAAGGCCACAGATAACCCCTGAAGATGCCCAAAAAACAGAAGCAGACAACCATATCTGCACATGTCCAGAAACGAGATAAAGTGACTGAGGCAAATGAGCTGGAAGTAGACCTACACTCCATACTGGAAGATGGGCAGGCTTTGGAAATGCCTGAGAAGAAATTCCTAAAAATGATTATAAAAGGTATCAAAACACTATGCAATGCAGTTGAGAAAAATAATGAAGAAGTCAGGAAAGTGCTACAGGAACAATCAAGTAAGATAGATACAGCATTGGAAACAATTCAAAACCTACAGAAAGAGGTCCAAACGATTAATAATAGAATGTCAGAAATGGACAATACATTGAAAGGGCAAAGGAATAGAATTGAAGAGATAGAAGCTAGAACTAGTGAGCTAGAAGATAAATTTCTCAACACTACCAAGATAGAAGAACAAATACAAAATAGGATAAAAAAATCTGAAGAAGGCCAGAGTTTTAACAATGGACTAAATAAAAGTAAGAAAATGTGGGTTTCTTTTTTCTATTCCCTTCTTCCCATGAATATGTCAATCGCAAAACTCCACACTCTGTGTTGGTACTTTATTATGCTATTCTCCAGAATTTGTTTCCAAGAATTCGGGATTAAAAAATCAGCTAAGTTTGGGAACTGGTCCTTGGAGACATGGGGACAAAAGTGGAAGTGAAGGTTTAATTCAATTTAATAATGCTTTTCATTATTTTCACCTCAGCATTCAGCACAGTGCCTGACACATGGTAGGTACTTATTGATAAGGGACATGATGTGTTTTGTGGCTATTATGGAAACACAAAAAGGTATCCAAAACATGACCCCAGTCCTTGAGGAGTCTCGGTCTAGTTGGGGAGATGACACATCTTCGTAAAGCAACCAAATCACAGTAGCTCCCTGGGTGGTGAAAATAGTTTGTACTGAACCGCTCACCTAAAATAAAGGTTGTTGGTTTGAACCCACATGGTAACAGCATGAAAGAAAGGCCTAGTGATCGCCTTCTGCAAAGATTATAGCCCAAAAGCCCTATGACCTCCTACTCTGTAACTCATGGAGTTACTGTGAGTTGGAATTGACTCCCTAGCAACAGATTAAAGAAAATAAAATCCACAGTCCCAATGTTTGGGACCCTAAAGAGTACAATCTGCAACTTTCAAAGGAAGGTAGTACTTAGGGGTTGGGTAGAGTCATTAAAGAAGGATTTCAGGAGGGAGGACAACGTAAATTGGGCCTAAGGACAAGCCAGGTTTTAGAGAGGAGCAGAGGAGGGGGTAAAAGGCATGTGAAATGGGTTTGATGTCCTCCCAGGATGATATATGGACTACAAAGGTGGCAGCCAAGAGTTCTAGTTGGTGAAGGGGAGGTCAGGTGGGAAGGGAAAAGTGAGCACCAGGAGACATCTCTAAAGAGTCAAGATTCCATCAAGGCAGACAAAAGAATTTTACTCTTTCCCATGCACCCATACTCTGTACTGGATCAAGATGGGAGGTCTCTTGTTTCCAGCATGCAATAAGGGAGTTCATGTGTGTTATGGGCTTGTGTGTGACCCATGTGTTTTAATGTGGTTTGGGGGTTTGTCTTTTCCTTTAGGAACTTCTATTTGCAGATGGCAAAGACCTCTTCCAAATGTTCAAGAGCAAAGATGTCAGTTTGAAGACTAAGGTACGCCTGACCAAAGTCATGGTATTTTCAGCCACCTCATATGTATGTGAATGTTGGACAATGAATAAGAGATACCATATAAGAATTGATGCATTTGAATTAGGGTGTTAAAGAAGAATACTGAAAGCATCACAGACTATCAGAAGAACAAACAAATCTGTGTTGGAAGAAGTACAACCAGAATGCTTTACAGACATAAGGTCAAGAGGAATCATTTCCTGAAGGTTCCTCTTGACCATATGTCTATAAAGGAGGACTTCATGCTTAATAAAGTGAAGGGTCAGTGAAAAAGAGGAAGCCCCCCAACAAGATGGATTGGCACAGCTGGAGCAACAATGGACTCAAACGTAGCAATCGTGAAGATGGTGCAGGCCCGGCTAGTGCCTCATTCTGTGTGTACAGGGTCGCTGTGAGTCAGAACGAATTCTGTGGCACCTAACAACAATAGTCGCAGATGACAGAAAGGAGTATTCTGTTGAAACTTTTATTTTGTACTCATTACTATTATGCAGCATGAGGCAATTTCTTCCACAGTGAGGGGTAGCATTTGTCATCCTGAGTTCTCCTTTATCCCTTCATAGATCCTACCTAGGTTGCCAGGAGAGAGGAGTAGGAAAAGGACTCATGTTTCTCATGTATTTAAAAGCTTGTTTCTTTGTCTGGCATTGTTGGGTTCCTACTTGTGGCCCAGGGGAAATAACAGTGACCTCCTTCCTAGATATCTGCCTCCTCCGCACACCTCCTAGTCTGCTCCCTCCCAGGTTCCCTCAGGGAATTCTGTCAGGATAAGAAAGAATCTTTTTGGATGTTGGCTTAGCTGGTCAACAGAGGCATGTGTTCCACTGCAGCCTCCTTGTCTACAGAAGCCTGGATGTCCCTGGCGGCCTGGAGCCCAGACTTGATGGCAGTGTCTATCCAGGCGTGGGGCAGGCAGGTATGCTCACCAGCAAAGTGGATGCGGCCCTCTGGAAAGAAGAGTTGTTGTGAAAAGTCCACAAATTGGTATGGTGTGAACTCGGCAAAGGCGCCCATGGTGAAAGGGTCCAGAGACCAGTGCTTGACCACAGAGGACGGGCACATGTGCCGCAGTGTCTCCTTGGGCAGCTGGTGTACAGCTGCCAGGTCATCCAGGACGATGTCCACCACCTGGTCTTGATGCATGGATAAGAAGAACATAGAATCATCATCCACAGTGTAGGAGGCCAATAGAACACCCTTGCCATTGGGCAAGCTGTGACTAGGGTAGTAGATATAGCGTGAGGACCGGTCAGTGACAGAGACTCCACCCCGAATGCCATCACGTTCCCAGAAGGACTCGTTACAGGCCAGAATCACTTTGGTGGAACTGGTGTAATGCAGTGAGCGGAGAGCATCCATCTTGTGTAGAGAGAGAGGTGGCTCAAAGGTGATAAGACGAGTTGCCTTGGCTGAGGCTGTAATGATGATGTAGTCTGCAGTGATGGAGTGCACTGCTGAGTTGGGGCCACCCACACGGTAGGAAATTCGGACTTCTGGCCCATTCCTCACAACCATCTCCACCTTGGACCTCAAATGAATGGTGCCAGGCTCCAAGCTGGCACCTAGGGCATTGGGGAGCTGGTCAAAACCACCGGTGATCTCAGTGAAGCTGCAAGAGTGAAGTGAGGGGAGAGGGTGAGTGTGGGGAGTACATTAGTTAGATCAATATATGAGTTAGCTGCAATGTTTCTGGTCTGAAAGAGAGGACATTCATATCCTGCACTCCTTGAGGAATACTTCATATCCATCACCTTCATTCATTCCTATGAAATAGGGATTACTGTCTAATTTTATAGTTTGGAAAGCTGACACCCAGAATGGAGAAATCGCTTGCCCAATATCCCATGAAAATCTAACTCCACAACATTCAGCCACCATGCAATTCTGCTTTCCAGGTGGAAGGAACACTGGCTGAGTTGTACACAGACCTGGGTCTGGATTCTGAGTTTGACTCTATCCTATACCCAACTTGTGTGAACTTGGGTAAAATTGGCTCAGAGAGAGAACTTAACTTCTCTGAACCTCTGCATTCTCATCTGTAAAATGGCTCTGCATGATATATATGCCTTTTAAGAGGTCATAAGGAGTAAATGTGATGATTCTTAGAAAGTGGTAGCTTTGTGCTCAGCACATAATAAATATTCAGTAAATTATCATTCCCTTTCTCCATTCTGAGTCTTGGAGGAGAGGGCTCAGAAGAGATCCTCACTGTGACCCCAGATCAGCCTCACCCATCACTGTTGGAGACAATCATATCAATCCTCAGGGATTCCAGGAGAGATTTATAGTATCCAGCATCCTCATTCAGCACATCCCCAATCATCTCTACTGCTCCTCGGCTCAGCATCCCTTCCTTCAGCAGGTAAGCCTGTGGGGATGATGTCAGCATGTGTGGAAATGCCAGGTGGAGGACCCAATATGTAGAAAGAGCTTCAGCAAGGTTCTGGACCTAGGTCCAGACCAGGGGTAGGGCTAGACTCCAGGGAGATGGAAGCTTTGGTAGGTCTTGGTAGCCTGAAGACAACCCCAGGGGACTATGCTGAGCAAAGAGCCCCTCTATGTCTATCCTGAAACTTCTGTGCACCGTTTACCTTGGTGGAGTAAGAATCATACAAGGACATCAGTTGGCTGCAGTTGAAAGTTTTCAGACTTTGTTTGAGCTGCAAAACAATAAGAAGCCTTAGATAACAGCCAATAAGCCAGAGGCAGGATTCTCTGATTATCACTCTGAAGAGGATGGGGACAAAGAAGTGTGGATGTAAGGATGGGAGAAGGGTGGTTCTAGGAGTCCCTAAATGCTCGTCTTTCTACAACTATCCCCCTCTTTATTTAAAAACATTTTGGAGACTAAACTTTTAGGTGAACTTTTACTACCAAGAACTGAGTGATCTAGTGATACTCTTTCTGCCACTGGCATTGGACAAGGAAAGTAAAAGTACTGGCACTGGGCATTGGGATAGAGATAGGAACATTCTTAGGGATTTCAGAAGCACGATAAACCAATAATTACAAGAGCACCGGGTGACTTGGGCCCACCCACTAATTTTCTAGGTGCACTTAGGCCACACCCTTTTATTTCCCAGCACTGGGAGGGGTGAGACAGGAGGTACCTTAGTGATGGACTGATGGAAGAGATTTATAGCACTCTTGCCCTTCTCTGTGGGATTCACCGAGTAGCCCAGGAGCTCTGGGTTGGCCTTGACCTCCCAGGTGCGATAGCGTTTTCCATTGATGAAGTACCAGGTGTTGGGATCATATTGGATGAACTTGTTCAACTTCAGGCCAAGCTTATGGATATAGGTGTGGACGAGCCTGAAGCAGACACCAATATGACATGAACCCCATCCCAACTATACTTCATTCCCTCAGACCTTATAATAGAAACGATTTCCAGGAAAATTGTGCCCAGGAAGTTCAGACAAAGTGCTTCTTCAACTCTAATCTAGTTTCCTCTTGATGCACCAGTAGTTCTTTTCCTTCTGGTTCTGCCCCAGGGGATATAAGCAGTTGTGAATTCACCCTTTATTGAATAAAGATTCTTGGGAAATCCTAGCTTATAAAATTCAAATGTAGAAATAGAGGACTTTTGTTTCAGACAGTATCTGGAATTCTATTTTTCGTTTCTAAGTAAGTTCTAGGCATTATCTAAAGACTTAGTTTAATCTGGTTCACTTGATTTTGATTTTTGTTGGTATTTGGAGGAAATGTTGAGTTTAGTTCACACTTAAAACATCACATTAAGAAGTCATAATTGTAGAGGCATACAGGGCACCAAGCTGGAGGTCTCTTTTGCCTTGGAAGCCTCAAAACCAAGAACTCGGTTCTCTTTCATTTGTCAGTTATGTTTTAATATACAATTTTGACTTTGAGGAGAAGCTTTGTCACTTTCTCATAGGAGAAATTTGGGTGAATCACTTAATATCTCTGAGCCTAGTTTCTCCAATAATAACTACAGGGATCAAATGAAATAATGCCCTGTGGGCTTAGTATTAGGTTATGGCATATAGTAAGTATTCAACAAATGGTAGCTGCTTTTATTATTCACAGCTTAATGAGATATAATTAGTATATAAAAAACTGTTCATATTACAAGTATAGAATTTTATGAGTTGATGGTAACTATCTTCACTACAGGAGTCCTGGTGTGGCGCTGTGGGTTAATGTGCTGGGCTGCAAAGTCAGTTTGAATTGCAAGGTTGGTGATTCAAGTTCACCAGCTGCTCCTTAGAAATCTTTTACAGGGTCGCTATGGGTTGGAACCAGTTCAATGGCACTTAACAACAATAACATAACTATTAATTTGGGCTCTACCAATTTCTGTGTGATCTGGGCTCTGAAACTCATTCTCTCTGTTAAACAAAGACATGAGTTTTATTCCTGACATGCAGGACTGAATCAGGTTAAACAGTGAATTTGTAAGGGCTTTGACCTGATGGCAGCGGGGCCCTTCTTGCCTTATGCTCATCCCTCCTACTTACTCTTTGTTCCATTTCTTTCCTCAGACTTACCTGTGGGATGTTGGGATTCTCATGGGACCCAATTCAAAGTACCATCCCTCTTCCTCATTCCTGTATGTGGCTACTCGACCCCCAATGTGGTCACTGGCTTCCAAGATGGTTACCTGGAATCCAGAGCAAATAATCCAGGATTATTTGCTCAGCATACAGATGTCATTCCCAGAGCCATCCTTTCCCTTCTTCCCATCCTGTACTCTACCCCCACCATGCTATAAACTCTAACTGGGAATTCCTAACATTAGGCCCCTGCATGTGCAGGATAACCAAACAGGGAATGTTTTAGGCTTAAGGCTCTTGTGATATAAATGAAGAAGGAAGGCTCCACAGATAGGCAAGAGACAGATCACCTGCTAGCATAACTCTGCTCCACTTGCTTTCTTCACTAAAGCACAAGTAGCAATTAGGGTCAAATCTCATGGGTTAACTCATATTTTTTTGGAAACAATAATTGTTAAAAGACTCAGTGGGTTACGTACAGTTGCCTAAGAGTAGGCAGTAGTCCAACTCATTTTCTTTTTCCAGTTGAAGCAAGCTGGAAGGCAAATGACTGAGGTCCCTCTAAAGTCTCCTCACCTGGTGGCCAGAATCCTGCAGGGCCTTGGCTGCTACCAGACCTGACATGCCAGCTCCTACGACCACCACACGCTTGGGCAATGGAGAGGTATGGAGCCCCTTCTGGGCCATGAGGAGGACAGACTCATAGTTGGGATCTTGAAAGCACTTGGCCAAATCTTCAAAATAGCCAAAGCAAGCAGGAGTGAAGAGCAGGAGCTCCAAGATCAGGATTCCTGGGGGTAGAGAGAGGAATGGGGCCGCTTTTCTGGTGCCCAGAAACTGTGACCCATTCTTCCAGAATGCACTTGGCTGTGTAATAAATACAGTCAGGTGAGTCAAGTCATAACGGAACGTCGGGACAGAGTCTGGTCAGTGTGTGGCTGACAGCATGTGTCTTTCTTCCTATGTCTATGTGGGGAAATGGGTGAGGTATGAATGCATGTGGGAAGTCTGCCTATTTTGAAGATCTGGCCAAGTGCTATGTGACTGTGAATATGAACTGCGAGTTCATGTGTGTGCATGTAATTGTAAGCTAATGACCTTATGTAGGTTTGTGTTTAACTGTCAATATGCCTGCTTCTCACAATGAGTGTGCATGTGAGCATGTCTGTAAGTATGTAAATGGGGTTCTGTGTGTGTCAATTTGTGTGTGAGACTGTGATATAAGTCTCTGTGGTTGTGAGTTTGCAATTGTTGACCGGTATGACATGCATTGGCTGTGATTATATGTGAGGGTGTGTTTGTGGGACAATGTGGGTACTGAGTAAAGAGGCATGAATGTGTGTGGGAAAGCAGAATGGACTGTAGAATTGACATGCGTTGGCCTGGGGTTTTGAAAGAGGGAGGATGCTGGAATGTGGACCTTTGCAACAGTGACTGTGTTTGTGGTCTTGTGTTTGATTCTGCATGTGAGCATTAGGTTGGTGGGAGAGTCTGAAAGTGTCTGGTTCTTTGAAAACATATGCATTTGTGAGTGGGTATGTTTACGTGACAGGGTGTGTGTGTGTGTGAACGTGAGAGTGTGTGAAAGCACAGTTCTCTGGTGTGTGTGTATATATGTGACCAGCTCCTCACTGTGATCACTAGAGACCCATGGGATTCTGGTCATCCTATAGTTCTTTTTCAGCCTCCAGCATTTTCCCCAAAATCTCTCCAGGTAATTCTAATGTAAAGCAAAACTGGACACCACTGTTCATATAGTTAAAACATAGGATGCAACGAGTCCTGAGTGATTTGATTTTCTTCTCCACAGTTAACTGTTCTGATATACAGAGACTTGCGCTTGGGAATCTGAAACATGAGACTAGGGTTTCCTTGATATCACCTACTCCAGAAACTGATACATTGCACCTCTTTCAATAATCATAGGTTTTTGGTGGTTCAGAACCCCTTTAATCTAGTACCCTCTTTGAGAAAGTGGGACAACTGAAGATCATAAAAGAAAAGGAATGTTAAGGTCACCCACTGAGGAAAGGCAGGACATCTAACTGTTCTCAGTGCCAGTAGAGCCTTCTCCAAGGAGACTTCTTAGAAGAGAGAAGAGAGGAACACCCATGCACCATGGGAAAGACCTCCAAGCATCACCCTTATACCCTATTCTCCAGCCCTATCTTAACCTCCCACATCCGATTTCCAGCCCTGCCAGATTTTCTTATTTCCCCAAGCTTTCACCATCCTGCTTTAGTTGCCGTCCTTCTTCCTCCCCAATTCATTCTCCAGACCCATTTCCATTCTCTTGGCTTATTTTTAACACTTCAACCCACCTTTAGTCCTGATCTACTTCCTATCCCCCTATCTCAGATTTTTTGGCCCCTATTCCCAGACTTATCATCAAACACATTTCATACCTATCCTCTGGTCTAGTTTGTTTTCTTGTCTCTGAACATTTCTTAAGATCTCTCTCTCTCAGACCTAATGGAGGGAACCCACTTACCCCTCATCTTGGCCTTGGCTCTACAGTTCATACTGAATGCTGAGCAGCTTTCCATCATTTTATGAGGAGCCAGCTCCACACTAACAATAACTGGCCCTCATCCAGCCTGTCCACCCCAGTACCTTATTGGCTGGGCCCAGAAGAGAAGCCCTGTCCTCAGGTTCCGTGATGACCTTATTTTCAGCAGCAGCATCTTCTGGTTGAACCATATCCCTATTGGGGAAAACCCCTTTTCCAAGGTCAGACCCTAGCACCTATGTGCCAATGAGGAGCAAAATATAGTGAGAGCCAGCTCATTCCCTGAAACTTGCTGTGATCACTTCCTAGGAAGGGGTAGGGATTGACACTTGAGTTCTGGCTGATGTAGAAGTCCAGTGTCTGGTCATCTAGCACAGACTGAAACACCCATCAGAAAGTCTCCCTGTTCTTATTGTGGAGGAATCCCACTGTGGATCCTTCTCAAGGTGAGGGTCTTGGCTTGGGGGTCCTGTGGAGAATAGAATCCCCCCTACCCTTCTCAGAGGGCTTTCTCTGGCAGTCAGGGACTCAGGCCCCTTTGAAGTAGGAAATATCTCTTCCACTTCTAGGTCCCTCAGGGCTTCCTTGATGAATTTCTCTGTCACTGGATTCCTTCCAGTGGAGAATGGGCCAGCTGACTGTGGTGCCAAGATAGCTCATTGTTCTCTGTGTGGAGTGTGGGTGAATAGGCATACAAGTGAGAGAGGTGGGCAAAAAAGAGAGGAGTGGGCAAAAAGTCAAAGGTATAGTGATGGGAAGGGGAGAAGATGTAGGAACAAGCAGGAGGATGCAGCATCCAGGGCACAGGACCCAGAGCCTGGGGAGCCAGCAGTGGGCATAAGAGTGAAAGGCCTCCTCGGGAGCATTCAAGCTGTAATTGTACAAAACTGAACTGTCCAAAACTGGGCTTGAATCTTACTCTGTCATGTCCTGGCTGGTTGTTGTAAGACACATGGCTCATATCTCTCTAAGCCTTGCTCTTGTTATTAGGTGCCATCGAATCGGTACCAACTTAGAGCAACCCTCTGCATAACAGAATGAAACGCTGCCCACTTCTGTGCCAACCTCACAATCTTTGCTATTATTTGAGCCCATTACTGCTGTCACTGTGCGAATCCATCTTGTTGGGGGGTCTTCCTCTTTTTCTCTAACCCTCCACTTTACCAAACATGATATCCTTCTCCAGAGAGTGGTCCCTCCTGATAATATGTCTGAAGTACGAGAGACAAAGTTGGGCCATCCTGCCTTCCAAGGAGCATTCTGGGTGTACTTCTTCCAACACAAAATTGGTTTGTTCTTTTGGCAGTCCATGGTACTTTTAATATTCCCCTCCAACACCATAACTCAAATGCATCAATTCCTCTATGGTCTTCCTTATTCAGTGTCCAACTTTCACATGTATATGAGGTTACTGAAATTACCATGGCTTGGATCAGGCACACCTTTGTCCACAAACTGACATCTTTGCTCTTCAACACTTTAAAGAGGTCTTGTGCAGATTTGCCTAATGCAATACATCGTTTAATTTCTTGACTGCTGCTACCATGAGTGTTGATCTGCAAAATGAAGTTTTGACTATTTCGACCTTTTCTCCATTTCTATAGATGTTGTTTATTGGTCAAGTGGTGAGGATTTTTCTTTTCTTTACATTGAATTGGAACCCATACCCAAAGCCGTAGTCTTTGATCTTCATGAGTAAGCATCATAAGTCCTCTTCACTTCAGCAAGCAAGGTTGTATCATCTGCATATTGCAAGTTATTGACTAATCTTCCTCCAATCTTGATGCCTCACCTTTCTTCATATAATCCAGCTTCTTGGATTATTTGCTTAGCATACAGATCCAATAAGTATAATGAAAGAATATAGCCCTAACATACAACTTTCCTAATCTTAAAACATTCAGTGTTCCCTTGTTCTGTTTGAACAACTGCCTCTTGGTCTCTGTAGTTTCCCCATGAACACAATTAAGTGTTCTGGAATACTTATTCTCCACAATGTTCTCCATAGCTTGTCGAGATCCACACAACCAAAAATCTTTGCATAGTCAATAAAGTACAGATAATAGCATAGTGGTTAGGAATCGGGCTGTGAACCTTAAGGTCAGCAGTTCGAAACTACCAGCGGCTCTTTGGGAGAAAGATGAGGCTTTCTGCTCCCGTAAAGATTTACAGCTTCGGAAACCCTGTGCAGGGTCACTATGGGTCGGAACCGACTCAACAGCACTTAACAACAACAAACATCTTTCTGGTATTCTCTGCTTTAAGCCAAGATACATCTGATGTCAGAATGATATCCCTTATTCCATGTCTTCTTCTGAATCTGTCTTGAAATTCTGGAAGTTCTCTGTCAATGTTTGGTTGCAGCCATAATTGTATTTATCTTTAGTAAAATTTTACTTGTGTGCTATTTTAGTGGTTATTGTCTGATAATTTCCACATTCCATTGAGTCATCTCTCTTTAGAATTAGTACAAATATGGATCTCTTCCAGTCAGTTGGCCAGGTAGTTGTCTTCCAAATTTCTTGGCATAGATGAGTGAGTGCCTCCAGTGCTACCTCACTTTGTTGAAAGATTTCAATTTGTATTCCATCAATTCCCAGTGCCTTGTTTTTTGCCAGTGCCATCAGTACATCTTGAACTTCTTCCTTCAGTATTCTTCACTCTTGATCATATGCTACCTCTTGAAATAGTTGAACACCAACCATTTCTTTTGACACAGTGACTCTGTATTCCTTCCATCTTCTTTTGATGCTTTCTGCATCATTCCATATTTTGCTCATAGAATCCTTCAACATTGCAATCTGAAGCTTAAATTTTACCTTCAGTTCCCTCAGCTTGAGGAATGTTGAGAGTGTTCTTCCCTATTGGTTTCCTAATGCCAGCTCTTTGCACATTTTGTTATAATAGTTGACTTTGTCTTCTCCAGCTGACCTTCGGAATTTTCTGTTCAGCTTTTGTACAGGACTCCTCACTTCTTCCATTTGCTCTAGCATTTCTATGCTGGAGAGCAAGTTTCAGAGTCTCTTCTGACATCCATTTTAGGCTTTTCCTTCTTTCTTGTCTTCCTAATGACCTTTGCTTTCTTCCTGTATGATGCTCTTGATGTCATCTCACAACTCTTCTGGTCTTTGATCTTTAGTGTCTAATGCATTAAATTTGTTATTCAAATGATCTCTAAATTTAGGTGGGATATGCTAAAGGTCATATTTTGACTGGCATGGACTTGTTTTAATTTTCTTCAACTTCAGCCTGAATCTGTCTATGAGTAATTGATAGTCTGTTCCACAGTCTACCCCTGGCCTTTCTTTGACTGATGATATGGAGTTTTCCACTGTCTCTTTCCACAGATGTAGTCAATTTGATTTATTGTATATTCCATCTGGTGAGGTCCATATGTATAATCATCTTTTATGCTGTTTTAAAAAGGTATTTGCAATGAATATATCATTTATCTTGCAAAATTCTATCATGTGATCATCAGTATTGTTTTTATCACTAAGGCAATATTTTCAACTATGATCCTTCCTCTTTGTTTCCAACTTTTGCATTCCATTCTCTAAGACTAGGCTTCATTGTCTGTAAAATGAAGTAATAATACCTTCTTCACAGCATATTTTATGATTAAGATGATATATGTAGACCTGACATAGCACCTTGCACTTGGTAGTTACATAAACTGGTTTCTTTCTCTCCTTTTTAGGAACTGGAGTTAAATTTGAGACCAAATAGCACATTGCTTGTTTTTTGTTTGTTAGGTGCTTTTGAGGAGGTGCCAATTCACAGTGACCTTATGCACAACAGAACGAAACATTGCCCTGTCCTGGGCCAATCGTGGGTCTTCCTCTTTTTCATTGACCCTCCACTTTCCCAGGCATGATGTCCTTCTCTAGGGGCTGGTCCCTCCTGATAATATGACCGAAGTGTGAGAGAGGAAGTCTGGCCATCTGGCTTCTAAGGAGCATTCAGGCTGTACTTCTTCTAACACAGATTTGTTCTGTTGACCATCCATGTTGCTTTCAATATCCTTATCCAACACTATATCACAAACAAATCAAATGTTATATGGTCTTCATAATTCATTGTCCAATACTAATTGAGATGCCTGTCAAACGGCGGTAATTCTTCCACCATAGGGATAGCTGGGAAGCTCAAAAGAAATAACACAGAGTTTCTATGTGAACTGCTAGTCTTTAGAGACAGTTTCAGGATTTTTTCTTTTTCTGCTTCCTTTTTGGGGAGTGGGGGAGCGGTAATAGCTTTAGTGGGCTATCATTTATATACCATACAATTCTCACCATTTAAAGTGAACAGTTCAGTAAGTTTTAGTTTGAAAGCAGAGTTGTGCAACCACTACAATTATTAAACATTTTCATTACTCCAATGAGAAATGCTCTTCCCTTTAACCATCACATTCTGTTCCCCCAATCTCTACCAGCTATGTTGTTGTGTTATTGTTAGGTGCTGTCATCTATTCCAACTCATAGTGATACAAAACAAAACATTTCCTGGTCCTGCACTATCTTCACAATCATTCCTATGTTTGAGAACTTTGTTGAAAACACTGTATCAGTCCATCTTGTTGAGAGTCATTCCTTTTCATTGACCCTCTACTTTACCAAGCATAGTGTCCTTCTCCAGGGAGTCATCCTTCCTGATGTTGTTGTTGTTGTTAAGTGCCGTCGAGTTGGTTCCGACCCATAGTGACCCTGAACAGGGTTTCTGAGGCTGTAAATCTTTACGGGAGCAGAAAGCCTCATATTTCTCCTGTGGAGCAGATGGTAATTTCGAACTGCTGACCAGCCAGATTTGTAACCAGTACGCTACCAGAGCATCCTTCCTGATAACATGTCCAAAGTATGTGAGACAAAATCTCATCATCATCACTTCTAAGGAGCATTCAAGCTGTATTTCTTCAAATACAGATTTGTTCATGTTGATGTCAAATGGCTCTTGACTGAAAGCAGAGAATACCAGAAAGGTGTTTACTCTTTTTTTACTGTAAATTGAGGGAAGGTTTGCAGACAAGATCATCAGTTTTGCATACAACAACTCATACACTTTGTTTCATCTCAATGATTTCAATCCCCTCCATGCAACAACAGTTATGGCTTCCTCCCTATGGTTCCTGTTTCCATTCCAATCACCTTCCCATTCTTTTTCAATTTTGTTCTTAGTTAAATGTTGACATTTTTATTTTGAATCATTGACTATTCCATGGTGAACATACACTACTAGTGGTGTTGTCGCCTCTATATATCTACTGCTTGGCTGAAAATTGAGCCCCAGGGGTGAATTCCTTCCCAGATTTGAAGCAGGTTGAAGGACATAGTCTTGGATTCCTCCAGTCTCTTTCTGACCATTAAACCTGGTCTTTCCATTTTTTAAAGTTTTGCATTTTATTCCACATTTTCTCCCACTGTATCCTGGACCTTCCTATATTTTTGTTGTAGAGGGTCCATACAGCCTTTCTGCCTATCTTGCAACCTATCCTCTTGAAAGACTTTTTGATATAGTCAATAAATAAGAACTACAGCATTCACTATGAACTGCACCTCAGTGTAAATAAAACAAAAATCATCACAACATGAAAAATGGAGAAAAGA
>NW_006408544.1:2501787-2503118 GCF_000296735.1 Chrysochloris asiatica | reverse complement strand
TACAGACAGAATGTTCCTCAGAAGTGAGGATGGTGAGATTTCATCTTTCATACTTTAGACAGGTTGTCAGGAGTGACCAGTCCTTAGAGAAGGAAATAATGCTTTGTAAAGTGAAAAAGGGGAAGCCCTCCAAGGAAATGGATTGACACAGTAGCAGCAACAATGAACCAACCATAACAACAATTATGAGTCTGGTGTTGGACCCTGCAGTGTTTCGTCCTGTTGTGCATAGGGGCTTTATGAGATGGAACCAACTCAACAGTGTCATACAACTGAGTGCAGCAAGCTAAGGAGTCATTGTTTATGATCCGCATTGTATGATACCCATTTGTTCTACATTATTCCTCTTAAGTAACTGAAGTATCCCTTCTTTGCATCCCCTTCATCAAGCTATTTTCACCTAAAGTCCTAAATTCACCAAGATATTTCTTTATTCATTAGGATTCAACATGTCCTTTTATTTGTGCTTGTTTTTCATGGGGTTGTTTTTACATTTGTCATTGCTATGGTTACAAAGCTTCAAAGGTTTTGAGAGGTCGGCTTCAACCTATTTTTCCCATAAGCTATTATTTTCCCATGCCCGATTTTCCACAGTGTAAGATTTTCAGGATATAGCATTAGAACAGAAGCCTCTACATAGCTGACACTCAAGAAATGGGAGTTTTCTTCCCCATCCTTCATAAAGAGAACTAAGATGATTCAATGGTAATAGCTAAGAATTTTTTTTAGTACTTACTATATGCCAAACACCATTCTAAGTGCTCTCTATATTGCTGCATTTCACTAAATCTGACACACAGTCTGTCTTAGTTATCCAATGCGGCTGTCATAGAAACATCACAAGTGGGTTGCTTTAACAAACAGAAATTCGTTTTCTCACAATTAGGGGGCTAGAAGTCCAAAATCAGGACACCAGTTCTAAGAGAAAACTTTAAGGAACGGTCCTTGTCTCTTCAGCTTCTGTGCCTTGGCTACTTTGTGATCTTCATGTGGCACGGCATCTATCTTTCCTCATCTCTGATTTCTTGCTTCATTGTTTGTTCTTTTTTATCTCTCCAAAGGCATTGATTTCAGACACACACCGTATTAATACTGCCCTATTAACATAATAAGAAAATTCATTTCCAAATGAACTTATCTCTGCATGTCTAAACCCCCTGAACTTGAGTTGATTCCAACTCAGAACCACCCTATAGGATGAAGTACAACGGCCTCATAGTGTTTCCAAAGCTGTTCCATCATGTTGGGTAAAGTAGAGAGTCAGCAAAATAGAACAAGGCCTTCAACACGATGGACTGACACAGTGACAGCAACAATGGGTTTGGTTCTGT
>NW_006408544.1:2498121-2499887 GCF_000296735.1 Chrysochloris asiatica | reverse complement strand
CAGACTGCCACATCTTTTTCTGTGGAGAAATCATACAAAATGTATTTAACAACATTCCTGAAGCCACCAGGGCTCCTTAACCACAGGTATCGGGGTTAGGATTTACAAGACCTGTTTCTAAGGAAAACAGTTCAAATCATAATACATCCTATTTTAATATACATCTTTATTTTATGTACCACTAAAAAAGAAAATACTCTGCTATTAAACTACAACACAAGATTTTCTTATCACACTGAATTTTTAATGTATAGTTATCAAAACACTTCTTTAAATGTTTATCACATATTACTCTTTTGCTTACATAAAGAAATGAAGACACAGCAAAATAAGCCTGTAAGAATAACCCTAAACCTTCTCCAGAGTCAGAGTGTGACTCTTCTGAATCACATTTGGCTCAGAGTTGTCTGTTTGTAATACTGCCCTCTGTACCGTCATGACCATGGGTGCTATAGCATTTTCTTAAAAGAAGCCATAAGTGATGTTGGCTTTTAATGTCAGTTTAGAAAATAGATATAGTTAGCTAACTGTTAAAGAGGACTGGTGATGCAGTGGGTTAGGCATTGGGCTGCTAATTATGAAGTCAACCTATGGAAAAAACTACTCTGTCCTATAGAATCTGCATGAGTCTGAATTTACTTGATGGAAGGGTTTTGGGTTTTTTTTTTTTGTTTTTTTTTAGGTTACTGTGACTCCCTTTTCAGGAATGTTGCTAAATACATTTTATTCACTCTTTCCCCTACTCGTCCCCATAACCATTGGTTTCAGAGAGTTAAGATAGCATTATACCATACTATACTATTTAACTATATCTCCCAGATTTCCTTCCAACTTACTGACACCCATTGTATAAGTTTTTATGCCTAAGCTTTTGATGTTTGCAAATGTACAGGTAGTGACTTTATCACTACTGCCACCTACCCAACCAAGATTGTAAGCTGTCTCAATTTTATAACATATTTCCTTTACAAACATACTTAAAACATGAAAAAAAAGTGCAGAAAAAATCAAAAGAATAGGTAACATATTTAATCCAACAGCCCTGTGATACAAGCATATTCTTATCTCCATATGATAATATGATAATAGAGAAGTTAAGTAGCTTACTCAAGATCAGAGAATTAATCAGTAATGAAGCTACAATTTAAACCCAGAACTCTGGTTCCAGTGTCTATACTTTCAAGCATTCTTCCGCTTCAGGGCTCACTCCTTATACTATCTAAACTTTGATCTAGGGTAACTAAGAAGCAGACTTAGTCATTTACACTGTTCTCATAAGGTAAGCTACATGGTACTGGTAATGATAAATAACAGGGGGAAAAAACTGGAAAATATAGAAATTAAACAACTCATTATTAAACTACCAAGAGGGTCAAGGGAAAAAATTAAAAGAGAAATCATAAAATTTCTACAGTCAAATGAAAATTAAAGCACAACATACCAAAACCTATGGAATATAGCAAAGGCAGTACTCAGAAGGAAACATACAGCAATAAATGTCTACATGTATAAAGAAGAAAGGAGACTTTTGGCAAGACAGTGGGCTTGACAGACATGCTGTACAGACCCTCTAAAACAAAAATATGGGAAATCAAATGAAACAGACACAGAGGAGACTCCTGGAACCCTGAGCTTTGGAGGAGAGGTTAGAGAAGTGGATTGAATACCTTTTGGAAGAGAAGCTGAGCAAGGGTGACAAAAAATAGGAAACTGATTGGTGAGCAGACTGCCAGCCAAATGTGCCATGGTGATCTTTCTCTGTTTGG
>NW_006408544.1:2490572-2493776 GCF_000296735.1 Chrysochloris asiatica | reverse complement strand
GCCATGGGCTGCCAAAAGAACCAACAGATCTGTGTTGGAAGAAGTACTGCCAGAGTGCTCCTTGGAGGCCAGGATGGCTAAACATTGTGGCTCATACTTCAAACATATTGTCAGGAGGGACCAGTCACTGGAGAAGGATATCATGTTTAGTAAGGTGGAGAGTCAGAGAAAAAGAGAAAGACTCCCAGCAAGATGGATTGGCAAAGTGGCTGCATCAATGGGCTCAAGCGTGGCAACAATAGTGAGGTTGGCCCAGGATCAGGCAGTGTTTCGTTCTGCTGTGCATAGGGTCGCTATGAGTCCATACCGACTCAACGGCACCTGTCAACAACAACAATATTCACTTTTAAGGATTATTCTGGCTGTACTTCTGGTAACCTTTATATCTAAGGGGTGCGGGTGGGGTGGGGGGAGTTGGTTCTGATCTGGCCTAAGAATTTTAGGAGAATTAAATAAAAGCAAAATAAACAAAACAAACAAGAACACTTCTAAAATCATTTCTTTGAGACAATTCCAAATGCTTTTCTGTCCAGATACAAAATAGCAAAAAAGTATTTATTTCCACATCTCAAATTCCCTCAGGGCAATACATAACCTGGGTCATCTAGATAGCTGGAACTTGAGTCTTAATTAGAACCAGAAAGGAAAAAGTCTTCAAGTCATTATTAACACTGCTCTGACTTGCTTCTCTCCTACATTTTAATTCTCCCGCCTTTCATACTTGAGAGCAAAGAGAGATAAGTGATTTCCTCTGGCCCATCATCTCACAGACCAGTGAAGAAGGATGAGCCCCCAAAGTCCAGAGTAACTTTTTCAAAACACACATTCTTCTTTCAAGACTCATCCTGCCCCACGGTTCCGTAATTAACCAGAGGAAACCACTTTGTTTCCTTTGCTCCCAAGTCAGAAAAGCGGCAAAATAAAAATTCAGGAGCGAAGAAAGTCAAAACAGTGTTCATAATAACTTGAAAACGTTTTCCTTTCTGGTTTTCACTAAGACAAGATCCACCTATCTAGTATTGCCTCCTGATGTCTGCTGCTGAGTTCTAGGACAAAGGATTCTACTACGTAAGGCTTTGAACCTGGATAAACCCTGGGGGGGAAAAAAATCATTGGCTAAGCAAAGCCAAATAAAGCCTTTTCAGAAGAAAAAGATTGGTTCTCAAGTTATATTATTAATTGTTGTTGTTGTTAATATGTTGTTGCTGTTGTTAAGTGTCTTCAAGTCAGTTTAAACCCATAGCAACCCTGTATAGGGTTTCTGAGGAGCCGCTAGTGAGCTTGAACCACTGACTTTTCAGTTCAAAATGACTTTACAGTCCAGCACATTTGCTTGCAGTGACACACCAGGACTCTATTGTTAACAAGCTACACAAATAAGTTCTGCATTTCAAGATCTGTACACTAACTGAAAAAATTCAAGTCTGGGCTCTAGGAGAATAAAATAGGGCTCACTACTCAAAGATGTTAGATTAAAGAAAACAAATCTAATTGTTTGTACCACAAATGCAAAAAAATCCAACCAAGTTTACTTTTTGAAGCAGGTTAATTGTGATAAATCAGCAGTAAGAGCCATATGAATGCAAAGGCCAACAGGTACCATTTATTTTAGATTTAAACAAAGGTTCAGAAAATAAATTGAAAAGAGCCCAAAACACAAATTAAACTAATGAAAGTAGAAAAGGTGGTACAAGGAAAAGAGTTTTAAAACAGATGTCCAGACTGAATTAACTTCTCACCAGAATTTCTCCCAATTAAAACAGAAGCAACATGACTACTAAAAGCAAGCCATTCAATTAAGTCATTTCCAGGAATTCTTTATCTCTGACTGAGACCTCTGTACTGTCTTGATATATTTCAAAAAGAATCATATTTGTGTTATAATTGCAATTACTCTTACACAATTTAGCTGATTAATGTCTAAGGAATCTTTAAAAAATTCACAAATCAAGATATTGTTCATAATTCTCCATAAAATATAATAGTTTGCTAATTTAAATGAATACCTAAAACAATTTTTAAAAGACCCCAAGATAATTTTTTTTTAAGTCTTTATTGTAAATTGAGTGATAGTTTACATGGGAGAACATCAGTTTTACACTCATAGTTTAATTTCAATAATTACAATCTCCTCCGTGCATCACCATTCAACAGTATTTGCTTCTATTCCCTCTGGGTTTTTTGTTTGTTTTGGGATGTATACAAAAACACTCAGGAATATATAATAATTTAAATAACCAAAGGACACATTCGGCAAGCCTGCCTACTGGCCACCAGCACACAGGCTTTCTCTTTCCACGAGTCTACAGTCCTCCGCTGCTCTATCTCTCCTTGTCTTCATCTCTGCCTCTATCTCTGGTGTCATTGCTTCTCTTGATAGGATCCCACATTCCACTCGTGCTCTTCTCCCTTGATAGTCCTAGGGTTCTCAGTTCCTGGACTGTAACTATTCCCCCATTTTTATCACAAAACTTCTACCTTTACAGTTGTGACAATCGCAATTAGTCATGATAATAGTTACTCACTACTGAATCATAAGAAGCTTATCCCCATCTCTTTTCACCAGACATGTCTAGACAACATGAAAACTATTCAGTGGAGCCTTTACATTCACCCACACACTCTTAAACTAAACTCCCTCTTGAAAACTTGTAACTCAGTCACTTCATGACCCCCATTTTAGGTAGCCAATGTCTAAGTTGCCCATGTCTGTGATATGCAGATGATACAACCTTGTTTGCTGAAAGTGAAGAAGACATAAAATATTTACTAATGAAGAGCAAAGAGCAGTCTTCAGTATGGATTGCATCTCAATGTCAAGAAAACAAATATCCTCACCTCTGGACCAATAAACAACATTCTTACCAGTGGAGAAAAGATTGAAGTTGTCAAGGACTTCATTCTTCTTGGATCAACCATCAACACTCATGAAAGCAGCAGTCAAGAAATCAAACGATGTATTGTATTAGGCAAATCTGCTGCACAAGACCTTTTCAAAGTGTTGAAGAGCAAAGATGTCAGCTTGAGGACTAAGGTGCGCCTGACCCAAACTATCGTATTTTCACTAACCTCATATGCATGCAAAAGCTGGACAGTGAATTAGGAAGACTGTAGAAGAATTCATGCTTTTGAGTTATGGTGTTGGAGGAGAATATTGAAAGTGCCATGGGCTGCCAAAAGAACAAACAGATCTGTGTTGGAAGA
>NW_006408544.1:2476004-2489002 GCF_000296735.1 Chrysochloris asiatica | reverse complement strand
GAGGCAGAGACAATGATGTGGAGAAATGGAGCAGCTGGGGACTTTAGACCCAGAGAGGGAGAGGGACTGAAGACCGGGGGGCTGGCTTGCAGGATGTACCCTATGGTTGGAGGGGATTGTAACCATGGCAATGAAATGTTATACAATAGGATGAATGTAAAACTAATGTTCTGCCATGTAAACTATCATATAATTCACAATAAAACATTTTTTTTTAAAGTATATTCTGTTCCTCTAGCTGTTCCAGACTAGTCTATTTGTCCTTTCTAGTGAGAATGTCCCATCTCAGAAGGTTCTGGATGGGGCTCAGGATTCCAGTTAAGGAAAAAGACCCCAAGATAATTTAAGCAATATTCTAACATTAACCTATTATTATTATGAAAAGCAAGTATGATATAAATCACCTATTGTAAGGCCCAAATGATTTTAATAAAAGCAGAGCAGCCCAGTGAAAATTATGAGCCTTAATAAAATGTTTAAAAATTAATTTACCCTTGTGTGCAACGCTTCTGAGGCTGCCAGACTCCTCAGTCACCATGAAGTTCAGCCCCTTCTTGACCTCGGACAGCACAGCAAGGACCACAAACACCACTTCAGTGCTCCCTCGCTCGTGCGCAGGAAGATCAGGTAGTCCCAGCTGTCCAAGGAGCTGTGGCAGAAGTATAGCACCCACTCCATGCCCATCCACAAGGACAATGAGGTCCAGGTAGTTTGAGGATACTACAAAGGTAAGCAGATTGGCAAGGTAGTCCCGGTGTACAGAAAGAAGTTTGTCATCTACATTGAGAGGGTGCAGCGTGAGAAAGCTAATGGTACAACTGTCCACATTGGCATTCACCTGAGCAAAGTGGTTATCACCAGGCTCAAATTGGACAAAGACAGAAAAAAAAAATTTTTTTTTTCCTTCCAGCTTTTTTAATATGACTTTTTCTTTTCTTTTCTAAGTTTACAGGGCAGATCATCAGTTTTACATTCAACAAATCATACAATTTGTTTCATCACAATGATTCCAACCCCTTCCATGTACCATCAGTTAACTATGAGTCAGAACCGACTTGTTGGCACTTAGCAACAATGCAATGATAGTGGGAGATTTTATTATATCACTTTAGATGAAGGACAGAACAACTAGTAAGAAACTCAACAAAGACACAGAAGAACTAAACAACACAATCCACCAACTTGACGTCATATAGAGCACTCAACAAAAATGGCACAAAATATATTCTTCTCCATGCACATGGAATAGATCATGTGTTAAGCCACAAGTAAGCCTCAATAAATTTTAAAACATCAAAATACTACAATGCATCTCCTCAGATCACAACACTCTAGAAATCAGCAATAAGAAAATCAAGCAGTAGTAAATCAAATACATAGAATTGAGTAACACCCTGTTTAAAAGCTCTGGGGTAATAGAACAAATAAACTTAAAAAAAAAAAAAGAAAAAAAGAAAAGACATATTAAACATTAGAGCAGAAATATGTGAAACAGAAAATAGAAAGACAAAAGAAAAAATCAAAACAAGAGTTGGCTCTTTGAAAGGATTCATTAAATCAACAAACCACTGTCAAATCTAAACTAAAGGAAAGAAAAAGAAGACGTAAATAACATGAATAAAAAACAATACGGATGACGTCACAACCAAACTAATGAAAACAAAATGGATAATAAATACTTACTACTAACTTTATACAGAGTCCTGATGTGGCACTGTAGGATAAACACTGGACTGCAAGGTCAGTTTGAATCTCAAAGTCGACAGTTCAAAGCCACCAGCCACTCCTCAGAAACTCTAGACAGGGTCGCTATGAGTTAGAACCAGCTCCATGACACTAATCAACAACAATTTTATATAGAAAGGAAAGAGAACTTGGATGATCAAAGCATTGCTAAAGAAGAACCAACAATAGAGCAGAACTCTCACTTCCTGATCTCAAAACCAACACAGCCACAGTGTTTAAGACAGCCTGGTATTGGTGCAAAAAAAGATCTGTAGCTCAATGGAATAGAATTGAAAATCCGTAAGTAAATCTATCCATATATGATCAGCTAATCTTTGACAAAAGGCCAAAACTGGGCAAGAGATAGTCTCTTCAACAAATGGTGCTTGAAAAACTGCAAGTCCATTTGCAGAAGAAAGAAACAAGATCCATATCTCACACCATATTTAAAAATTTTTAACTCAACATGGATTAAAGACCTAAATGTAAAACCTAGCACAATAAATACCATCAATAAAAAGTTAAGAACAAACTCAGGGGCGCTGTCGCGTGGCATAAACACACCATCAAACAATGAAAGCACACAGAGAGCAAAAAGGACAATAGATGGCTGCTTCTTGCTAAGTGTCGTCAAGCAGGTTCCAACTCACAGCGACCCTCTACAGAGTTTCCAAGATTTGAGCCTTGTGGTTAGCAGTTCAGTGCTTATCCTACAGTGCAGCACCAGGAGTCCAAATAGATGATTTGTTGTCACAGTTAAGTGTCGTTGAGTCACTTCTGACTTACAGCAACCCTGTTCAGGGTTTCCAAGAAGCTGCTGATGAGTTTGAACTGCCAACCCAGGGTTTGAACCACTGACCAGTACATTATCCCACAGCACCACTTCTTATTGTTAAGTGCCGTCGAGTCAGTTCCGACCGGCAACCTTGAGGTTCAAACTGACTTTGCAGTCCAGCACATTAACCCACAGGACCACCCACACCAGAACTCCCACAGCCCCACTTGTTGTTAAATGCCATCGAGTCGATTCCAACCATAGTGACCCTGTGTAGGGTTTCCAAGAAGCAGCTGGTGAGCTTGAACCACCGACTTTGCAGTTCAAATGGCTTTGCAGTCTGACGCATTAGCCCACAGCCCCACACCAGGACTCCACAGCCCTACTAGCACCTCCTAGCACTTCCTAAAACTTGAGCATTTATGTACACCAAAAAGATTTCACAAAAGAGCAAAAAGGGAATCCACAGACTGGGGAAAAATTGTTGGCGATGACAGAGCAAACAAGGGATTTATCTCTAAAATGCATAGAAAAAAATGTCAATATCATACCATAACAAGAAAATAAACAATCAAATTTTAAAAATGCACAAAAAGCATGAACAAACACTTCACCAAGAAGACATTCAGGCGGCCAACAAATATATAAAGGAAATGCTTTCTATCATTAGCCATTTTTGTGTTGTTAAGTGCTATCAAGTCGATTCTGACTTATAGTCACCTTGTACAGGGTTTCTGAGGAGCAGCTGAACTTGTGGTTCACAGTCTACTGCTTATCTTACAGTGTCACATCAGAATTTCATTAATCTTTGTTGTTTTTAAGTGCCATCGAGTTGGTTCCAACTCACAGTGACCCTGTATAGGGTTTCCGAGGAGCAGCTGGTGAGTTTGAATCGCTGACCTTGCAGCTCTAACAGACCTCATGGTCAAGTGCTTGTCCTACAGCACCTTACTAGGACACCTTCATTAGTCATTGTTGTTGTTGTTGTTGCTATGTGCCATGGAGTCGGTTCCGATTCATAGTGACCCTGTACAGCGTTTCCTCGGCTGTAAGTCTTTATGGGAGCAGAAAGCCTCATCTTTCTCCTGCGGAACAGCTGGTAGTTTTGAACTGCTGTCCTTGAGGTTCACAGACTGATTCATAACCACTTCGCTACCAGAGCTCTTTGCGTTAGTCGTTAGAGAGATGTAAATCAAAACAACATTGCAATGTCTCACACCAGCATTAATAGCAAAGTTCAAAAAAATAGAAAACAACAAATGTAGAGAGAACTGGGACCCTCTACTCTGCTGGTAGGACTGTAAAACGGTGCAACCACTGTGGAAAATAGTAAGGCACTTCCTCAAAGAAGTTAGAAGTACCCTATGACCCAACAATCCCTCCACTTGGTATGTTGTTGCCGTTCTTAAGTACCATCAAGTTGGTTCTGATTCAGAGCGACCCTATATAGGGTTTCTGAGGAGCAGCTGGTGGGTTTAAATCACCAACCTTGCTGTTCTCAGTCCAGTGCCACACCAGGACACCATACCTCTTGGTATATAACCTAAAAATAAGAGCCATGGCACAAAGAGATGCATGGGTGCCAGTGTTCATCACTGCACTATTCACAATAGCAATTCATCAGTGGAAGAATGGATGAACAAACTTTGGTACATACACACAATGTAATACTAGGAAACACTGAAGAATAATGATGAATCTACAAAACACCTCGTAATATGGATGAATCTGGAGGAATTTTGCTGAGTAAAATTGTTGTTGTTTTTAAGTGCTGTCGAATTGACTCTGACTCATAGTGACACTGTATAGGGTTTTCTGAAGAGCAGCTGGTGAGCTTGAACCATCAACCTTGAGGTTCATATCGACCTTGCAGTCTAGCACATTAACCTGCAGTGTCACACCAGGACAAAAGGACAAGTATTGTATGAGACCATTATTATAAAAAGTCAAGAAGGGAGTGGGAGGGGTATTGTTGTTATTAAGTGCCTTCAAGTCACTTTTGACTCATAGCAACCCTATATAAGGTTTCCAAGGAGTAGCTGGTGGATTTGAACCACCGACCTTGAATTAGTCCAGGACTCAGGGTAGACATTATTAACTCAGGGTAGACACATGTTAACTTAGGTGAAAAGGAAGGCAATATACACCGAATGTGTAAAGAATGATGAAGACACGAGAAAACACAGGTACAGTAGCAAAAATTAAAGGAATTAGATCACTGTAACAACAATGATCTAAAAGTAGATATATGGGCACATACCAGACAGAACAGGTATGGGAGAGACAGTATGAATATACCCACAAATATATAACAGTTTGACAGAGGATATCTCTACATGGGTATTTACCTTTGTCACAAACGTATCTATGACTGTAGTAGAGCATACAGGGGACAATGTTATAAAAATTTCTTCTTGTTGTTTTCAGGTGTCATCGAGTCAGAACTGACTCATAGCAACCCCATGCACAGCAGAACGAAACAATGTCCAATCCTGGGCCAACCACTGCCACATTACTGCTGCCACACTTGACGCCATCAATGATGCCACCTGGCCGATCCATCTCGTTGGGGGTCTTACTCTTTTTCTCTGACCTTCCATCTTACCTAGCATGACATCCTTCTCCAGCAACTGTTCCCTTCTGACAATATGTCCAAAGTATGAGAGACGAAGTTTAGCCATCTTGGCCTCCAAGGAGCACTCTGGCTGCACTTCTTCCAAAACAGACCTATTGGTTCTTTTGGCATTCCATGGCACTTTTAGTATTCTCCTCCAACACCACAACTCAAAGGCATCAATTCTTCTACAATCTTCGTTATTCACTGTCCAGCTTTCGCATCCATATGAGGTTATTGAAAATACCATGTCTTGGGTCAGGCACACCTTAGTCCTCAAGGTGACACCTTTGTTCTTCCACACTTTCAAAAGTTCCTGTGCAGCAGATATGCCCAATGCAATACGTCGTCTGATCTTTTGACTGCTGCTTTCACGAGTGTTGATAGTTGATCCAAGAAGAATGAAGTCCTTGACAACTTCAATCTTTTCTCCATTGATAAGAATGTTGGTTATTGGTTCTAAAAATTTCTTAGACATTACCAAACACCTTGAAGGAATGAGTTGCTGGGCCCAAGGGCACAGGGCCATAGTCTTGGAGATCGCCATGGTCAATTGGCATAACATAGTTCACAAAGACAATGTTGTACTTTCTACCTTTGTCAGTAGCTATTGAGACCTTAAAAGACCATAAGCAGCATCTAAGGTTGCAACTATTGGTCTCTCCCTGTGCAGAGGAAAGAACAGCTGAAGACGCTTGGAATCAATTAGTCCAATGGACTAATGGAACACATAAACATCAGGATCTACAACCCTGACACTAGAAGAGCTACATAATGCCTAGCTACCACTGCCAACTGCTCAGAAAGGGATCATAGCAGAAGGTCCTGAATATAATGAGAGAAAATATGAAACAAAACTCAAAACTATTTAAAAAAAAAAAGACCAGGCTTACTAGTTTGAAAGAGACTATAGCCCTCAGTCACCCTTCAAATTTGGAAATAAAGTCACCTTCATGGCTCAATTTTCAGCCAAGTGGTAGACAGATATATGGGAGGGGAGTGGGGGAGCAAAACACTAATAAAATATGGTCAACCCCTCAAAATCAAAAGGCTACCATTTAAAATGCTCAGAAGGGTTAGGAAGAAAGGTAGACTAGGAATAAGAATTACAGGGAGGAGGTGGGATAACTGATGTTACTTGGTCACTGAAATGAAATGAAGTATCTAATTTGTTGACTATAAAACTAACATTCTGTTCTGTACATTTTTACTCAATTCACAATAAAAAGAGTTTTCCAAAAAATAATAAAAATACATTTTAGTTTGCCTATTTAATGATAAAGGAGCTCTGGTAGCGTAGTGGTTACGAATCGGGCTGTGAACCTTAAGGTCAGCGGTTCGAAACTACCAGCCGCTCCGCGGGAGAAAGATGAGGCTTTCTACTCCTGTAAGGATTTACACCCTCGGAAACCCTGTACAGGGTCGCTATGGGTCGGAACCAACTCGACGGCACTTAACAACAACAACAACAACATTTAATGATAAGGGACACTAGGAACAAAATGAGTAAATGCTCAGCTCCTAACTAAAAGTTGGCTATTCACACCCACCTAGAGATTTCAGACCTGATGATTTGCTCCCATAAAGATTGTTGTTGTTAGGTGACATTGAATCAGTACCCACTCATAGCAACCTTATTATGCACAACAGAACAAAACTCTGCCCTGTCCTGTGCCAACCTCAGTCATTGCCATGCTTGAGCCCATTGCTGCCACCACTGTGACAATCCATCTCGTTGGGAGTCTTCTTATTTTTCTCTGACCCTCCACTTTACCAAGCATGGTGTCCTTCTCCAGTGACTGGTTCCTTCTGATAATATGTCTGAAATATGAGAGACGAAGTCTGGCCATTCTTGTTTCTAAGGAGCACTCTGGCTGCACTTCTTCCAACACAGTTTTGGTGGTTCTTTTGTTTTTTGTCAGTCCATGGAACTTTTGGAGTCCTGGTGTGGCGCTGTAGGTCAATTTGCTTGACTACAAAGTCTTTTGAGCCACAAGGTTGGCATTCAACCTCATCAGCCACTCCTCAGAAAACTTACAAGAGTTGCTAAGAGTCAGACCGACCTGACAGCCCATAACAACAACAACAACAACGCTGGTGACATAGTGAGTTACCTCAAGGTCAGCAGTTTGAATCCAGCGGTCGCTCCAGAGGAAGCTAAAGCTTTCTTCTGTAAAGATTTACAGCTTCAGGAAGCCAGCAACAATTAACAGCATAGCTTTGGCTGGATTGCCATCTAGTGGTAAAAATTTATCTTGCCTTGTGAAGTCAGACTTCTGCTTCTCTGGTGGCAATGATTGTGTGCTGTGGAGTTGGTTCAGACTCATAGCGATTCTGTATAGGGTTTGTTGTTGTTGTTATGTGCCATGGAATCGGTTCCGACTCATAACGACCCTGTACAAGGTTTCCGAGGCTGTAAATCTTTACGGGAGCAGAAAGCCTCATCTGTCTTCTGCAGAATGGCTAGTAGTTTTGAATTGATGACCATGAGATTAGCAGCCAGATTCGTAACCACTACCCTACCAGAGCTCCTTTCTGCCTCTCTAGGGAAGCACATTAAGGTCTTAGTGCACCTTTTAATTTCATTTGAAGGTTAAGTCATAACATGGAGAGTGCCACATCCAAAGACCAGACAGGGCACCTTCCTGGGACATTTGTGGTTTACATGAAAAAACACTGTGAATGATGTGGAGAGATGGAGCAGCTGGGTCTGCCCTCAGGGAGGGAGAGGGGCTGTGTGCTGACGGCCAGAGGGCCGATTTAATGCCACACAGAAAAAGGGGAAGAAATTTCTCAAAGCCTTAAACAAGGCCTTTCTCCCTAAAGTAGATTAGACAAAACTTCATCCTTACACCCAAAATAAAGATGGAAATGTTTATGATTACAAAAATCGCCAGTTTGAAAAGTTTCCAGAGTATTCCAGATTAAATACCTCTGGAGCATTTAATGTTGGTTTATTTTTGCTTTTTGGTTTTCTGTCAGGGTTTACCCTTGAATTAGCAGCCATAGTAAAGTGGCGCTGACTAGACCGGAAGACCTCACCCATTGCCTAGCTAACCAATGTTGCATTTGAACTGACTCAAATTATGAACACAGAGAAAACTGCCAAATCAATGAAAGTGCTCAAGCTTCCACAATACAACAACGGCAGTCCTTCAATGATAACAAATTAAACGCTTATAAAAGAACTAAATCTAATACCCAGCCAGGCACACAATTAGGTATCTGCTATTATTGTAAAAAGGATCTCTGGTAGCATAGTGGTTACGAATCGGGCTGCGAACCTCAAAGTCCGCAGTTCAAAACTACCAGCTGTTCCGCGGGAGAAAGATGAGGTTTTCTGCTCCCGTAAAGATTTAGAGCCTCGGAAACCTTGTACTGGGTCGCTATGAGTCGGAACCGACTCCATGGCACACAGCCACCACCACCATTATTGTAAAAAGCTGGGGCATTTTTTAAAGGATTGTATGAGAGTTAAAAATGAGATGGATTCACCTCAGTTGAACAGTTCTCCCATTCAAACAGAATGAACCGTTCATTACAATTTGCTCACAGACCTACCTTGTTACAATCTATTGATGACCTGGTCTGTTCCAAATCTTCTCAGACTTGTCTAGATGCTGATGTTGTTGTTGTTAAGTGCTGTTGAGTCGGTTCCGACTGATAACGACCCTTTATAGGGTGTATAGGTTTATAGAGTCGCTATGAGTCAGAACCAACTAGACTGCACTTAACAGCATTACAATCCTTCACCACATGAGGGCATAAAGTATCTGAATAAAAATTACAGTTAGCCCAAACTTCAGTTACATACTTGCAACTGCTACTACATGGGGTTCAATTGGTTCAACTCATAGCGACCCTGTATAGGGTTTCCAAAGAGTGGCTGGTGGGTTTGAACCACCAACTCTAAGGTTTCCAAAACTGTAAATCTTTACAGAAGCAGAAAGCCTCATCTTTCTCCAGCAGCTGATGGATTCAAACTGCTGACCCATTGTCTGTAGTCCAATTCATACCCACTACCTACCAGGGCTCCTTAGGACATAGTCCAGCTAAAAGAATTACAACAGATCAAAAAAGAAAAGAAAGAACTTTAGCTTTTACTAGTCCTATGACCCACAGAGTCCTGATGTGGCCGATGCTAGTTAATGTGCTGGACTGCAAAGTCGGTTTGAACCACAAGCTCGGTGGTTCAGGCTCATCAGCCACCTTGGAAACGCTATACAGGGTCGCTAGAGTCGGAATCGACTCCATGGCACTTAACAACAACAGTTTCTGTGATTAAGAAACAGTTCAAGGGATTTTTAGGCTACTGTCGCACATGGATACCAAATTTTTCCCTAATGGCTCAGCTACTATATCAATACTTAATGACTTCTGAATCAGAATCCTTTCAGCTTAATAAAGAAGATTTTAAACAAAGCTTACTAAATACTTTGGCTCTAGAGTTTCTTAACTATAACCTAGACTTTTCCTTGTTTATACATGAGGTTGCAAACAATGAATTTTGAGTCCTCACTCAAACTCACCAGCTGCTCCTCGGAAACCCTATACAGGGTCACTATGGGTTGGAATCGACTCGATGGCACTTCACAACAACAACCCAAACTCATGGTGGACAACTGAGTCTTGTCAGACACAGTCTTTGATTGGACCCAGTAGCTCACCAGCACCCTCCTTGTCCCCCACCAATGGCTGCCACAACCCAACTGTTGGAGAGCACAGTAGACACACTATTTGGAAGAAAAAAAAAAAAGATATTTATGTACTGTCTATGCTATTTTGAAGGCACTCTGGTAGCATAGTGGTTACGAATCGGACTGCAAACCTTAAGGTCAGCAGTTCGAAACTACCAGCTGTTCTGCGGGAGAAAGATGAGGCTTTCTGCTCCAATAAAGATTTACAGCCTCGGAAACCCTGTAAAGGGTTGCTATGAGTCAGAACCGACTCCATGGCACATAATAACAACAACAACAACATGCTATTTTGAGTTCAATTTTGACACAATATATTTCAGCCAGCATATGCAGTTCTGCTTTAACTGCCTCTAATGCCCAGTTATATACCATTAATTTTTTTTTTTACATACTGTTAATTCTTTAAACCCTTATGATTTATTGATTTTACCTGGTGATTCTGCCCAAATACCACATGACTAAATTGAATTAATTTTTGACCCCCAAGAAACATCTTTAGCTAATCCATGTCTAGTTGTTTACATAGATGAATCATATTTAAAACCTGATTCTACTAGTTTATCTTAGCAGGAAGGTCATGTCATCAGAACCTCCACTCCAGTCCTTGAGAGTGGCACCTTCCCTGATGTCACCTTCATTCAACAGATTGAATTAACCACACTCATGAGGGGATGCAAACTGGCTTCTAAACATTCAGTAAGCATTTCTATGAATTCATAGTATTCACTCAAAATTATAATTCATGGTATTTACGTGACATTATTTATGATTTTTAGATGGTATAGAAACATAGGTGTTCCTAACTTCTTCTGGAACCCAGATTAAAAATAGCCCCTCTTTGTTTTTGTTGTTGTTGTTGTTAGGTGCCACCGAGTTGACACCGACTCATAGCTACCCCACGCACAACAGAACAAAACACGGCCCGGTCCTGCGCCAACCTCACAATCATTGCTAAACCTGAGTTCATTGCTGCCGCCACTGAGCCAATCCATCTTGTTGGGGCTCTTGCTCTTTTTCTCTGACCTTCCACCTTACCAAACATGATATCCTTCTCCAGTGACTGGTCCCTCATGTTATGTCCAAAGTCTGAGACATGAAGTCTAGCCATCTTGGCTTCCAGGAGCATTCTGGCTGTACTTTTTCAACACAGATCTGTTTGTTCTTTAGGGAGTCCATGGTTCTTTCAATATTCTCCTCCAACACCATAACTCAAATGCATCAGTTGTACGATCTTCCTTATTCACTGTCCAACTTTCTCATGCATATTAGGTTATTGAAAATTCCATGGTTTGGATCAGGCACACCTTAGTCTTCAAACTGACATCTTTATTCACAACACTTTAAAAAGGTCTTGTGCAGCAGATTTGCCTAATGCAATACATCATTTGATTTCCTGACTGCTGCTTCTGTGAGTGTTGATAGTGGATCCGAGCAAAATGAAATCTTTAACAACTTCAACCCTTTCTCCATTTATATGGATGTTGCTTATTGGTCCCGCAGTGAAGATTTTTATTTTCTTTACATTGAGATGCAACCTATACGAAGGCTGTGGTCTTTGATCTTCATCAGTAAGTATTCCACAGACTGGGGAAATGAAAGGTAATGCTTTATTTAATACAGCAGCCAAACAGGTTGCCTTAGGAACCACAAGGTGAGCAGTTCAAACCCACCAGTTGGTCCTTGGAAACTCTATGCAGGGTCGCTATGAGTCAGAACCAACATGACAGCACTTAACAACAACAACATAATGGACATTATTGAAACAATTAGAAAAATCTGAATTAGGGCTGTAAATTAGATAACAGCATTACATTCATGATAATATCCTGATTTTGATCATTGTACTGAAGGATATTAAAAGAATGCCCATGTTTGGAGAAAAAATACACTGATATATTAAGGGTAAAGGGGCATTGTATCTCCAACTTACAGGAGAAAAACAGCATGTGGTTAAATGCTAATGATTAGGTCTTTGTATTGTTGTTGCAATGTGGAAATAACTTTCCAGTAAGTCTTGGAGCCAAAATGAAAACTTGAAAGAAAAGTAGTTTTTAGTTTCAATTGTAGCAAAACAAACAGACAAAGAACACTCAGATTTGCAAGCGTGTTGGGTGTGTTTCCACTGACTAGAGGAAAACTTTCTTTTGTAGACTTCCAAATCTTTCTTGCAAACTTTTATACTAAATGTTGACACCAGTAATCTAAGATCAGCATCAAATTGTTCGTACAAACATTTCCAGGTATCAGAGCTATATTTGGCTCTTCTGCAGAGACAGATTGCTTTCATTTCAGGTCGTGCTAACCCATATTCATCATCATATCTGCCTATATACATTTTATACTGATTCTTATTTAGTTGTAAGCAGAATCACAAAGCAAAAATAGAATCCCTGAGAACACAATCCATTACTAGGTTTGGCTTAATGATACATCCCTTCTGTACCAAGAATCCTTCTCATTCTTATTAATAGAGCTTCCCAGGCATGTTGGTGCTGTTAGGTGTCACAGTCACTTCCAACTTCCAACTTTACTTTGAACAACAAAAGCGTTGCCATGTTTCAACCCATTATTGAAGACCCTTCTCCTTGAGGGTCTTCCTCTTTCTCACTGACCCTCCTCTCAAGTATAATGCCCTTCAGGGACTGGTCCCTCCCTTCATTTTACATAGTTTGTAAAAGGAAGTCTCACCTTTCTTCTGTTTGCTTTGCTGCGGGTTGTTCTTAGGCTCTGTCAAGTCACTTCTAACTCATAGTGACCCTGTACATGGTTTCTGAGGAGTGACTGGTGAGTTTGAACCACCTACCTTCCAGTTCAAACCGACCTTGCGGTCCTAAGCTGCGCCACACCAAGACTCTTTTTGTTTTAGCTATTCAGTATTCCAGAGCAAGTTTTAGAGTCTTTTCTAATACCCATATTGGTCTTTTCTTTGTCTTTTTAATGACAATTTGCTTTCTTTGCATATAATGTCCCTGAAGTTACCCTACAGCCAATTGGGTCTTTGGTCATTAGCATTCAATGTAGTAGAAGATGTGACTGTCTGATTCACATCTTGTCTCTATTCTTGAGATGGTCTCGAAATTCATGTGTACAACCCTGAAGGCTGTACTTTGTTTCTTGTGAACATGTTTTAAGTTTCTTCAGTTTTAACTTGATATGAGCATATGAGCGAATGCTAGTCTGTTCCAAA
>NW_006408544.1:2473105-2473769 GCF_000296735.1 Chrysochloris asiatica | reverse complement strand
AAACCCTACACAGGGTCGCTATGGGTCAGAACTGACTTGACGACACTACACAACAACAAAAAGCTTCCCTGTCTGTCTTAGTCCAGAAGCTCCACTGAAGCCTGTTCATCATGAGCGACCCTGCTGACATTTAAAATAGTGGTGGCAGAGCTTCCAGAATCGCAGCAATACAAAAATCACCGTAATACGATAAATTAACAGGAGAGTGGTGTCCAGCCATGCTATCATCATTCATTTAATTTTAATTATGTGTATTGTAAGACCCATTGCTCACCACTGTGTCTTGTAGTATTCAATTTCTTTATCTTGAGAATTTCTAGTCCAACTCAACTTTCATTTTGGTAAAGTTCAAATGTAGTAGTCTCTCTGAATCCTTACAAGTCTGAAAATGTCTTTCACATCAGATGAATTGTGTTCTGGCTGGTTTAGGATTATTAAATCATACCATCTATTTTCCTCAACTGTCTATAAACATTGTTTGTCTGTCTTTTATCTTTCATGGTCATAAATTAAATACACAACATCAGATCTGCATCTCCTTTTATCTCACTAGAGTTAAAAGGAAAGAGAAGGGAAAAGAGAAAGAGAGATCTGACTACTAACAAGAAAGGAATGCTGAGAACAAACCAGTCTATGGACCCAGTGTCTCTACACTGAGAACCTC
>NW_006408544.1:2470085-2471390 GCF_000296735.1 Chrysochloris asiatica | reverse complement strand
TTGTTGTTGTTGTTGTTGTTTAGTGCAGACCAGTTTGTTCCAACTCATAGCGACCCTGTATAGGGTTTCTGAGGAGCAGAATGCCTCATCTTTCTCCCACGGAACCACTGGCAGTTTCAAACTGCTGACCTTGAGGTTGGCAGCCCGACTCATAACCACTACGCTACCAGAGCTCCTCTTCTTTAGTAATGGTTTGCTTATCCAGGGTCTCTTTCCTTTCCACATAAAGTTAGTGACTAGTTTTTCCATCTCTTAAAGAATGATTTAGAATCTGAATTGGGATTGCATTATATCTATAGTTCACTTAAGATAGTGTTGACATTTTCACAATGTTAAGTCTTCCTATCCAAGAGTATAGCATATTCTTCCATTTTTGTAGGTCTCATTTGGCTTCTTGTAGCAGTGTTTTGCAGTTTTCTTTGTATAGGTCTTTTGTTTCTCTGGTTAGATTTCTTCCTAAGTATTTCATCTTTAGGGTGGCTATTGTAATGGTATTGTTTTCCTGATTTCCTTTTCAGAGCTTATTGTAAAAGAATTCAGCAGATTGATCTTGTACCCTGCCACTCTGCTGCATCTTCAATGAGTTCTAATAATTTTCTTGCTTGGGATTTTCTATGTATAGGAAGGAGCATATCATCTGAGAATTTTACCTCTTTGTCAATTTGGATGCCTTTGATTAACCTTCTTGTCTTATAGCTCTGGCTAAGACTTCCAGCACTATATTGAAAGGACATAGTGATAAAAGGTTCCTGTTCACAAGGGGAATACTCTCAATTTCTCTACATTGGGAGTAATGTTGGATGCTGCTTTTTTATATGTGCCCTTAATTATGTTAAGGAATTTCCCTTCTGTTGAGTGTTTTTTTTTATCAAGGATGGATGTTTTTTGTCAAATGCTTTTCCTGCATCAATCAGTATGATCACGTGATTCTTTTCCTTGTTGATTTCTTTTTCTTATATTGAACCATCTTTGCATATCTGATATGAATTCTACTTGATCATGATGCATTTTTCTGATATGATTTTGGATTCTATTGGCTAGTATCTTGTTGAGAACTTTACATCTATGTCCATCAGGAATATTAGTCTATAATTTTCTTTTTCAGTAACTTTTTGCCTGGTTTGGTATCAGGGCTATACTTACTTCATAAAATGAATTCAGGAGTGGGTGGAAGAACAAGGTAGACAGGGGAACACTGAGACAGGTTTGCATGTCCTAAGTGGGACACAGGTAAATAGTGATGCATGCTCAACGTTGCAACAACAGGGCTCTGGGATACAGGGACAGAAGCATAGTCTGAAGAGG
>NW_006408544.1:2465724-2467575 GCF_000296735.1 Chrysochloris asiatica | reverse complement strand
CCATTTCTTATTCATGTTATTTGCACCTTCTCCTTCTTTTCTTTTGTTAGATTTGCCAGTGGTCTATCTATTATAGTAATCCTTTCAAAGAACCAACCTCTTGTCTTGATGATTCTTTCTATCATTTTCTGCTTTCTATTTCATTTATTACTATTTGTGCTAGTTAAGATTTTGTGTCATCTTGACTGAAGCAGGACTCTCAATGGCTTGGCAGTTGAGATGTGGTTATTCCCATGATGAGATCTAATATAATGTAAATAACTCTATGACAAGGTCTGTAATGAGTAGCCAATCAATTGAAAGTAAGTTTCCTTGTGGGTGTGGCCTGCTTCCAATATGTTAGACACACACACAAAGCTTATTTGCTTTTTGCTGGGTTCAGATACTGAATTTGACTCGTCCTCCAGTCTCCGGTTCTTTGGATTTGGCCAGTTGCCTTCCCTATTATCTGCCAATCCTTGGGGTCATCAACAGCCTGCCTTTATATCTGCCAATTCTGTCTGCCTGCCTGCCATCTGACTTGCCAATTTTAGTTCATCTGACTCAGACTTAGGACTCTCCCACCTCTACAACTGTGTGAGCTATTTCCTTGATATAAACTTCTGTTTATACACATTTAAGTTTCACTGGTTTTGCTTCTTTAGAGACCTCAACCTAAGACAATGATCTAATTTTTATTATTTCTTCTCCTCTGGCAACAGTGGGATTACTTTGCTGTTCTTTTTCTAATTGTTGGAGATGTTGGGTTAAGGTGTCGATTTTGGTTCTTTCTTCTTTTGGAATGTGTGCATTTACTATAAGTTGCCCTCTGAGCACTGCTTTAGCTGTGCCACAAAGGTTTTGGCATGTTGTGATTTCATTCTTTTTTGATTCAAGGAAATTTTCATTTCATTTTTTTGTTTATTAGCCAGTAGCTTTGAAGAAGGGTGTTATTTAATTTCCACATATATTTTTTTATTGTGTTGTTTAGTTCTGTGTCTTTGCTGAGTATCTTTCTGTTGTTCTGTCTTTATTCAAAAGCGATATATTAAAATCTCCTGCTATTATTGTAGAGTTGTCTGTTTCTTTCTTCAATTCTGTTAGAGTTTAATTTATGTGTTTTGATGCTCTTTTATTGGCACATAAATATTTACTATGGCTATGTTCAATTGACCCTTTAATCATGATATAATATCCTTCTTTGTCTCTTATGCTCATTTGCCTTCAAGTCTTTTGTATCAGAAATTAATTGCCATTCCTGCTCATTTTTGTTGCTATTAGCTTGATAGACTTTTGTCCATCATTTAATTTTATTCTATTTTTGTCTTTGTGTGTAAGATGTGTGTCTTTTAGACAGAATACTGAATGCTCATATTTTCTTATCCACTGTGCTACTCTCTGTCTCATGACAAGTCCATTTAATCTATTTACATCTAGTGTAATTATCAGTAAGCATGAGTTGATTGCTGTCGTTTTGTTGTGTGTTTTTTTGTGCATGGTGTCGCTGGTACCTTTGTTCCACTTAATTTTTTGTACTGAGTTCATTTTGCTTATACATCCTCTTGTCATTTTCTCCATTGTGTTGGTTTAATGTTTATTCAATTTTTATGGCTTTCCTCTTTTTTGCTTTGACTTGAAGATGTCTTTATTTTCTTTGAGGTTACCCTCTCAATAACCAATTTCAATTTCTGTTTTATCTTGAAATCTACTTAATTTTTTTGTCATTTAGATGTTATGTAAATACACTCGCCCTTCTTTTTGCTTTGTAGTTGTCTTCATTATAAATTGATATCTCTGAATTCCTGTTTTCAGTCTTGTAGGTTTATTTTACTTTGGATACTTCTGTATCTGGATTGAATTCTGCTTGGTATT
>NW_006408544.1:2443397-2464980 GCF_000296735.1 Chrysochloris asiatica | reverse complement strand
GTAAACCCTGCTTACATGTATGAATATACCTACAAGGCTAAAACTCTATGCTAATTTGCTTTTTTAATCTTGGAGTCCTAGTATGATACTGCAGAATATGTACTAGACTGCTAACCACAAGGCCAGTGGTTCAAACCCTGCCACCCATCCTCGGAAATCCTATATAAGGTCACTATAAGTTAGAACAAACTCAAAGACACTTAACAAGAACAATATGCTCCAGTCAGAATTGCCATTATTTCCCCAATACAATGATGCTTAGAATCACATTGTTAGAAGCACACACTGTAGTTTTATAGTTGCTGCCAATGTTTTTTTTTTTTTAATTTATTCTGAAACTTGATATTTTTCTTACTTTTTATTGTGATCTGAGTGAAAGTTTACAGACAAGATCATCAGTTTTACATTCAACAAATCATACACTTTGTTTCATTACAATGATTTAAAAGCCTCCATGCAATGACAGCTATCCCACTTCCTCCCTGTGGTTTCTATTTCCATTCCACCTGCATTCTCATCCCTTCTCAACTTTAACCTTAGGAAAACATTGCCCTTTGATTTTGAATGATTGACCATTCCATGGTGATCATACCTTACTAGTGTTGTTCTCCCCCCACTCCTTGATACTTATCTACTGCTTGGCTGAAAGTTGGTTCACAAGGATGTGTTCCTTTCCAGATCTGAAGGGAAGTCAATGGCCATAGTCTCAAGTTCTTCCTATCTCTTTCTGACCAGTAAATCCAGTTGTTTTTTGTTTTTTTTTCTTAATAATTTAGAGTTTTGTTCCACATTTTCTCCCACTCTATCCAGGACCCTTTAATGTGATCCTTTTCAGAGCAGTTGGTAGTGGTACCTGGGCATTGGGGGTGCCTCTGGTCACCAGAGAAGTGTGGGGAACAAGAAAAATGGCATCTTTATCACCAAGAATCACCTGTGTGCGTCTGCACCACCAAGCCACCATCTTCATCCAAAGTCATTCACGAAAGTTCAAGATGCTTGCTTTGTGTCTGATCAGCTGACACAATTGACCTTTCTTCTTTTTTTTGTTGTGTCTTCACTTCTCCTAGTAAGCATTCAGTCTACTTTTCTATCCCTTCCTCTGATGCTCAGGGTTCCAGGACTATCGCCTGCATCTGTTTCACTTGGTCTTCCACACCTTTATTGTAGAGGGTCTGTATAACCTGCCATCTTGTTGGAAGTTCCCATTTTTTTATGTCTTGAGTGCTGCTTCTATGACCAGTGATAATGGATCCAAGCAAATTAAAATCCTTGGTGACTTCAGTACTTCCCCTATTTATCATGATGTTGTTTATTGGTCCAGTTGTGGAGATTTTTGTTTTCTTTACATTGAATTGTAATCTCTCCTGAAGCTGTAGTCTTTGATCTTCATCTGTAAGTGCTTCAAGTCTTCTTCCCTTTCAGCAAGCAAGATTGTGTGGTCTGTATATCTCAGATTGTTAATGAGGTTTCCTTCAATGTTTATGTTGTGTACCTTATCATCTAACCCAACAAGCAGATTATTATTTGCTCAGCATACAGATTGAATAAATTTGATGAAAGGATACAACTCTGACGGGCACCTTTCTTGATTTTAGGCCGTGCAGTATCCCTTTGTTCTGTTCGAACCTGTTGATCTGTGCAAAGATTCCTCATGAGTACAATTAAAAGTTCTAGAATTCTCATTCTTCATAATGTTATCCATAGTTTATTATGAACCATACAATCTAATGCTTTTGCACAGTCAGCAAAACACAAGTTAACATACTTCGGGTATTCTCTGCTTTCAGCGAAGATCCATCTGATATTATCAAAGCTATCCCTCCTTTCATGTTCCCTTCTGAATCCGGCTTGAACTTCTGGCAGCTCTCGGTGATTGTACTGCTACAACTATTTTTAAATTACCTTCAGCAAGACTTTACTTGATTGTGATATTAATGATGTTGTTTGATAATTTCCACATTCTGTTGAATCACCTTTCTTTGGAATGGGCACAAATATGGATGTGTTCCACCAGTTGACCATGTAACTGTCTTCCAAATTTCTTGGCATAGACAAGTGAACACCTCCAGCACTTCATGAGTTTGTTGAAACATTTCCATTGGTTTTCCATCAATTCCTGGAGCTTTGTATTCATCAGTGACTCCAGTGCAGCTTGCACTTCTCCCTTTAATACTATCGGTTCTTGCTCATATGGTTCCTCTTAAAATGGTCACCAAGCAGTTCTTTTTAGTACAGTGGTCTGTGAATTCCTTCCCTCTTCTTTTGATGCTTCCTATTGATGTTGTTAAGCACCATCAAGTTGATTTTTACTCATAGGGACTCTGTTTAGGGTTTCCAAGATTGTAAATTTCTGCAGGAGCAGAAAGCCTCATCTTTCTCCCATAGATTAGGTAGTGGGTTCAAATCAACAATCTTGTGGTTTGTAGTACAGTGCTTATTCTCCAGTCAACACACTCCTTGATGCTTCCTATATCATTAAATATTTTACTCATGTTGTTTTTAAGTGCCTTCGAGTCAGTTCTGACTCATAGCAACCCTGCATAGGGTTTCTGAGAAACAGCTGACGGACCTTGTGGTTCAAAATCCATTGCTGATCCTACAGCTCCGCACCATAGAATCCTTAAATATTGCAACTCAAGGCTTGAATTTTGTACTTTAGTTCTTTCAACTTGAGAAATATTGAGTGTGTTCTTCCCTTTTGGTTTTCTATCTCCATGTCTTTGTATATTTTATTATAATACCTGACTTTGCCTTTTGAAGTTGTTCTTTTAACTTTTCTATTTAGCTCTTTTACTTAGTTTCTTCTAGCTGCTTTAGCTAGTCTACCTTCAAAAGCAATTTTCAGAGTCTCTTCTAACATTCATTTCAATATTTTCTTTCTGTTTTGTCTTTTTAATGACTTTTTGCTTTCTTCATGTGTGGTGTTCTTGATGTCATCCCATAACACATCTGGTCTTCAGTCACTAGTATTCAATGCATCAAATCTGTTCTAAATTCTAAATTCAAATCTGTTCTAAATTCAGGTGGAATATACTCAAGGTCATGTTTTGGCTCTCATATACTTGTTTTAATTTTCTTTAGCTTCAGAGTGAACTTGCATATGAGCAATTGATGGTCTGTTACACAGTTGGCCTGATAATATGGAACTTCTCCACCATCTCTTACAGATACAGAGAATTTGATTCCTGCATATTCCATCTAGTGAGGTCCATGTGTACAGTTGCCATTAATGTTATCAAAAAAATGCATTTGCAATGAAGAGGTCATTGGTCTTTCAAATTTCCAGCACACAATTTTCAGCTTCATTTCTATCACCAAGTCCATATTTCCAACCACCAGCCCTTCCTCTTTGTTTCCAACATTCTCAGTCCAATCATTAATAAATATCAATGCATCTTGATTGCATGTTTGATCAATTTCAGACTGAAGAAGTTGATAGAATTTTTCTGTTTTTTCATCAATGGCTCTAGTGATCATTGCATAACTTTGAATAACATTAACTGCCCTTCCTTGTTGTTGTTAAGTGCCACTGAGTTGGTTCCAACTCTTAGTGGCCCTGTATACAGTTTCTGAGGAGGGACTGGTGAATTTGAAATGCCAACCTTGTGGTTCGAAATTATATTTAAGTCCAGTGCATTATCCTACAGTGCTACACCAAGACTCCACTTTCCTTATAGGGGTACAGATATTATCTAGCATTGCTAGATTTTAAAATGTTCTTTTTGAATGATGAATGCAATGCTATTCCTCTTGAATTTGTCATTCTTGGTGTAGTAAACCATATGATTGTCTGGTTCAAAATAGACAACACCAATCCATTGCAGCTCATTGTTGCTGTTGTTGTTGTTGCTAAATGCTGTCGTATTAGTTCCAACCCATAGCAACCCTGTTAGGGTTTCCAACCCATAGCAACCCTGTTAGGGTTTCCAACTTTCACTGCTTCGAAATTCTATCAGGGTCGCTATGAGTTGGAACTGATGCTACTTTATGATTAAATTTTTGCCAACCCAGAGTAAAAACTGCCCCATAAGAATTGTCAGCAATTATATTATTAAATTTGTTTATATTGTTATATAATAGACCTGGTGTGGCACTGTGAGTTAATCAGTGAACTGAAAAGTAGGTCTGAATTGCAAGTTTGGGGTTTCAAGCTCACCAGTTGCTCCTAGGGAACCCTATACAGGTTCGCTATGGGTCAGAACTGACTCAACGGCACTTAACAACAACTGCAAGTTAGGCAGTTCAAACCCACCAGCATCTCTTCAGAAAACTTAGACAGGGTCACTATGGGTCAGAACCGACTTGATGGGACTTAGCAATAATAGCCATCCTTGAACCCCCTGACATTTTTAAGATTAATTGGGTGGGTTGCACATTGGGGTGCTAAACACAAGGTCAGCAGTTTGAATCTACCAGCCACTCCATGTGAGAAAGATGAGGCTTTCTACTTCCGTAAAGATTTACAGGCTCGGAAACCCTATACAGGTTGCTAGGGGACAGAACCCACTCCAAAGTATACAACCACCCACTCTCTTCTGAGGTAGGCAGATTGCTAGCTGTCCTCTCTAATGGGACAAGTTGCACATAAAACACCAGAGGGCAGTAACTCCCCACAGATCTGGGTGCCTGTGCCAGCAACAAAGCTAGCCCAAGGGTGAGTCAGTCCTAGTCTTTCTGATCTCTTTTTTCCTTTCTTCTCAGGTCGCACACCCATCAGAATGGTGCAGGGCAAAGATCCAGTGCTGTGGCAACAAGGAGACCAGGACTTGAATCACAACCCTACCACTTACTGCCTATAACCTTGAACAGTGACCTTACCTTCCTAAGCCATGGTTTCTTCATCTGAAAAAAATAAGGATGAAAATAGTACCTGCTTAATAGGTTTGCAGAGATGATTAAATAAATGTGGTCAATAGCAAAACATTGCATAAACATTAGCTGTTCCGTGGCGTCATCTTAGTTATCTAATTTTACTCTCACCAGAGTCTTAATAGGCAGAGTAGAGAAGCATGATGACCCTTTTTCAGATGAAGAAACTAAAGCTAAACATAGTCACACAACCTGCAGAACCATGAAGGGTGGTTCCTTTTTCTAAGTTTCTCTCTCAGTCATTTTACAGGGATAGCAGCTGGTCTTGAAAGGTTGCCTTATACAATATGTAATAAAAGGGTCGTCAGTAAAGTTCTGAAGGCAGGGGAAGACACTGGGAGGGGAGCAATGCACATCCCTGCTCTAACAATGATCAATGAGTGAATGCATGGATAAACAGGCAGGCGACTAAGTGTGGGAGGGAAAATTGGACCATACTTAATCATTTATACAGATTTGACAGAGGATATTTCTACATGTTTTGTACACTGCAAATATATTCATGAATGTGATGAAACATGCAGGAGGCAAAGTAATGGAAACTTCTTAGACATACCAAACACCTTGAGTGAATGAGTCACTGGGACTAGAGGCTCAGAAGCATAGTCTCAGGGGACACCAAGGTCAATTGGCATAACATAGTCCACAAAGAAAATGTTCTATGTTCTACTTTGGTGACTGACTGAGGTCTTGAAGGCTTATGGGTAGCTATCTAAAGTGCAACAATTGTTATCTCCCTGTTGGGAGGAAAGAAGAGTGAAGAAAATCAAAGACACATGGAAACAATGAGCCCAACTGACTAACAGAACATGCAAGCACCAGTCTCCACAGCCCTGAGACCAGAGCTAGGTGAGGCCCAGCTACCACTGCCAATGGTGCTGAAAGGGATCACATTTGAAGGTCTTGGATAGAGTGGGAGAAAATGTGGAACTCAAAATCATTTTTAAAATCAGGTTCGCTAGTTGGAAAGAGACTGGTGGAACCCCCAAGATTATGGTCCTTAGTAACCCTTCAGATTTGGGACTGAACTTACTCCCCTGTTGCTCAGTTTTCAGCTAAACAATAGATAGCTCTAGAAGAAAAACAATAGCCTTAGGAAGATACATCCTCCAAATTTGAAATCAAAATGATATCATTTACTTAAGGATAAAGTTAAGAAAGGCTAGGAAAGAAAAATAAATGGAAACAGAAAACACAGTTGGAAGTGGGGTAAGTGATTGAAGGGATTGCAGTCAATAGCATGAAATATATATGAATTGAATAGAAAACTGATCTGTTCTGTAATCTTTACCCAATTCACAATAAATTTTTAAAGGAAAAACAGAAAAGGAACCTTATAACCCTATGAGATTTGGTGTTTCTGAGGCCCAGAGAGAGCAAATGTCTCACCTAAGGCCACGCTGTGAGTCAGTGCCTGATTCAAGACGCAAAGAACCAGTCCACTGGGCTCCCAATCCTATGATCCATCCCCTGTGCCCAATTGCTTCTTACTCTGCTCTTGACAGCTTGCCATAGAATTCCTTCTGTAAGTCTTGTCTCCCTAACTAGACTGTGAGCTAAAAAGCAAAAACAAAAACAAAAGAACTTCTTAAAGAATACTTATTTATATGGAGAAATATTCATATGATACGTTGTTAAATGAAATAAGGGAGCTATAACACAGTAGGTACAGTATGACCCATATGTATTTATGTATACTGACATAGGAAGAAAAACTGAAGGGCATAGCACATAATGATGTAAATGGCTTATCTCTGGGTAGTGGAATTTCAGGTGATTTTTGTATTTTTCCTTTATGATTTTGCATATGTGGTTCTGGATTTCCTCACTGAACGTGTTTTACTTCTGTAATCAGCACACCAAATATGTATGCGTGTTTTATATTTTAATTGTCCATATAAGAAATTACTACATAAAAGACAGGCGTCTTCCACCACTAATTTGTGGTGATTTTTCAAAGCCCCTTAACTCCCCTGAGGCTCAGTTTCTCCACCTGAAATATAGGCAGGATAACCCTTAACCACTTCTCTCAGAGGCTTCCAAATTTCTCTGGTCAGATGCCTTGAGTCGTCTCCTCAACCAAGCTTCTAGGCAGTAATGAACACACGCCTCTGTCTTCATTTCCTCCTGTTCCATTCATCCCTCACCTTACTTCTCCAAACTAGATTCAGAGGTTGCTGGAGGCATCCTCACTGACAAACTGAATAGCTTCCACTCTCTTTCTAGCTCTCTCTCTAAGTCCCTCTCTTTTTCTTCAGCATGAGGCTCTCTTGATGGCTCCCTTCTTCCTGAAGTATTTTTCCCTTGCCCTCTCTGACCTCATCTCCATTTCCTCAGTTCCTTTAACAGCTGCTTCTTCCAGAGGTTTCTCTTCTTTCTCAGTCCTTCTCAGAAGGGACTGCCTGAGGTTCTGAGGACCTTTTTTGATCTCTCTTGAATGATACCTGCAGCCTCCACCTCCTTATCAGTGGCTCCCACTCTCATGTCCAGCCCAGCTCTTTCCCCGGAGTTCCAGACCTGATAGCGAATCCAGAAGGGGCCCATAACACGTAGCACATCAGAAATTGAGTCCCATTTCTGTTTACCTCCCAGCCCATTTCACTAATTCTCTTTCTTTAATTGCCCAGTTGATGGATAGTCACCAAGGGCTCAGGCTAGCCTCTGCCCTCTTCTCCCCTGCCATGTGGAGCTGTCCTTCAGTCGTGGCCAACTCATCTCTGAAGCATTTTTCGAACTTATCCCTTCTCTCCAAACCCTAATCAAAACCCACCACCACTTCAATATTCACCTGTCACTCATACTCCACAACCACTGCACGGTGGGGTTCTACCCACCTTCCTACAGCATCTAATCCTGTGAAGGACTCTACCTGATTACCTCATCCATTCAGGGGCTATTGTGAGCCTTGGTATCTCTCACCCACATGACTTCCATGAACTCGCCACTGGTCTCCTACCTGCCTGCTCTATGTTCTTCCCCCTTCAAGTTTACCTAAAAGATCTGTTACATCATCCATATCATCATATGATCTAGCCTACATTTGCCATCTTATAGATGGAAAAACCAATGCCCAGAGTGAGGGGTCAAGATCCCCCAATTCCCTTCTGGAAGGACAAGGGCCTTGTCCTATGTCCCAGTCACAGGTCTTTCTCCCATCATGACTGCCTTTCAGTGTGGCCTGCTCAGCTATTATGAATACTTCACTTGTAATTTCATTTACTTCTCACAACATCTATATATCCCAAGTTTTTTCCAAGTTGAGAATAGTGATTTTTGAGCGTTTCAGTAACCCACTCATGGTTATGTAATTAACTTGAATGTTACTAAAGTGCTGCTGTTAGGGTTGAATACAAATAGTCCGATCTGATGGGAGAGCACATCTCCTAAACCGCTCTGTTATGTTGCTTCTTTTGCCAAATCACAGTCCTTACATATGAACTTTGAGGACCTTCCTGCAAAACTCAAGCACATCTTTCATTTTTATCACCCATTGCACCCAACTGGTACCTTCTAGTCCTGGTGTGGCGCTGTAGGATTAGTACTGGACTGCTATCCACAAGGTTAACAGTTCAAACTCACCAGCTGCTACTTGGAAACCCTATACAGGGTCACTATGAGTCGAAACCAACTTAACAGCAAGCCCTCCATTCTCATTTGTCCATTGCCACACCTTACTCATGCTCTTCTTGTCCTCTCAACTTCATAAGTGTACTTCCCATCATTCAACTGCCTTTTCCTCCATGCTGAGCAGGTCACACTGAAAGGCAGTCATGATGGGAGAAAGACCTGTGACTGGGACATAGGACAAGGCCCTTGTCCTTCCAGAAGGGAGCTGGGGGATCTTGACCCCTCACTCTGGGCATTGGTTTTTCCATCTATAAGATGGAGAATGTAGGCTAGATCATTTTTAGGAATCCATCTTGTTCTAACATTCTAAGACACTGTGTTTTCGGGATCCCCAAAAATGGTGATGAAATTGCCCTTTTTTTCAACCCCTTTAACATGCACAGAATGGAGAGAATGTCAGGGCTGGGAAGAACTTCAGAGAAAAAGTAAATCCCTCCTTCACATTTCCCCAGGGCTTCTGAGGCACAGGGTGGGGCAGCAGCCTGGCTAACCATCTGGAAGGTGGTGGGAGGAAACCCTGCTCTCTGTTTAATGGAAGACTCAGGGAACTCCATCTCAGCAGGTCCCCCCAGCCTTGCAGAGAAAGGGTGTGGGAGGGCCTTGAAAGGGCAAAAGCTGCAGCGCCTGACTCTGGGTCAGGTTTGGCAGGCCAGCGCCAGGAGGTCTCAGTAGTTTTCCATGATCAGCAGCCAGCAGGCCAGCACATGTGCTCCTCTATCCCTTTGCCCCCACATTCCTCTGCACACTGAGGCAGCAAAGTGGCATCCAGGGCCTGTGGAATGGAAGGGGGAAGAAAGGAGAAAGAGATACGGGTGCAGCCACAAGCACACAGACCCAGGGAGATAACACAGATCCAGACACAGACATGCACAGATATGCCAACCCATTCTCAGAAATACTCCAAATCAGACCATCAACACAGAGCCATTCATTCTGTGCACATATCCCGAGGCTCAGGTACACTCTGCAGAAGTCGCCCCATGCCTCTGCCATCTCCTTCTTACCCTCAACCCCACCTCCATATTCCCTGTCTGAATCAAACATCAATTAAGGGAAGGAAAACAAACCCTAGACTGCCCCTGTCTTGAGAGACTTGAGAGAGGGTAGACAAAACACAGGAACAAGTCAGCCTCTGAGAAGGTACCACACTTTAATTCCAACAAATCCACTGGACAATCGCCATAGTGTTTCCAGAAGCCAAGGTGAGATTGGATTTTGGAGTCCCACTCACCATTTCTTTAGCCTCTTGGGTTCCAGTTTTGTTCTAACTGCATGGACAGGGCGGAGGGTCATCAGTAGCCATATCCTTGGTTTATTTCCTCTCCAGGACCCCCTCTCCACCTCCATCGCCTCCATCCTACTTGATCCCATTAGTCCCACATCTGTCCTTCAAGAAAGAGATTAACTAAATACATCATTGGATCAATCACACTCAAGAATCCAGAAAAATGAGGCTTTGTTTAGACCAACCCTATGACTTACATTCATGCTGTAGCCTCGCACTGGGAGATGTTCTGTGACTACATGGTGGCTGGTTGGCTTACCTATATGAGCTTGTTGGAACCAAGCAAACCAGGACTCTAGTCCCAGACTCTACCCCACTTGTCTTAGGAACTTGGGCTGTTGTTGTTGCTGCTGTTAATTTCAGTAGAGTCAGTTTCAACTCATAGCAACCCTGTGTAGGGTTTTCAAGGAGAGGCTGGTAAGTTTGAATCACCAATCTGGTGGTTCAAAGCAACCTTGCAGTCCAGTGCCACACCAGGAACTTGGGCAGAGGGCTTCAATTTTTTGAGCCTCAGTGCCCTCATTTACAAAATGAAAATAAGAATGGCATCTAACGCTCAACACTGTTATAAGGATTCCATGATATATGAGTTTTTTCGTGGGGCCTAATTTAGAACCCTGGATCTGACAAGGAACAGGCTGGATAAATTTGAAGTTGTAATTCTACCTCTGCTAGTCTCAGTTTCCGTATCTGGGAAATGATGATCACCCTTGCTCTCCTGGGTATTGAAATACCTTGTATAGAGCCTCTAGAGGAGGCTCCTCTGTCCACCTCGCCCCCAGCCACACTACCCATGTCCACACTGCCTGGATCTAGCCTCCCACGACTATCAGTCGAAAGGGATTTGCCAACCCAGAACTGAGATCAGTGCACAAAGGCCTCCTTGTCCCCTGAAGACCTGAGGTCGCTGCAGGGCCACACAGTCACGTTGCTGAAAGGCTGCGGTGCCAAAGCCCCACCCCACCCCACCCCACCCCACCCTACCCCCCACACCAAAGCCCTGCCTCCTCCGCCCGACCTGGGCCCGCTTCAAGGACCAGCACCGGATTTCCCGGCCCCGTACCCAGGGCCCTGTAGGCCTGCTTGTCCATTCCCTGCCGGCCAGAGACTAAGCCCACCCTCCAACCTGGGCCCCTGCCTCTCCCCTAACAGGCATAGGCCTGATCTCCTACCTCCTTGCCACCCCTTGCATCTTGGTGGAGGACTATAAACTCCTCCCGAAAAAAAATCTTGAAGCCTGGGACACCACTCAGGATGTGCTCAGCTAAACGTCATTGTGGACTGAGGAGGTCTGAATGGGGCTGTCCCCAGGGTTGAAACTGCCTCTAGGTGCTCTTGGTCCAAGGGTGTTCTGGATCTGGGTTAGAAACCAATCCAAATGTAGCTGGTCCTGGTATTGGGATTCTCTCAAGGTTCAGGGTCTGAGTGTTCTTGTCTAGACACTGGATTCTTCTCTTCATTGAGTTTCTGGATAGAATTAGTAAGGATCCACTCAGGTTGTTATAGATTTCCATGGAAGCCTATCCAGGTATATCTGGTCCAGGTGTTGGGAGTCTTTTCTCAGAGTTCATACGAGTCTAGGTGCTATAAGTCAAGTTGTTGAGACTCTATCTGGTGTGGATGTTGGAAGCCCATCCAGTCTTTCTGGCCCAGTGTTGGTGTCTTCCCTGAGTGATCAGAGTCTGGTTTTGAGGACCTGCCCTAGTGGATTGAGTATAGGTGTTAGCGGCCACTTAGGGTTTGCACTGCTAGCTACAAGGTCAGCAATTCAAATCCAGCAGCCACTCGAGGGAGAAAGATGAGACTATCTATTGTAAAGATGTATAGCCACAGAAACCATATACAGCAGCACTATGAGGTACAGTCAACTCCATGTCAGTGGATTTGGTTTTCTGTTTCTTTTATCTTGTCTAGGGACAGGGATATACTCTCCAGCCTCGACCCTTTCATTGGCTTGAAGGCAGGCATAACTGCTAAAACCTTGCCTCTGTTCACCAAGTCCCTCATGAGTCCAACAAAGGAAGGACCCAGAGCAACCAGAACCTGGAAATTGGAAGTAGATCCTTGTCTTAGGCTAAGAATCAGTCATCACCTCACTCTGACCCAAGACACATTGCTTCCCTTCTCTAACCTCAGTTAACAAAGTGAAGAGTTAGATTGTATACGTTATAGAGTCACTATGAGTCAGAACTGACTTGAAGGCACTTAACAAGACCCCCTTTACCACCTACTCTTTAGTCTTCCCCTATGTACACAGTAGTCATTCCCAGCCTCTTCAATTTGCCCACAATCATCTCCTTACCTAGAAAAGCATCTCCTTTGCTTCTCCAGATTCTACCAGTTTCCCAAGCTCCTTATCTTCTAGAAAATCTTCCCTGCCTACTCCCCTTTTCCAGGCCCAGGATTTGACTCCTGCCTGCCCTGAGACCACAGGTAGTCTGTAGGTCCAGGTTGACTTTTCGGGTTCTATCCATCCCGCTGAGAGCTCTCTGAGGGCAGGGCCTTGTATGCTCCAAAGTCATGTTCTAGATGGGTGTAGGGTTGCCTAGAGTGCAACTCAGCCACCATCCCAAACTGGCCCGTAATCCTGTAAGAATGAGAAGAATCTATTTCGTTTCTAAGGGATCAAGATGGCTTTATAAATTAAACACTGGACTGCGAATCACAAGGTCATTGGTTCAAGCTCACCAGTAGCTCTGAGGAAGAAATATGAGGCTTTCTGCTCCCAAAGAGAATTACAGCATCAAAAACCATATACAGGATCTCTATGAGTTAAAACCTACTCCATGGCACTTAACAACAAAAACTTAATTTCTAATATCCCATATATGGAGAGAGATACTAATCTGACCTGGGGACCTATATCCTCGCCACACCAATCCTTCTTTTCAGACCACTACATCCATGTGACAGTCAGTCTGGGGCACCAGAGAGCTCTCAGAACCACATGGGGCCAGGAGGGTCCCTGGGAGACTGCCCAATTCGCCCTTTCCTGGATGACTGTGTATCCAGCACAAAGCCCAGAAATCTCAAAGGGTGAGAGCAATCTAGAATATCCCCCACATTCTCTGGAGATAGCACATGAGCATGAGTGCACACACCTCTCATTTGAAGTGCACAGTAGGAATTAAACCAATATTCTGGGCTAGGGACCTTGGAAACAATATTTCTTAGTCTTCAGAGCAGCCTTGTAAGAACCAATACCCTGACCATCTCTTCTTGTCATATGAGGAAATTGAGGTTCAGAAACGGGAAGTCACTAAGTTAAGATCACACAGTTCTTAAAAGTGAAAGCAGAATTCAAAAACATGGCCTTTGCATGATATCAGCCTGCTGCCACACACATACACACACTTACACAGGCACACACACACTTGAGTTCACCCCTATGCCAGTCACTAAATATCAAAGCTAAAAGGAAACTTAAGAAATTATCTTGACCTATGCCTTTGCACTTTATAGATAAGAACAATGAAGACTAAGAAGAGAAGGACTTAATTCCGTTTTTAACACAGTTCGACTATAGCAGAATCAGGACTGGAATTTACATCTTCATTGTTGCATGAATGCATACTTCCACTTGTGCCCAAGGATGATCAATCATACTTCATACATACCCACTTGTTTTTGTGTGACTGCACACATGCCATTGCATACACCCACTCATTTACACACAGCACGTGGTCATATGTAGTCACAGTCACATGTAATACGTATTCATTACACTAACGTACACAAAATCCTTAAGTTCACATATCTACTCACATATATATCCATTCACACACATATCTTCTCATACACATACAAACTCCTGTATGATCACACACACATACACACACTCATGCATTCACCCTTCTGATGCAGAAGAAATATGTTGACCTTGATTAGGGACCCTGCACAGTAAGGCTAGACCTGGGTAGGAGCTGTACACTGAGCCTTTAAGATGGGGTGCACAGGAACCAGTGTGGTGCGTGGGTGTACCCTGGCATTGCCATCTACAGCCCTGGGGAGTTTGCTCTGGCAGCAGTTTTCCCACAGGCCCAGGCAACTCGCCCCATGTTGCCTTGGCCAAACCCAGAAGATAGCCCCAAAAAGTGTCTAGTCATGGGCCAGGGTGCCAGGGCCAGGCTGGCGTCAGGGCTGGCCTCAGCTTGTTCTCTGGGATGGCTAATGCCTGAAGCCCCATCAGAGACTCTTCTTCAATGGGCCAGACCCTGAGTCATGGGGCCTTTTCCTGAAGATGATGATCAAGGTGCCAGGATTTGGAAGCAAAGCATTCCAGAGCTGTCTTAGAATTTACCAAAATTGATATGTCAGCTAATTCAGGTTTTGAAGACACTTTGAAATGGGCCAGTTAAGCCTTTCTTGGTGACTGAAACACTATGTATATGTCAGACACGAACTAATGTCAAAACATGCTGTTGTTGTTAGGTACCATTGAGTCAGTTGCAACTCACAAGAACCCTATATGCAACAATGACTGGTCCATGCCATCCTCACAATTGTTATGTTGGAGCCCATTGTTGCAGCCATAGTGTCAATCCATCTTGCTGAAGGTCTTCCTGACCTTCTATTCTACCAAGCATGATGACCTTTTCAAGGAACTGGTCCCTCCTGATAATGGGTCTAAAGTATATGTGACAAAGTCTCACCATTCTCACTTCTAAGGAGCATTCTGAGTGTACTTCCTCCAAGATAGATTTGCTTGTTCTTCTGGCAATCCATAGTTCTTTCAAGATTCTTTGACAACATAATTCAAATGCATCAAGTCTTCTCTGGTCTAGTCTTCACATGCATATGAGGTGATTGAAAATACCGTGGCTTGAGTCAGGAGCCCCTTAGTCCTCATGTTGACATGTTCGCTCTTTAACACTTTACAGAGGTCTTCGGCAGAGTTGTCCAGTAATGCTGCTTCCTTGACTCTTGCTTTCATGAATTGTAAAGTAAAATGAAATCCTTAACAACTTTAATGTTTTCTCTGTTTATCATGACCTTGCTCGTTAGTCCAGTTTTGAAGATTTTTGCCTTCTTTACACTGAGGTTTAATTCATACTGGAAGCTGTATTTTTTGGTCTTCATCAGTAAGTGCTTCAAGCACTCTTCACTTTCATCAAGCAAGGCTGTGGTATGTCTTCTGCAGATCACAGGTTGTTAATAAAACTTCCTCCAATCCTGATGTCTTGTTCTTCTTCATATAGTCCCATTTCTTGCATTATTTGCTCAGTATACAGATTGAATAATTGTGATGAAAGGATATCCACACCTTTCCTGACTTTAAACCATTTCAGTATCCCTTTGTTCTGTTGGAATGACTGCCTCTTGGTTTACATACAGGTTCCATATGTGTTAAGTGTTCTGGAATAGCCATTCTTCACAATGTTATCCATAGTTTGTTATCATCCACACAGTCAAATGCCTTTGCATAGTCAATAAAGCACAAGTAAACATCTTTTTGGTATTCTTTCCTTTCAGCTTGGATCTACCTAACATCAACAACAATATCCCTAACTCCGTGTTCTCTTCGGAATCTGGCTTGTATATCTGGCAACTGTCTGTCAATGCTCTGCTGCAACTGTTTTTGAATTATCTTCAGCAAGTTTTACTTGCATGAGTTATTAATGATAGTATTTGATATAATCACCTTTTTGGGGAATGTGCACAAATAAATATTGCTCTCTTCTTGTCTGATCCTATGCTATCTCTTGATTTGACTGAACATTGGCTAATTCTTTTTGGTATAACAACTCTGTGGATTCCTCCCACCTTTTTTTGATGCTTCTTACGTGGCTCAATATTTTGCCCAGAGAATCCCTCAATATTATAACTTAAGGTTTGAAATTTTTTCTTCGGTTCTTTCAAATTGATAAATACAGAGTCTATTCTTCCACTTTGGTTTTTTAGCTCCAGGTCTTTAAACACTTCATTATAATACTTGATTTTGTCTTCTCATGCTGTCCGTTGAAATTTTCAACTTTTTTATTTCATTATTTCTTCCATTCGCTTTAGCGTCTCTAAAATCAAGAACAAGTTTCAGAGTCTCTTCAGGCATCCACTTTCGTCTTTTATTTCTTTCCTGTCTTTCTAATGACATTTTGATTTCTTCATATGTGATGTTCTTGATGTCATCCACAACTCATCTTAGGTCATTAGTGTTCAATGAGTCAATTCTGTTCTTGAGATGGTCTCTAAATTCAAAAGGCTCAATGTCGTATTTTGACTCTGGTGAACTTGTTTTCATTTTCTTCAGTTTTATCCTGAACTTATATGTGATCAACGATGGTCTGTCTGTTCCACAGTTGGCCTCTAGCCTTGTTTTGACTGGTAATGTTGAACTTCTCCATCTTCTCTTCCCACAGCTATAATCAGTTTGATTCCTGTGTTTTCTATTTGGTGTAAAACCGAGACAGTAAAGAGGGTGGGGATAGTAAAGCTATATTATTGGAAATAAAACCTCCAAAGTGGATATAAAGAGAATGTTGACTTTGTGACAATGTAACAAATGTAAATGAACAATATGTATAGAAATTGTTAGTTGTGAACGTAATTTGCTATATAAATTTTCACCAAAAACATAACAAAATATTATCTTTAAAAAGCAAAAGTAAACCATTAAGTGAATGGTAATGTTTATCAAAGTCTTCTAACATGCTCTAAGCTGGAAAGACCAGACACATGAACAAATAACTACAAAGCACGGGATGGAAGCTGCAACACAGAAATAGATAGATCTAGAGAGCACTGTGGGATCACAGGGCAGGGAGCAACCAAGTTAAATCAGAGGGGAGACCTCTTGAACTAGGTCTTGAGTGGTGAGTAGGAGGTCACCAGGAAACTTTGCAAACAAAAGTAGAATTGTGTTACAGGTAACAGAGAGAAGTTTAAGTATGGACTAGAGGTACAGGAAATGAGACCAATTGTAACCAGTCATCTATTTATTCGACAAACCTTTATTAAGGACCTATTGTGTGCTAGATTAAAACATACAAAACATGCAATTGTGACTGTTTCTCAAGTTCAAGATCAATGGCCCCAAATTCAAATGTTTTCAAATATCAGGCAGGTTATTGTAGGTGAATGAAATGAGATGATATAAGACAATAGGGAATGGTGGGACTTTTGTCTAATAGACAGTTTATATCCTGTGTAAAATATTTACAGTCAAGAATATGGATCAAAGGTGTGCCTGAGCCAAGCCATGTTATTTTCAATAATATCATAAGCATGTGAAAGCTGGACAGTGAATAAGGAAGACCTTATTAAAGAAGAATTGATACATTTGAGTTATGGTGTTGGAGAAAAATATTGTAAGTGCCATTGGCTGCCAAAAGAACCAACAGATCTGTGTTGGAAGAAGTGCAACTAGAGTGCTCCTTGGAGGCCAAGATGGCCAAACTTCGTCTCTTATACTTCGGACATATTGTCAAAAGGGACCAGTCGCTGGAGAAGGATATCATGTTTGGTAAGGTGGAGGATCAGAAAAGAAGAGGAAGACCCCCAGCGAGATGAATTGGCCAAGTGGCAGCAACAATGGGCTCAAGCGTGACAACAATAGTGAGGTTGGCTCAGATCAGGCAGTGTTTTGTTCTGCTGTGCATAAGGTCGCTATGAGTTGGTACTGACTCGATGGCACCTAACAACAACAACAAAATAGACTCCTAGTGTGGCACTGTAGGATCAATACTGGACTACAAACCAGAAGGTCAGAAGTTCAAATCTACCAGCTGCTCCTAGAAAACTCTGTACCGGGTCTCTATGAGTCAGAACCAACTCTACAGCACTTAACAACAACATGGCAACCAAAAAACTCAACTGTGGCTGCCACCTTTGCCATGAGATCAGAAAAACTGAATGGTCCTCACCACTGAATATTTTGATCAAAAATTCTCTAGAAGAATCCTGACCAAAATAAGAGATCTGTAAACTAGAATTTTGAATTTTTATGGACTCCAGAATTCCTTGGGCCATGAAGATTGGGTGGATCCCTGAAACTACTGCCTTGAGTTAATCTTTAAACATAAAACTAAAAAAACTCCTAAAATCTTCTTAAAACCAAATAATAGTTTAGCTTGACTAGTAAAAAAAAATGTCTGCCTTGGGCATTGTGTTATTTTAAGAACCAGCTATATGAGCTCAAAGTGAGAGCAGCAGTTTGAAAGATGAGATAGGAGCCTTAGGGGCAGTGAATTTATGTGAATGGTGGAGGCACAGCCCAGAAAAGGAGGCTAGGAACAATTGCACAATTCAAAGAACGTAGTCAATGTCACTCAATGGTATCTGTAGAAACCATTGAATTGCTGTACGTTTTGCTGTGCACATTCTCAACCACAAAAGAACATTTTTTAAGCTCAGCTGTGGGCTGGGTTCAGATGGAAGACTCTAGATTTTCAACCCCTAGTTCTGGATTCCAGAACCCTGACTCTAGAATCTGGAAGAAACCTTTTATGTAGATCCAAGAAGTTTTGACTTGTTCCTGTAGCTGAGCCTGAGATACATGGGAGGTTCTTGGCATGACCTGCCCACAGGAGTCTCGCAGAAGAAAGCACACATATTGTGATTAGTGGACATAACATATGGACTTGGTTTGTGTTGACCATGACCCTGACAACAAGGATAACTTACGGCTTTGCTCCATAACAGGTTTCTTCGCAAGGGTCACTCTGTCCTCACACAGCTCTGCCTCCTTACCTTACTCCAACCCCTGACCAGAAATCCTCCCTTTCTACCCACTTCTAGACTGGCTAGATTGAGCCCCTTCCAGTTTTCTTTGACCCAAGGCCTCCACAGTAGGAACACAAACACACTTCTCTCTAGGGAGAGAGTGAAAAGTTCTGTCAGCCTCCATTCCCTGGTCTTCTGGGCTTTCCTCAAGGAATATTAGAGAAGCAGCCTCCATTCAATAAAGATTGTTGTTGTTATTGTTAGGTGCCATCAAGTTGGTACCGACTCATAACGACCTTATGTACAACAGAACGAAACACTGCCCGGTCCTGGGCCAACCTCACAATTGTTGCCACGCTTGAGCCCATTGATGCTGCCATGTTGCCAATCCATCTCGCTGGAAGTCTTCCTCTTTTTCTTTGACTCTCCAAAGGTAGATTACCTGAAAAGATGGGAATGACCAGAACAACAGGGGAGGTTACTAAATAAACAACCTTACAATTCACTCATTTAAATGTGAGTCTGTCTTGTCCTAAAACTGTGGAAAAATCACTGAACTAAAACTCAGAAGCTCTTGATCCTAAACCTGTACAACCTAATTTTGCTGGATGACCTTAGAGAATTCTGTTCTCTTTGTTGGATTTCAAGGAGCCCTGGAGGTACTATCAGATAAACATTGGACTGCTAACTGCAAGGTTGACAGTTCAAACCCCACCACTGCTCCACAAGTGAGAAATGAGGTTTCCTGCTCCTGAAAAGATTTCATCTCCAGAGCCCTAGACAGGGTCACTATGAGGCAGTTGACTTGATGGGAGTGGGTTTGGTTTTTCGTGTATTTCTTTTCTGGGTTTCACTTTCCCCTTCTGTAAAGTGAAGGATTCAGGCTAGCTAATCTAGACTTGGTTCTGTGTGTTCTCTCTCATGGAGCCATCAGAAGCATCTCAGATATGAAAATGCCTGATTTGGTATCCTGATTCCTCTGCAATTCCCTGGGAATCTCAGGTAGGTGTGCGGGCAGAAATGGGAAACCTTGGGGTTCAGATGCAACTTTCCTGCTACACAAGGCAGAAAGCAGTCATGGCCAGGCATCTAGCATAGCCTTCTCACCTTCCCAAAACTTGAACAGACCCCAAGTGCTTGGTTCTGGGGACTAGGAACTGCCCTGGACACCGACCCACATCTCTCTCCCACACCCATCAACCACAGCCTCCATTCTGGGATCCTCATTAAATTTTTCTGCACTACTGGTTCTGCACTCAAGTGTTCTTTGATGTGTGCCTATCTAGCTTCTGAGGTCAAGTTCAGGTCCTTCATGCCAGGCCAAGCTGATGAGCTCTGACAGTTTCCTCAGAGTGCCACAGTGGCAATGCACCAGTACCCACAATCCTATTCACACAGACACATTCTCAGGCCTGTTCATAATGAAGAGTCTCTACGTGCACACAACACTCTCATATACCTGCACTCACCAGTCTCACAGGACACATGGTACCTCACACTGTGGCACACAAACACACGAACCCTGCCATACTTACATGCACTCAGGCACACCCACATGTACACATCCATGCACACACAAATGCAACACTCAGCACACAATCATAAACTGTTCATTTATACACACTCACAGCTTAGCACCTGGGCTCTTTTACGGAGTCTTGTGTTGCCTTCCTCCCAACTGTCACACAAAGTCTTCTGCAACTTCTGCCCCTAACTACCTGACCTTTCTCATCTTTTGGAAGTAATTACAAACTCAGGTAGCCTGACTTTAGTTCTTTGAGTACTCAGTATATAAATTAAGCAAATTACTTAATCTCTTTGTTGTTGCTATTAAGCGCCATTGAGTCTGTTCTAACTCATAGTAACCCTCTATAGCGTTTCCGAGGAACAACTGGTAGGTTTGAACATCCAACCTTTTGGTTAGTAGTCCAATGCTTCTCCTACAACTTCTGTTTTCTTTCCTATAGAATGGAAATGAAAAGTACCTTTCTAGGGTTGTTGTGTGGTTTAACAGAAGCCCTCTCCTTAAACACTTAGAACAATGCCTGGCGCATATAAGGAAGGACTCAACAAATATTGATTGTTGTCTTTCTTTGCCCTTAATATCTTTTGCTTCAGCCATAACAAAATCCTTAAGTTTTTCTCCTTCTGTTGAATGACTGCCTCTTATTCTATGTACAGGTTCTACATCAACAGAATTAGATGTTCTGGAATTCCTACTTTTCATGATGTTATCCATAATTTGTTATGACCCACACAGTTGAGTGTCTTTGCATTGTCAATAAAACACAAGTAAACATCTTTCTGGTATTTTCTGCTTTCAGCCAAAATCCATCTGATACCAGCAATGATATTCTTCATTCCATATCGTCTTCTGAATCCAGCTTGAATTTCTGGCAGTTCTCTGCCAATGCACTGCTGTAACCATTTTTTAATTCAGCAAAATTATACTTGCATGTGATGTTAGTGATACTATTCAATGATTTTCACATTCTGTTGGATCACTTTTCTTTGGAATGGGTATAAATATTCATCTCTTTTGGTCATCTGGCTCAGTAGATAGATGTCTTTCAAATTTTTTGACATCCATTTGTTGATACATTTCAATTGGTATTCTGCCAATGCTTTTAGTGCAGTGGACACTTCTTTCTTCAATACCATTCGTTCTTTGTCATATGTTGAAATGGTTAGACATCAACCACTTCTTCTTGGTACAGTGACTCGGTGTATTTTTCCCACCTTCTTTTGATGCTTCCTGCATCATTCAATATTTTGCCCATTGTTGTTGTTGTTAGGTGCCATCAAGTTGGTACCGACTCATAGTGACCTTATGTACAGTAAAATGAAACACTGCCCGATCCTGGGCCAGTCTCACTACTGTTGCCACGCTTGAGTTCATCGATGCTGCCACTTAGCCAATCCATCTTGGTGGGGGTCTTCCTCTTTTTCTCTGACCCTTCCACCTTACCAAACATGATATCCTTCTCCAGTGACTGGTCCCTCCTGACAATATGTTTGAAGTATGAGAGACCAAGTTTGGCCATATTGGCTTCCAAGGAGCACTCTGGCTGCACTTCTTCCAAAACAGATTTATTGGTTCTTTTGGCAGTCCATGGCACTTTCAATATTCTCCTCCAACACCAT
>NW_006408544.1:2428207-2443297 GCF_000296735.1 Chrysochloris asiatica | reverse complement strand
TATGAGGTTACTGAAAATACCATGGCTTGTGTCAGACAAACCTTAGTCCTCAAGCTAATATCTTTGATCTTTAACACTTTAAACACTTTAAACAAGTCTTGTGCAGAAGATTTGCCTAATGCAGTACGTCATTTGATTTCTTGACTGCTGCTTCCATAAATGTAGATGGTTGATTTGAACAAAATGAAGTCTTTGACAACTTGAATCTTTTTTCATTGGTAAGAATGTGGTTTACTTGTTCAGTGGTGAGAACTTTTGTTTTCTTTACATTGAGATGCAATCAATATCGAAGGCTGTGATCTTTGATCTTGATCAGTAAATATTTTAAGTACTCTTCACTTGAAGAGTTAAGCTCCCAAAGATTTTATTTTATTCAGATCAACCATCAGCACACATGGAAACAGAAATCAAGAAACCAACTGATGTATTACAGTAGGCAAAGCTGCTGAATAAGACCTCTTTAAAGTATTTATAGCAAAGATGTCAGTTTGAAGGAATAAGGTGCACCTGACCCAAGCCAGGGTATTTTTAATAACCCCAGAAGCATGTGACTGTTGAACAGTGAACATAAAGAAAACCATAGAATAATTGATGCATTTGAGGTATGATGTTGGCTGAGAATATTAAAAGTACCATTTTGTTGTTGTTGTTAGGTGTCATTGAGTCAGCACCGACTCATAGAACCCTTATGAACAGCAGAACGAAACAATGATCCTGAGCCAACCTCACTACTGTAGCCACACTTGAGTCCATCGATGCTGCCACCTGGCCAATCCATCTTGTTTGGCGTCTTCCTATTTTTCTCTGGCCCTCCATCTTACCAAACATGATTTCCTTCTCCAGGGACTGTTCCCTTCTGACAATATCTCCAAAGTATGAGAGATTTAGTTTGGCCATCTTGGTCTCTAAGGAGCACTCTGGCTGCACTTCTTCCAAAACAGATTTATTGGTTCTTTTGGCAGTCCATGGCACTTTCAATATTCTCCTCCAACACCATAACTCAAAATTTTGCCCATAGACTCCCTCAATATTGTGACTCAAAGTGTGAATTTTTTCTTTAGTTCCTTCAGCTTGAAAAATAGCGAGCATGTTTTTTCTCTTTTGGATTTCTAACTCCAGGTCTTTGTTTATTTAATCATAATACTTTACTTTGTCTTCTTGAGCCACCCTTTGAAATCTTCTGTCCAGTTATTTTACTTTATCATTTCTTTCATTATATTTGGCTAAGTTCAAAGGAACTCTGATAGCATTGTGGGTTACAAGTTGGGTTGCTAGCCACAAGGTCAGTGGTCTAATCTATCAGCTGCTCCATGGGAGAAATATGAGACTTTCTGCTCCCATAGAGATTTACATCCTTGGAAATCCTATACATGGTGATCTTATCCAGGGTTGCTATGAGTCAGAATTGACTCCATGGCATATACCCACCACCACGACCACCACTCTAAGCTTCAGAACAAATCTCAAAGTCTCTTCTGACATCCATTTTGGTCTTTTCTTTCTTTCCCATCTTTCTAATGACCTTTGCTTTCTTCAAGTATAATGTTCTTGAGGTCATCCCACAACTCCTCTGGTCTTTGGTCATTAATGTTCCATGTGTCAAATTTGTCCTTGAGATTGTCTCTAAATTCAGGTGTGAGATACTCAAGGTCATACTTTGGCTATTGTGGACTTGTTTTAATTTTCTTCAGCTTCAACTTGAACTTATATATGATCAGTTGATGGTCTTTTCTGCAGTCTGCCCCTATCTAGCCTTATTCAGACTGATTATATTGAGCTTCTCCATCTTCCCTTTCCACAGATGTATTTGATTAGATTCCTGTGTATTCTATTCAGTGAGACCTACATTTTATAAAGTAAATCCTTCCAAATGCATATTTTCTAAATAAAAGTACATTTTAATAACATATTGGAAGTAATGGATAATTTGGCAATGGATGTGGGTGATGGTTGCATAACCATGATTATTGTCATGAATGTCACTGAATTGTTCATGGAAAAAATGTTACATTGGCAAATGTTACATTCTTCTTATTATTGTAATTTTACACACATACACATGCAAAGCAGAACATATTGGAATGTTTTTGGAGTGAGGAGAACAGAAATGGAAATCTGGCCAGGAGTAGCAGCGATGAGTATCAGTGTAACTCAACTCTGTGCTTGAGGTTCAAACAAACAGGAAAAGCAAATCAAACCATAATTAGGTATCATTTCATCTCTTTTACAGTGAAGGAAATTAACTCATGATACACTCTTTCTCTTCTTAAGGTATTGAGTTCATGATATCTAAAGAGCATCCTTGTTAATTTCCCTTAATACAAAGTAAAGTTTAATTTGCATTTGGTTCTCTCTCTCTCTCTCTCTCTCTCTCTCTCTTTCCTTCCCTTCTTTCTCACTCCCATTCTCTCTCCCTCCCTTTCATTCCCTCTCATTCTTTCCCTCCCCATTCCCTCTTCTTTCCTTCTCATTCTCCCTCCTTTCCTTTCTTCCCTTTTCTCTTTCCCTTCTTCCCTTGCCTCTTCCTCTCAATCATTTGCTGCAGCCATGATTGGAGCCTGAACCAACTTCTTCCTGAAACTAGAAACTTAACAGCTTCTCCAGGGAAGACCCCATGACTTTTTTGTCATGTGGATTAATGAATGAATGAGTGTATAAGGTAGGAAGAGAAAGGAAGGGAGGGAGGGAATGAAGGAGGAAAAGAACGAAAAAAGGAAGGAAGGTCTAGCTCCAGAATTTTTTTTCTCTTAACTCCCAAATGTTTGCCTTTTGCATAGAGGCAGGGTTATGACAGTTTGATTCAAGGCCCCTGGGGAGCCTGACTCCCTGTCAATCAAATGGAGTCCCACTATCAATTACTAACCCTTTTGGGGCCCCATGTTCTGGCTTGGCCTCCCTAAGGGCCCCTAAGCCTGGGGAGATGAGAGAAGCAGCCTCCCTCCCCATTTTATAGCCAGAGCTAAATGAGCTAATCTTGGGGGAAAAACACATTATTCCAGGAGAATCAGTTCCAACCTGCTCTACTGAGTCAGCAGAAGGTTCATGTTTTTAAGGCAAGGTTATGACAGCTTGATCCTTTGATACCTGAGGATCCTGACTCCCTATGCCCCAATCAGTCAAATAGTGGCCCACTGGGAATGAGGTCAAGAAAACACAAGGTCGGTTACTGTGTTTGCAGAGCCCTTCACATTCTGACTGGATTTCCCCAAGATCCCCTAAATCTGAGGACAGGCAGCCTCCTTTCCCCTTTTCCAGCCAGAGCTGAGTGAGCAAATCCCCAGGGGAAAAGACATACTAGTTCGGAGAATCGGTCCCAGCCTGCTCTGCTGAGTCAGCAGGAAGTACAACCCTCAGTCTGCTAGCTACTAGCTACGTGAGTCCCTGCACGGTTACTGCTGTCTCTCTGCCATCCAGTGTGGCCCCCACCATCAGCATGCCCTTGTTGACCTCACTTCTGGAGCTCAGCTCTCCTGAACCTCCCTCTCTGTCTACTTTCCCAGAAGCAGACCTGTTTCTCAGTGGCATGCCAAAAAGATAGCTATCTCCTCCTGCACAGAGAACTAACCCCCTGCAGGAATGCAGCAAGTGGTGAGGAGGCCTTTGAGGGAAAGAGGTGATCCATTTTCCCCATATCCACTTACTTTCAACTCCAGAGAGGAGAGCATGTGAGCAGCATGTGGAATCTAGGGTTCATGTAGAATCTAAGGTAATCAGCACAATTTTGGCATCATCCCTGTCACCACCACCACCACCATGAATAACCCACAATTACCACCACAATCACTAGTACCATCAGCCATGATAACAGTGCTACTATCACGTTCATCACTAACACCAACACCCATACTGCTACCACCTCCATCATGTCAGAAGTCAAGACAGGCAGACATCCCCAATAACATCTCAAGCAGTGACACCGACACCACCATCACCACCACCAGTACTAACTAAGGATCACTAAATTAATTTCATCACCAGCTCCTACACCATTCTTATACCTATCCCACCATCACTTTCATCACCAACCAAGATACTTGTCATTTACTACCAAAAATATGACCATCATTTGTAACCCCAACATCACTATCACCTTTTTCACTATCACTAATATTGTACGCATGAGTGTAGCCATTTTGAGAACTTAATAAAATAAAAGAACACTGTCTGAGATACACACACACACACATACTTTTCTGTCCTTGCTTCCAAGATATGTGTTTTTATAAAGTTAATGGTGGCCTAGGCTTGAAGCCTGATCCCTCTTTATGTGACTTCTGAAAGAATCATTGCTGTTAAATCATTGCTGTTAAAAAGCCGTGGACTCATAGCTACCCTGTATAGGGTTTCTGAGGGGTGGATGGTGAGCTTGAACTGCCAACCTTGGGGTGCAAACAACTTTACAGTCCAGCGCATTAACCCACAGCACCACACTGAATAGATGTCAGACAAGTTAACCCTTTTCATATGTTTATAAGGACAACCCATCACCTTGTGAATTGGTACAAATGCTAGTGATAAGATTGTTAACCCACCTGCATGTTGACTAACATTGCTGAAAATGAATATAAATAATTGCTTATAAGAAATAGTCATCAGCCGGCAGCCAGGAGGCAGACTTGCAGAATGTACCCTTTGGTGGTTTAAATTATTATATATGCCTGAATGTTTTAAAAATAATTATAATAAAATAGCCAAAATGAATAGAGAGAAATGCTGTTAACTGATGGTACATGGAGAGAATTATAATCATTGTAATGAAACAAAGTATATGATTTGTTGAATGTAAAACTGGTAATCAGCCCTGTAAACATTCACTCAATTCTCAATAAAAATTTTTAAAAAATAAATAGTCATCCCTGGGATTGGTTAGTTTTACCCCTCAGCTAGGTTTAAAATGAGTCATCTCAGAAGCAGAAACAGATGATCCCAGGACCATCCAGAAGGAAGATCATGAATGGAGCATGAGATCTTTACCTAGAAAAACGGTGACAGCAGACACAATAGCAGAGGTGGTGGCATGGAGAGAAGAAGCAAGTGAGGGCTCTAGGTCCACCGACTGAGTAAAGCTGAGTGTCAATGGGCCAGAGGCTGGCTTGTAGAATGTGCCCTTTGGGTATTCATAGACTGGCTAAAAGAGCTTTGTAATACTTGCTGGAGCAAGGCAGAGGTAAGGGGTCACATGGCTGAGAAGCCAAAGACAAGAGTGAGGTGTTCCTGCAGTATGTCAAACAAGACGCATTCCTGACTGGAAAACTGCGGCATCCTGAGTTGGTTTTGAACCTGAATTGTACCCTGTTCACTTCCATAATAAACCCCATAAACCTGAAAGTAAAAAAGAAATAGTCATCAGACATCATTCCTCTTTGTTGTGGGTATCCCAGAAGCAGTTTTCCTAATAAAAAAAGGCTTTGCTTTTTCTTTGTTTATCTGGGATGTTTGTTCATTGGACTTACCTGCTCCAGAGCATTGGATCCAAGTGTTGAGGCTAACGATACCCAGCATTATTATGTCCACCACCATCAGCATTACCACTGCCATAATCAATGCATCATCGCCACACTACCAATCACCCCACTGTTGCACTCATTATCATGGCAAGAATCAACACCATTAAGGCTGATGTTAAAAAACCCATCCTTAGTATCACCACCACTAATGCCACCATGACTAGAGTTAGCACCACTAACCATGGTACTAACACCAACACACCATCACTATAACCATCACATACTTGTTACCAGTAGTTGGTGGTTGTTGTTGTTGTTAAGTGCCGTCGAGTCGGTTCCGACCCATAGCGACCCTGTACAGAGTTTCCGAGGGTGTAAATTTTTACGGGAGTAGAAAGCCTCGTCTTTCTCCCGCAGAACAGCTGGTAGTTTCGAACTGCTGACCCTGAGGTTAGCAGCCCGATTCATAACCACTATGCTACCAGAGATACCCCACCATAAATACCCCATTACCACCCACATGATTGCTGCCACATTTATCACCACATTACTTGTTTATTAGGATGAGAAACATGTTGTTTATCTGTACCTGTTTCTATGCCTCACAAAATCTGAAAACAACAGATTGAGAAAAGCAAATGTCTTCAAATGTATTGCTCCAACTATACACCCATTTCTGGTGTGGTGCTATGGTATAAAGCACTGGACTCAAAAATCAGTTTGAACCATAAGGTCGTAGTTCAAACTCACCAGGCGCTTCTTGGAAAGCCTATTTAGGGTAGCTATGAATCAGAATTGACTCAACAGCACTTAACAACAGCATGCACCCATTCCATTCGTTTCCTATTAAAATCAGTCCACTAAATGGGTCCATTTAGCTATTCATAGAGGACCACCCATGCATGCGGTTTAGTTCAACCTGCTGAGCAGCCATGCATGGTTTTTTGTTCTCAGTCATGCATGTTTTGCACAGGAGTCAGCCCCTACTGTCTATGACATTAAGAAGCCCACTTTCCAATATAACACACTCTTCTCCCTCCTTTTCTTTCCCCAGACATTCTGGGCCCACAGATTTGTCTGTCCTTCCAATGTAAATTTTTTATCTTCTCTCCCTAAACTTTAACATCTTCTAGAACAGAACAGTATGTGTAAAGAGGGGCAGTCTGAGGTTCAGAGGCCTTGGTTCTGCCACTAATTCTTCACGTGGTCATGGAAAACTCGCTGCTTTTTCTCTGCCTCAGTTTCCCCACTTGTAAAAGATGATCTTCTGACTCTAGTTCTTTATACTTTTCTTTTAGATGAGACACTCCCAGAAGAGGTCTGGACCCTTTTTCCAGAAGGTTCCCTCAAATGGAAAACCATAGACTATCACACCAGCTGTCAATCCCCCATCACATCAGCCTTAAGTCTGCTAGACAGCATGATGTCCTAGCATCTCCAGGGAGACCTCCTGGAGCTTTGAGATTGTTGTTGTGTTAAGTGCTGACTCATAGTGACCCTATAGGGTTTCTGAGGAGCAGCTGGTAAGTTTGAACCACCAACCTCTCGGCTCAAACTGACCTTGCAGTCCTGTGCTTATCCTACAGCGCCATACCAGGCTGTTGCTTAATCAGAATGGGGTCTGAAGGGTTAAGTATTCAGAGCAGTGTGTGAGCAATTATCTTAGATGAAAGACTGGTCTGAGAGAGAACACCATGTGGCTGTTGTAGTTGGCAGGTCTGGGGCGGTGGGACCAGGCTAGGTCCCGAAGGAAACCCCCTCCTGGTCTCACCAGAACAAAGTGGTGCTTTACGAAAGTGCCATTGTTCTGGGGCAAGTCTTTCCCATCTCAACATAAACCAGGAAGCAGTGTTTCCTTTCCTTGGGCGAGACCCCAAGGTCCCCCCACTGATGGGAGTCAGGGAGAACAGAGTTTTTATACTTTAAATGATTGCCACATGGTTTCTGGAAAGCAGTAGGCCTGCCCCAGGCTGCTAAGTGTGTGCGGTGCAGTGGGCGTGTCCTCACTGTCCAGAAGAAACAGAAGGTCTTGGATCAGGAACGCTCACCTTATTCAGGACTCTGAAGCCTAAGCTTAAGTTATGAAAAAGATATAACTTACCATCCATTGCCCCTGTTCCTGCCGCATGGGCTTCATTCTGTCTCATCAACATAGCAATCTTGTTCCTGTCTCTGAACCTTTGCACATGCTGGTCCCTTCTAACCATTTTGGTCTCAGCTTTAACCTTAGTCAAACAGTGGCTCTTTAAGTATGCTTTTCTTGACATTCTGTCAGCTCCATGAAAGATAGGACTCGGGTCTTGCTGTATCTCTGATGCCTAGCAAACGATGCATGTGTGGTTTTGTGTTTGTGTGTGTGTGTACACATATATGAGAGGACTTCAAAAAGTTCATGAAAAAATTTCACTATCTTTTCATTCCATTTTCCATGAAGTTTTGAAGACTCCTCGTGTGTATATATTTGTTTATTTCTTTAAGAAAACTGATCACTGGGGCTCACAGGAGGAAGTAATTTCCTGTCTCAAGCCCAGAAAATCAGAGCAATCTTAGATATTGGAAAGCATCCCATCCAACTACACCATTTTTCTAAAGGAGATACTGAGGCTTAGAGTCTGGAAAAGATTCCCTGCGTGGAAAAACTGTGAAATACTCAACTACTAGCTGAAAGGTTGGTGGTTTGAGTTCACCTAAAGGTGCCTTAGAAGATAGGCCTGATGATTTGCTTCGAAAGATCACAGCTTGAAAACCCCATGTTGTTGTGAAGTGCTGTCGAGTCTGTTCTGACTCATAGCTACCCTGTGTAGGGTTTCCGAGGAGCAACTGGTGAGTTGGAACTGCTGACCTTGAGATTCAAACCAACCTTGCAGTCTATTGCATTAGCCCACAGTGCCACACCAGGACTCCTTGAAACAGTTTGATTCTGCAAACTTCAGGTTGCTATGAGTTGGAATCCACTTGACGACAATTCGTAACAACAGAGCCTGGAAGTTCTGGCCAGAAACCCATAAGTACTTAGAGAAGGGTTACGAATCCAAGCCATCCTATCTCATAGGGTTGCTGGAGGATTAAATGAGAGAATGCTTTATTAGTGTTGTTTTGCTGTGTCTCATAGTTGCATGTACTTCATGGAAGGAAACTCCTGTTCCATGTCCATGATCAGTTGTTAATCAGACCATTGTAATCCATATGGTTTTCACTGACTGATTTTCAGAAGTACCTGACATGTGTCAGTTCACCCTGACATGTGCAGACACCATCACTGGACTCTTATAATCACCAGGCCTTTCTTCCTACTCTACCTTAGTCTAGAACATACCTTCTGCCACCAATAGATATATGGTGGTTGTGCATGAGTTGCATTATCTGGGGATCAAAGCCAGGTCTCCCACACAGAAGGGGAGAATTCCATCATTGAACCAACAATGTCCCCTGGCACTGTTGTTTAATTCAGGTGCTTAATTAAGTTAGAACTCTTTGAGAAGCTTTAAGTGTGTTGCAAGCACCAGATACTGTTACTTTATCAGAAAGGAATATTTGAAAGATGTTCCCTTTGAAAATGTGTTTTTAGATATGGGTCGGAAAGTATGTAGAGCCCCTTTTAAGAATTTCTTGAATTTTAACAATTTCAAGAAGTTTTCTGTGATTGGTTGTAACTGCGAGGCACGCTAGTTGGGAAATGGTTATCTTTTGTCTGTTCTTTGCAAAATCAGTTATATTCCCAGGTAGAACATTAAGCAAGCAAATGAAGTGGAGATGAACAGGTAAGCAAGCAGAGTTGACCTTACCACTGCATTCCTTTGTGACTCCTAAATTTCATTCTTAGCCCAGGTTCTGGTAGGGAGCATCAGATCAATTCCAGTGTGTTACTTCCTGCTCATAGCAACTCTATGTTGTTGTTGTTAAGTGCCGTCAAGTCAATTCCAACCCATAGCGACCCTGTATAGGGTTTCCAAGGAGCAGCTGGTGAGCTTGAACTACTGACCCTGCAGTTCAAACGACTTTGCAGTCTGATGCATTAGCCCACTATTGTTGTTGCTGTTGTTGTTATGTGCCGTGGAGTCGGTTCCGACTCATAGCGACCCTGCACAGGGTTTCCGAGGCTGTTAATCTTTATGGGAGCAGAACGCCTCATCTTTCTCCCGCGGTGTAGCTGGTAGTTTCCAACTGCTGACCTTGCGGTTCGCAGGCCGATTCGTAACCACTACACTACCAGAGCTCCTAATATAGAAGATTAAATCTTTATGGGATCAAATTGGTCCATCTTTCACCCACAGATGGCTGATGAACTGTGAGACATTCTCAAGATGGTCCATCTTCAGAAATATGAAGGCCTTATGAGGTTGCTAGACGAGGCAGACATAGATACATCCAGGGATATGTTGTTGTTGTTAAGTGTCATCGAGTCAGTTCCGACCCATAGCGACCCTGTACAGGGTTTCCGAGGGTGTAAAGCTTTATGGGAGTAGAAAGCCTCATCTTTCTCCCGCGGAGCGGCTGGTAGTTTCGGAGCGGCTGGTAGTTTCGAACCGCTGACCTTAAGGTTCGCAGCCCGATTCGTAACCACTATGCTACCAGAGGGATATGTAAGCAGGATGAATTGAGGGAAGGGAGGAAAGAAATCTGTTCTAGGACTAGGTACTTTAAATAAGAATACAGTCATTAAGACTATGGGCTAGCTAGTTTGGCTTCTGTGGTGGGAGGGAAGACAGGAGGTGCTGGTAGAATTGTAAATGGGGAACTGGAACTGGAGGAGGGATTTTTTAGAGACAGGGAAATAAAACTGTGGGCCAGCCATGCAACACATCTGCCCATGTCTACTGGGTTGAGTGCCAAATTTTGCAAAATCAAATGCACATAGTGGAAAGGGCAATATTGGTTAGCTGACCCATCTAAGGAATGGACCTGTGGAAAGACATTTGGGCCCACACACACCTCATGGACATTACAGTGTTCCATGTATCAGCCCATAGGCCCCTCACATCACTGGGAAACACTCAAGCTGACTAACTGACTTGACTATGTACAATACAGCAAGTGCCAGTCGAACAAGTGGCCAAGTGGCTACACAGAAAAACAGGACATAAAGAGCAATGTACACTATGAGCTACTGGCAAGGAGATTGGCCTCCCCATCTCCATGAAGCAAATTGTGACCTAGGCTTGCCAACAGTGCCCTAGCTGCTCCTTAGAACAGAGTAACCCCAGTCCTTACTAGATAAGCAGAACACCCTGGGCAGACATATCAGCCAAAATATGGCAAGTGGATTACGTAGGGCCCCTCCTTATGTCTGACAACTGTCAGTTCACCCTGACATGTGCAGACACCATCACTGGACTCTTATAATCATATCTGTGTAAACAGGCTATCCAGCTCTCCACTCTCCAAGGCCTTTCCCAGCTCTGTATGGTCTAGGGCACCCCCACTGACATCTGTAGTAATCAGCAGACCCACTTCACTTGATGCAAACTCCAGGAATGGGCAAATAGTCTAGGCATTGCATGGCAAATTCACTTCCCATATAATCGTTCTGCCACTGGACAAGTAGAGCAGATGACTGGGATCCTGAAGAAAGCTCTGCTGTAAGACATACACTTATTACAACAATGGACACGAAGACTACAGGGAGCTCTGCATTACATCAATGAATGTCAAAGACAGACTAGACCCAGTGCCTATCATCTGCTCACACAGGGACCACAGAACACAATGAGAATCTAAATATATGCCAGAAACAACTACCCTTTAGCTCATAATCTTCTCTTACCATTGCCTCAGGATCTAGCCCCAGGAAGTCCATTGTTTCCCTTCCCTGGGTATGGCAAACAGGTCTTTCTTTGGTTTGTTTTCATAGCTCCATGGGGAATAGAACTGGAGGTAGGTTTGCAAGTATCCCTGTGATTTCATCAAACTCCTACCAAGAGCCTACACATTTTTTACCCTGAAAGGACCCCACCCCCAAGGGACCTCTGTTTTAAGCCTATGGAGAATTGTATTTCCTACACTGAACTACACAAGTCTCCCATCCTAAGAGGACCATCAAGGCCACATAGTATGGTATTACACACCAGAGGAATGGCCCCAACTGGGGACTAACTCTCTTGGGTACCTTCCTCTCGACCGCATATGTTTTCCTCAAGGAGCATGATTTGCGTTTGTTAGTACCGCTCACCTCTCTGTCCTTCTACCCTTAGAGCAAGCAGTGATGGTTTTTTCCAGTTGGACCACTATTGCACATGTGAGATTATTGAGTGTGTGGAGCGCTCCCTACCTCCTTTGCAATGGTGATGCCATAGAGAATTGCACATGTTAACACCAGTGCTTAGGCCTGCTTGACAAAGTGTAGGAGACAGGCCAGACAGTCTGTGAGCCATTTCCCAACGTTTCCACCTACTTGTTCTGTACAACTCCTGCATATGCCATATGCTACCCAGCAAGTTAACGCTACTTATCCTCCGGGTTATGCTTTGTGGGATGGTCTGTGGTAACTGTCAGCAGCATGTTGTTGTTTTTGTTTGTTGTTGTTGTTAAGTCCCATCGAGTCGGTTCCAACCCATAGCGACCCTGAACAGGGTTTCTGAGGCTGTAAATCTTTACGGGAGCAGAAAGCTTCATCTTTCTCCTGCGGAGCAGCTGGTAGTTTCCAACTGCTGACCTTGTGGTTCGCAACCCGATTTGTAACCACTACACAAGTCAGTGCTAATTCATAGCGACCCTATGCACAACAGAATGAAACACTGGACCAACTGCCTAGTCCTGGACCAACCTCACATGCTTCCACTTTGCCAATCCATCTCACTGGGGGTCTTCCTCTTTTTCTCTGACCCTCCACCTTACCAAACATGAGATCTTCTGCATTGACTGGTCCCTCCTGACAATATGTCTGAAGTATGAGAGACGAAGTTTGGCCATCCTGGCCTCCAAGGAGCACTCTGGCTGCACTTTTTCCAATACAGATCTGTTGGTTCTTTTGGCAGCCCATGACACTTTCAATATTCTTCTCCAACGCCATAACTCAAAAGCATCAGTTCTTCTATGGTCTTCCTTATTCACTGTCCAGCTTTCGCAAGCATATGAGGTTATTGAAAATACCATGGCTTAGGTCAGGCACACCTTAGTCTTCAAGCTGACATCTTTGCTCTTCAACACTTAAAAAAGGTCTTGCAGAGCAGTGCTATTTGCCTACTACAATACGTCATTTTATTTCTTGACTGCTGCTTCCATGAGTGTTGATAATTGATCCAAGAATGAAGTCCTTGACAACCTCAATCTTTTCTCCATTGATAAGAATGTTGTCTATTGGTCCAGTGGTGAGGATTTTTGTTTTCTTTACATTGAGATACAATCCATACTGAAGGCTGTGGTCTTTGATCTTGATCAGTAAGTATTTTAAATCCTCTTCACTTTCAGCAAGCAAGGTTGTATCATCTGCATATCACAGGTTGTTAATGAGTCTTCCTCCAATCCTGATGTCTGTCTGTGATAGGATAATATCCATTGCCTACAGGGAAGACCAGTTAATACCACTATTATTCAAATTTATGTACCACTCCTAAAGCCAGGGAGGATGAAATAGAAGAATTCTACCAACTTCTTCAATCTGAAATTGATCAACCATGCAATCAAGATGTATTGATTATAACTGGTGATTGGAATGCAAAGGTTGGGAACAAAGAGGAAAGATCAGTAGTTGGAAAATATGGCCTTGGTGATAGAAATGATACTGGAGAACGCATGATAGAATTCTGCAAAATCAATGATTTATTCATTTCAAATACCTTCTTTAGACAATATAAGAGATGATTATACACATGGACCACACCAGATGGAATACATAGAAATCAAATTGACTGCATCTATGGAAAGAGACTATGGAAAAGCTCCATATCATCAGTCTAAACAAGGCTAGCGGCAGATTGTGGAACAGACCATTAATTGCTCATATGAAAATTCAAACTTAAGTTGAAGACAATGAACACAAGTCCATGAGAGCCAAAATATGACCTTGAATACATCCCACCTGAATTTAGAGATCATCTGAAGAACAGTTGTGATACATTAAACACTAAAGACCAAAGACCAGAAGAGTTGTGGGATGACATCAAGAACATCATACATGAAGAAAGCAAAAAGTCATTAAGAAGACAAGAAAGAAGGAAAAGATCAAAATGAATGTTGTTGTTGTTACGTGCCATCAAACTGGTTCCAACTCATAGCAGCAACTTTGTGCACCACAGAATGAAACACTGCTCCAGTCGTATGCTAGCCTCACAATCGTTGTTATCCTTGAGCCCATTGCTGCTGCCACTGTGCCAATCCATCTCATTGGGAGACTTCTTCTTTTTCACTGACCCTATACTTTACCTAGCATGATGTACTTCTTCAGGAACAGATCCCTCTTAATAATATGTCCAAAGTATGAAAGACAAAGTCATGCTATTCTGGCTTCTAAGGAGCATTCTGCTATTAATGCTGGTGTGAGATGATATCTCATTGTTGTATTCAGTTACATCTCTATAATGAATAATGTCTCTAGGACTTCTGGTTTGGTGCTATAGGATCAGCACTGGACTGCGAACCACAAGGGCAACAGTTCAAACAGCAGTTCCTTGGAAACCATATATGGTTGCTATGAATCAGAACTGACTCCACAGCACTTAGCAACAACAACAAATGGCTAATGATCGTGAACATTTCTTCATATTTATTGGCTGCCTGAATGTCTTCCTTGATGAAATGTCTGTTCATGTCCTGTGCCCATGTTTTAATTGTGCTTTTTGTCTTTTTTGTAGAGGCGTTGTATTGTTTTTATATAAATTTTAGATATTAGTCCTTTGTCTGTTGCATCATTGCAAAAAAAAAAAAAATCCCTAGTACTTGGGCTCTCATTTTACTCTTTTGGTGAAGTCTTTTGATGCACATAAGTTATTAATTTTTAGGAAGTTCCAGTCATCTATTTTGTCTTCTATTGTTGTGAGTTTCTTTGCAATGTTTGATAGTGTATGTTTGCCATGTACTAGAGTCTCTAAGTTTGTCCCTATTTTTTCACTGATGATCTTTACAGTTCTAGGTTTTACATTTAGGTCTTTAATCCGTGTTGAGTTTATTTTTGTATATGGTGTGAGATACAGATCTTGTTTCATTCTTTTGCAAATTGATTTCCAGTTTTGCCAGATATTATATCTGCCCCATTTAATATGTTTTGGCCCTTTGTCAAAGATCAGTTGACTGTATGTGGATGGATTTACTTGTGGGTTCTCAATTTTGTTCCATTGATCTATGTATCTTTCACTGTACCAGTGCCAGGATGTTTTGACCACTGTGGCTATGTAGTAAATTTATAGATATCAGTGAATGAGAGGCCTCCAACTTTGTTCTTCTTCTTAAGTAGTGCTTTGCTTACCTGAGGTTTCTTCCCTTTCCATTAAAAATTCATGACCATTTTTTTTCCATCTCTTTAAATAATGTTTTTGGAATCTGGACTGGGATTACATTATATCTGTAGATTGTTTTGAGCACTATTGACATTTTCACAATGCTAAGCATCCCAACCATGAGCATGCTATAGTCTTTCATTTTTGTAGTTCTATTTTGGTTTCTTGTAGTAATGTTTTGTAGTTTTCTTTGTATAGTTCTTTTGTTTCTC
>NW_006408544.1:2425797-2427072 GCF_000296735.1 Chrysochloris asiatica | reverse complement strand
CATATGCCCTCTCTTCCTGTCAGCTGGATGCTCCACTTTCCACTCCAGTCCTCTGTGGCTATGTCACTGACTCTGTGCCAAAGAATCCCCAGGTCCCACCACACTACTGGCCAACCAGGTATCCACCCGAGTTCACAGGAGCCTATTGAACATTGTAAGGCTTAGCTCACAGCTTCATTGCTGTTTTTCCCTTACTTCCCCTTATTGGCGACAAACTTGGTCACCAATCAGAGTGCATGTCTGCTCATGTATTCCCATTGAGTCTTAGTCTTGGAAGGGGGTTTGCCCTGAGGGAACCCAACCACTTGCCTTGATGTCCCCTGGGCGAGCAACTTGCTTGTTCTTGTATTAATCAGTCAGACTGCCATTACTGTTTTGTATTTTTCCTGTCGGTCTTTCTTTCAAGAAGTATCTTCTGTTCTTCTAGTTGCTCCAATTTGGTCTGCTTGTCCTTTCAAGTGGAAATTTCCCACCTCAGAAGTATCTGAGTGAGGTTCAGGATTTCACTTATGGTCTTATGTAATGCAGAGGCTCCACAGGAAGCCTCCTTCACTGGACACATTATAGCCCCATTTTAGGTATTCCAATCAGTTATAGGGAGAAGACCAACTTACAAGCTTTCTATGGTGATATTTTTGGCTATTCCTTTCTCTCTCCCTCAAGTGTCTATTTTATAATGGTATGCCAGGGAAACCAAGATTCAAAAGACAGACAAGCATCTTAACATGATTTCCTCACTTTTGGCCATTCCAACCATGTCTCAATCCCTGTATCACAGAGTCCTGTTGTTCTAAGGTTGTGCATACATCATTATTTACCTCTGTCCCACTTAACCCATGCAAACTTGCCTAATTGCTTTCCGATCTGCCTTGTTCTTCCATACCCCTTACCCTTCTTTCATATTGCCCCCCTCCCTAGGACCCAAACTATCCTGTGCCTATTCCCTACCCTGTGCTCCACCTTCTCCTCCCTCTCCTCACTCCGCCTCCCACATCCTGGTAACCAGCAAAGAATCCCCCTCCACCGCCCCCCTTTAGTATGGGTTCTTTTTCTTAGACTTTTACAGTAGAGGTCCTATGCAGTATTTCTCCTTTTGTGACTGACTAATTTCACTCAACACAATGTCCTCAAGGTTCATCCATGTAATGTGATAGCTTACAGCTTCCTTGTTGTTCTTCAAGGTAGCATAATATTCCATTTGTGCATACGTACCACATTTTGTTTATCCATTCTTCCGTTGATGGGCACTTAGGCTGTCTCTATCTTTTTGCTATT
>NW_006408544.1:2421748-2423112 GCF_000296735.1 Chrysochloris asiatica | reverse complement strand
TGGTTTTGTATATATGCTCTTAATTATTTTTGGGTAATTTCCCTTCAATTTCTACTTCATGGAATGTTTTTAATCAAGAATCGGTGTTGGATTATCTGCATCACTCAACATAATCTAGTGGTTCTTTTCCATTTTTCATTTATTTATATGGTGAATTATGCTGATTGTTTTCCTAATATTGAACTATCATTATTATGGTAAGAATTCCACTTGGTCATGATGTATTATTTTTTCTGACATGTTGTTGAATTCTATTGACTAGGCTTTTGTTGTGTTTTTTGCTTAGTGGTTACCAATCAGGCTGCTAAGTTTGAAAACTACCAGTCATCACATGGGAGAAAGATGAGGCTTTCTGTTCCTGTAATGACTTTCAGCCTTGGAAACCCTATTCAGGGTCACTATGAGTCAGAACCAACTCCACAATACACCACCACCATATTCATGGAAGACTTGGGTCTATAATTTTCTTTTTTAATGATGACCTTGCCTGGTTTTGGTATGATGGTTATGCATGCTTCATAAAAATATGTTGGGGAATTTTCCATCCTTTTATATGTTTTGGAATACTTTCAGTAAAATTGTTTTCAACCTGTTCTCTAAATGATTGGTAAAATTCACCAGTAAATCCATCTGGGCCTGGGTTTTTTTTGTTGGAACTTTTTTAATGACCTGATCAATTTCTTCTTTTGTTACAGGTCAGTTCAAGTTTTCTACTTCACTCCATGTTAGTTCCATTACTCATCTGTCAGTTTGTCATACTGTGGTGGCTTGTGTGTTGGTACGATTCTGGAAACTATGCTATGGGTATTTTAAATACCAGTAGCGTAATGGTTACGAATCAGGCTGCTAACCTCAGGGTCAATAGTTCAAAACTACCAGCTGTTCCACAGGAGAAAAAGGAGGTTTTCCACTCCTGTAAAGATTTACAGCCTCAGAAATCCTATACAGGGTCGCTATGAGTGGGAACTGACTCCACAGTACATCACAACAACAATAACCAGCAAATTATGTAATTGATACAATCAAGATGGAGGATCATGTAGACATGCAGTGAGGAGCTCTGTCACCAACAACACAGAATACCGGGCCAAGCAGGCTCAGGGGATGGTGCTATATCCACATATAAAGGAATATTTAGAAGATTGGAAGACTTACAGCTAGGGAAATTTGCAGAAGAATCAAAAAATCCATTGCTTTCTAATTCAAGACACTCAGCTATTCCCAGAGCCACCATCTTGGGAGAGAACAAGATGGAGGAGGATCAGAACAGCCACGAATGCCTGACAGAATCAAGGAGATACAGGTGTGGTCATTCATATTTTTGGTATCTGTCCATTGTTCATTGGTCTCTCACTGACTGTGCA
>NW_006408544.1:2413376-2418451 GCF_000296735.1 Chrysochloris asiatica | reverse complement strand
TGAGGTTGGCCCAGGATCGGACATTGTTTCGTTCTGCTGTGTATAAAGTCACTATGAGTCGGTGCTAACTCGATAGCACCTAACAACAGCAACAACCAGCAAATTGGAGTGGCACCTGTGCCTTGGTGCAATTGACCATCCCTTTCACCCTGGCAATCCATGAACTGTCAACCACAAAAGACAGGCAAGGAGCAAAGAGAAGTATAGCTACTCCCCATTACTCTTTTGTTCCCCATGTTTACACAGAGTAAGCTCTCAGAGTATCGGAATTCTCTGAGAGGTACCAAATGAATTCAAAGCTAGAAACCAAACAGCTACAGGGTTTGATTCTGTATTATTTTGGTGGCCAACCATTAATAAAAATATGGACCGGATTAATTACATCTATTATAACCAACAAAGATTCATAAATTATACCAGGGATGCTATAAAAGGAATAGCAGAGCAATTAGGACCTACTAGCAAAATGACCTGGGAAAACAGGTTAGCCCTAGATATAGTAGCAGGAAAAGGAGGAGTATGTGTTATGATTGGAGCCCAATGTTGTACTTTCATTCCCAACAACACAGCTCCTGTGGTACTATTACCAAAGCATTACAAGGGCTGACCTTGTAATGAATGAACTTGTAGCTAATGAACTTCTGAAAATTCAGGCATAGATTACCCCTTTTCTAATCTCATGGAACAATGGTTCAAAAAATGGTAGACTTCGGTCTTCTTATGACTTCGGTTCTCACCTTTCTAATGATCCTATTTGGCGTATGAACACTAATGGGATGTTGTATTATACCCTGGGTAAGAGGATTAGTTTTAAAACTTATAGAAACAGCTTTATCCAAACAACACCCACTTCCATACCAAAATAACCTATTTCACTTATAAACATAAGAACACCAAATTCAAAGTATTCTTGCAGAGTTTGAAGAAAAGAATGAAGAAGTCTAACAAGAAGAAAAAGGGGGAATTGTGGGAATGAGTGTCTTTTCTTCAAAATTATTGCAGTCCTGTTTATTGTATTTAGATGATCTTTCTTTTTCTTTTTTCACTACTTTATGAAGTGAATAGGGACTTTGTGACCTTTCTTTTTCTTACAACTTCCTGAAGCGAGTAAGGACTTTCCAACTTCCTCAAGCTCCCCTATGAATTTGAAATAGCCAATCAAATAAGGACAAGAATGTGTGCCATAGCAATTTGAATTAGCCAACCAGGTAAGGGCAAGACTGTGTGGTCAAATCCCTAGCCAATGGGGTGAGACACAGCCTTAAGACTCACATCAGGGATGAAAACCCTTGTGGACCGCCCAGTGTGCTGGCTAGCCTGTTCCTGTACAGCTACATGCACCCTTCTGCAGAAGTAAAATTTTGTCTTGCTGAGGTAATTTAGTCTTACCAAGTGTCTTTTTGTGTGACATCGGGGTTCATTTCTAACATGCAGATGATACAACCCTACTTGATGAAAGTAAGGCGGACTTAAAATACAAACTAATGAAGATCAAAGATCACAGTATGGGTTTCATCTCAATGTAAACATGTCAGTTTAAGGACTAAGGTGCACCTGACCTGAACCATGGTATTTTCAATAACCTCATATGCATGTGTAGAAGAATCAATGCATTTAAGTTATGGTGTTGGAGAATACTGAAGGTACCATAGACTGCCAAAAGAACAAACAGATTTGTATTGGAAGAAGTGCAGCCAGAGTGCTCCTTGGAGGCCAGAAGAGCCAAACTTCATCTCTTATACTTTGGACATGTTTGTCAGGAGGGACCAGTGACTGGAGAGGGATATCATGGTTGGTAAGGTGGAGGGTTGGATAAAAAGAGGAAGACCCCCAACGAGATGGATTGGCACATTGGTGGAAGCAATGGGCTTGGGCATAGCAGCAACTGTGAGGTTGTCCCAGGACTGGGCAATGTTTCATATGTTGTGCATAGGGTTGCTGTAAGTCAGTGCCAACTTAGTAGTACCTAACAACAAACAACAATCATGTTAAAGTACATTGTGTTTTTCTAAAAATCTGTCTGTATCTTGCACATTTTAAAATGTATTAGAATACAAGTCTTCATAGTTTTTTGTTATTATCCTTATTATTTCCATTGGTCTTGTGATTTCACCCATATTGCTTTTTATACATGTTATTGGTCGTCTCCCTCTTTTCTTTTGTTAGATTTGCCAATGGTTTGTCCGTTTTATTTATCCTTTCCAAGAACCAGCTTCTTGTCTTGTTCTTTCTATTGTTTTTCTGTTTTCTAATTCATTTAGTTCTGCACTAATTTTTATTATTTCTTTTTTTCTTGTGACTATAAACTTAATTTCTGGTCTTTTTCTAATTGTTGGAAGTATTGTGTCAATGTGTTGAGTTTGGTTCTTCCTTCTTTTAGCATGTGTGCATTTATTCTATAAATTGCCCTCTATGCACTGCTTTTGCTCTATTCCAAAAGTTTTGATATATTGTGCTTTCATTCTCATTTGCTTGAATAAATTTTTTAATTCATTTTTCATGTGTTCTATTACCCAGGGGCTTTGAAGCAGGATATTTTTCTAAAGAGCATTCTGGTTGTACTTCTTCTAACACAGATTTGTTTGTTCTTCTAGCAGTCCATGGTACTTTAATATTCTTCTACAAAATCATAACTCAAGTGCATCTATTCTTCTATGATCTTATTCACTATTCAAATTTCACATGCATATGAAGCTATTGAAAATATCATAGCTTTGGTCAGGTGTACCTTAGTCCTCAAACTGACAACTTTGCTCTTGAACACATTAAAGAGGTCTTGTGAAGCATATTTGTCTTATGTAACATGTTGTTTGATTTTTTGACTGCTGCTTCCATGAGTGTTGATCTTGGGTCTAAGCAAAATGAAGTATTTTATAACTTCCATTTCTTCTCCTTTTATCATGATGCTATTGGTTCAGTGATGGGGATTTTTGTTTTCTTTACATTGAGGTGCAGTCAATACTGAAGGCTGTGATCTTTGATTTTCATCGGTAGGTATATTAAGTCCTCTTCACTTTCAGCAAGCAAGGTTTTATCATCTTCATATCGCTGGTTGCTAATCAGTCTTCCTCCTCCCTAATGACATATTCTTCATATAATCCAGTTTTTCAGGTGATTTGTTCAGTGTACAGTTTGAATAAGCATAGTGAAAGATTACAATCCTGATGAACACCTTTCCTAATTTTAAATCATTCTGTGTCCCCTCGTTCTGTTCAAATGACTACTTCTTGGTCTATGTACTGGTTCTTCATGAGCACAATTAAAGTGTTTCAGAATACTCATTCTCCACAATATTGTTTATAGCTTGTCATGTTCCACACAGTCGAAAGCCTTTGCATAGTTAATAAAGCATATTTAAACATCTTTCTGATATTCTCTGCTTTTAGCCAAGCTCCAGCTGACATCAGCAATGATATTCCTTATCTAAATCTACCTTGAGCCTTTGGCAGTTCCCTGTAAATGTATCATTACAGCCATTTTTCAATTGTCTTCAGAAAAATTTTATTTGCATGTAATACTAGTGATACTGTCCAATGAATCCTGCATTCCATTGGGTCACCTCTCTTTGGAATGGGCACAATTATATACATCTCTTCCAATCACTTAGCCAGGTAACTGTTTTCTAAATTTCTTGGTATAGATGAGTAAGTGCCTCCAATGCTGTATCAGTTTGTTGAAATTTTTCGATTTGTATTCCATCAATTCTGAGAACCTTCTTCTTTGCCAATGCCTTCAGTGTATCTTGAACTTTTTCCTTATACCATTGGCTCTTGAAATGGTTGAACATCAGTCATTTCTTTTTGGTACAGTGGCTCTGTGTATTCCTTCCATCTTCTTTTGATGCTTTCTGCATCATTCAATATTTTGCCCATAGAATCCTTCAGTATTTCAAGTTGAGGCTTGAATGTTTTCCTTAGTTCTCTCAACTTGAGAAATGCTGAGTGTGTTTTTCCCTTTTGATTTCCTAACTCTAGGTCTTTGCATATTTCATTATAATATCTATTGTCTTCTGGAGCTGCCCTTTGAAATTTTCTGTTCAGTTCTTACCTCTTCATTTCTTCCATTTGTTTTAGCATCTCTATGCTGGAGAACAAGTTGCAGTCTCTGATGTCTAAAATTTTGGTCCTTTCCTTCTTTCTTGTCTTCTTAATGACCTTTTGTTTTCTTTTCCCTTATGATTTCCTTAATGTCATCCCACAAATACTTAGGTTTTTGGTCATTAGTGTCTAATGCATCAAATCTGTTGTTGAGATGATTTCTAAATTCAGGGAGGATATTTTTCTTCATCCTCAGTTTGAACTTGCATATGAGCAATTGATGATCTGTTCCACAGTTGGCTCCTGACCTGGTTTTGACTGATGATATTGAGTTTTTCTACCATCTCTTCACATAGATGTAGTTAATCTGGTTTCAGTGTAAGCCATCTGGTGATGCCAACATGTATATCTACTTTTTATGTTGTTTTAAACAAGTATTTGCAGGCTTTGCAGAGTATAGGGCCTTAGGTGGAATCCCAAGTCCCATCCAGAACCTTATGATGTGGGACATTTCCACTAGCAAAGACAAGCAGACCAACCTGGAACAGCTAGAGCAACACAAGATACATCTTCAAAGAAAGATCATCAGAAAAAAAAAAACCCAAACAAAAATGGCAGCATGACTGGCTACTACAAGAATAAGCAAGTTTTTCACCAGGAAGCCATCAAGGCAAGCAATCAAGTTTCTTTGGGACAAACTCCCCTCTAAAACTGAAACTCAAAGGGAACACATGAACAGGCATGTAAGCTTGCTGATGACCACACTGGTCTACTGGTGAGTGGAAGAGGAGGAAAGGCAGCAATGAAGAAATGGGTTGAGTTCAACCACAGTCCATTGACTCCCATTGACCTGGAGATGAGAGAGAAAAGGAAGTGCTGGTTGCTCCAAAGTGTGGTGAGACCTAGGGACACTTGAGCCTATGGACAAGGACATAGCCACAGAGGGCTAGAGCTGAGAGTGAAACATCCAGCTGATATGAAGGGAGGGGAGATGCAAAAAAACACCCAAAATTTCAGACAGTACCCATTTGACCTAGC
>NW_006408544.1:2410414-2412864 GCF_000296735.1 Chrysochloris asiatica | reverse complement strand
TACAGTCCAGAAACAGAGGACCCTAGGACCATCAAGGGAGAAGAGCACAAGCAGACTGTGGGACCTTATCCAGAGAAGCAGTGATGGCAGAGACGGAGGCAGACATGGGGGCATGGAGAGGGGGAGTGGCTGAGGACTCTAGATTCATGGAAAGAGAAGGACTAAGAACTGGTGGCCAGGAGCAGACTTGCAGAATGTGCCTTTTGGAGATGTAATTATTATATATGCCTGATTGGGTTTGTATTGTTTTGTTTTTTAAAAACTAAAGTGAATAGACAGAAATACTGTTAACTGATGGTACATGGAGGGGATTATAATCATTGTAATGCAACAAGGTGTATGATTTGTTAAATGTAAAACTGATGATCTGCCCTGTAAACTTTCACTCAATCCACAATAAAAAGCTTTAAAAAAAAAGGTATTTGCAACAAAGAAGTTATTGGTCTTGTCAAACTTCTACCATGGGATCTGCAGCATCGTTCTATCAACTAGGCAATATTTTCCAATTACTTCCTGTTTGAAACTTTGCATTCCAATCACCAATACTTATCAATACATCTTGATTACATGTTTGATTAATTTCAGACTGAAAAAGTTAGGAGTATTCTTCAATTTCATCATCACCATCTTCAGTGGTTGGTGCATAAATTTCAATAGCAGTGGTATCTACTAGTCTTCCTTGTAGGTGTATGGATATTATCCTATCACAGACTGCCTTATTCTTCAAGATAAAACTTGAAATGTTCTTTCTGATGATGAGTGCAACACCATTTCTCTTCAATTTGGCATTCCCAGCATAGTGAGCCATATGCTACTATGTCAGATTCAAAAAGGCCAATGCTAGTCCATTTCAGGTCACTAGTACCTAGGCTATTACCCTTTATACATTCCATTTAATTGTTGACGACTTCCAATTTTCCTAGATCCATACTTCGAAAAATCATGCTCTGATTATTAATGGATGCTTACAGCTGTTACTTCTCATTTTGAGTTGTGTCCCACCAGCAAATGAAGGTCCCTAAAGCTTTACTCTATACACATCAACTGTGCTTTGTAGAAGCAGCTCTTCCCCAGTCGTATTTTGAGTGCCTTCCAGCCTGAGGGGCTCATGTCTGGCACTGTATCTATCAGTATTCTGGTGCTATTCATCATGTTTCAATATTCAGTATTCTGGTCTATACACCTGTGGTGTATAGAGAGAACCCCTGACAATCACTGCCACAATATGGGCTAGTTTCCAAGACAATCAAGCCTTCAAATCATTCTAGTTAATTCCTCTTTGTGGTTATGTAGACAACACTAGGACTGGAGCCCTCACTTCCTGTTGAGGCTGGCTCCAGACATGTGAGTCTCATGGATAGCCTTACCTACCCTACAAGTGGGCAGAAATTCTGCAAAATCAATGATTTTTTCATTTCAAATGCCTTCTTTATACAGCATAAGAGATGATTATACACATGGACCTCTCCAGATAGAATTCATAGAAATCAAATTGACGATATCTGTGGAAAGAGATGATGGAAAAGCTCCATATCATCAGTCTAAACAAGGCCAGGGTCAGACTGTGGAACAGACCATCAATTGTTCATATGCAAATTCAAACTGAAGCTGAAGAAACTGAAAACAAGTCCACGTGAGCCAAAATATGATCTTGAATATATCCCCCCTGAATATAGAGATCATCTGCAGAAGAGATTTGATACATTAAACTCTAAAGACCGAGGACCAGAGAGTTGTGGAATGACATCAAGAACATCATTCGGGCAGAATGCAAAAAGTCATTAAGAAGAAAAGAAAGAAGGAAAAGGTCAAAATGGATGTAAGAAGAGAGACTGAAACTTGTTCTCCAGCATGGAGATACTAAACAAATGGAAGAAATGAGGAGGTCCAAGAGCTAAACAGAAAATTTCAAAGATCATCTCAAGATGATAAAGCCAAATATTACAACAAAATGTGTAAAGATCTGGAATCAGAAAACCAAAACGGAAGAACACGCTCAGCATTTCTCAAGCTGGGGGAACTGCAGAAAAAAATTCAAACCTCGACTTTCATTGTTGAAAGATTCTCTGGGCAAATTATTGAATGATGCAGAATTCATCAAAAGCAGATGGAAAGAATACACAGAGTTACTGTACCAAAAATAAATGGTTACTGTTCAACCATTTCAAGAGGCAGCATATGATCATGAGCCAATGATACTGAAGGAAGAAGTCTAAGGTGCATTGAAGGAATTGGCAAGAAACAAGGCACCAAGAATTGATGGCATAAAAATTGAATCTTTCAAGAAAGTGAAGTGGCACAGGAGGCACTCACTCATCTTTGCCAAGAAATTTGGAAGACAACTATCTGTCCGACTGATTGGAAGAGATCCATATTTGTGCCCATTCCAAAGAGAGGTGACCCAACAGAATGCGGAAATCATCAGACAATGTCTTTGTCATCCCATGGAA
>NW_006408544.1:2408643-2410009 GCF_000296735.1 Chrysochloris asiatica | reverse complement strand
TGTGCGACAAGGTTGTATTCTTTCACCATACTTATTCAACCTGTATGCTGAGCAAATAATCTGAGAAGCTGGGTTATATGAAGAAAAATGTGGCATCAGGAGAAAGACTCATTAACAACCTGCGATATGCAGATGATACAACATTGTTTGCTGCAAGTGAAGAAGACTTAAAATACTTACTGATGAAGATCAAAGAGCACAGACTTTGGTCTGGATTGCATCTTAATGTAAAGAAAACTAAAATTCTCACCACTGGACCAATAAACAACATTCTTATCAACAGAGAAAAAAATTGAAGTTGTCAAGGATTCATTCTTCTTGGAGCAATTATCAACACTCATGGAAGCAGCAGTCAAGAAATCAAATGACGTATTGCATTAGGCAAATCTGCTGCACAAGATCAAAGGTGTCAACTTGAAGACCGAGGTGTTCCTGACCCAAGCCACGGTATTTTCAATAACCTCATATGCATGTGAATGCTGGACAGTGAATAAGGAAGACCATAGAAGAATTGATGCTTTTGAGTTATGGTGTTGGAGAAGAATATTGAAAGTGCCATGGGCTGACAAAAGAACCAATTGATCTGTGTTGGAAGAAGTGCACCCAGATTGTTCCTTGGAGGCCAGGATGGCCAAACCTCATCTCTCATACTTCAGACATATTGTCAGGAGGGACCAGTCGCTTGAGAAGGATATAATGTTTGATCAGGTGGTGGGCCAGAGAAAAAGAGGAAGACCCCCAGCGAGAAGGATTGGCCAAGTGGCAGCATCAAAGGGTTCTAGCGTGGCAATGATAGTGAGGTTGGCCCAGGATCGGGCAGTGTTTCATTCTGCTGTGCATACGATTGCTATAAGTCGGTACCAACTTGATGACACCTAACAATAGCAACAACAACATGAACATAGGGACAGCTGTATATCACTCGAACCATTTACAAACACTTGCCTGTTAAACTCAACAACTAGGATATAGTTTACAGCTGCTCTGGGAGCATAGTGGTTACGAATCGGGCTGTGAACCGCAAGGTCAGCAGTTCAAAACTACCAGCTGTAGAACAAACAAGATGGCGGATCCAGTGGATGTGCAGTAAAGAGCTCTGCCAGCAACAACACTGACAAAGCAGGCTCAGGGGCTGGTCCCAGAACTATGAACCACATATAAAGGAATACTTGGAAGGTTTGAAGGCTCACAGCTGGGTGAATTTGTGGCAGAAGCAAGAAATCTATTGCTTTCTAGTCTGGGACGCTCAGCTGCTCCAGGAGCCGCCTCTTGGGTGAGACCACATGGGGGAAGGAGCGGAGCGGCCACAGATGCTTGGCAGAACCTCTGAGATAAAGGTGTGGACATTCTTTTCTTTTGGTATCTG
>NW_006408544.1:2376396-2405484 GCF_000296735.1 Chrysochloris asiatica | reverse complement strand
GAATGTAAAACTCATGTTCTCCCATGTAAACTATCATATAATTCACAATAAAACATTAAAAAAAAAAAAAAAAACTACCAGCTGTTCCGAAGGAGAAAGATGAGGCTTTCTGCTCCCGTAAAGATTTATAGCTTCAAAAACCCTGTACAGGGTCGCTATGAGTCAGAACCAACACCATGGCATGCAGCCACCACCACCATCATTGGGCCCCACCAATCATCTGTCAGAACTTCCAGAGGTTCAGACCAGATTCAGAAGAGGCCGTGGAACGAGGGATATCATTGCTGATGTCTGATGGATCTTGGCTGAAAACAGAGAATACTAGAAAGATGTTTAACTGTGCTTTATTGACTATGAAAGGCCTTTGACTGTGTGGATCATGACAAGCTATGTATGGACAGCATTGCAAAGTATGAGTATTCCAGAAAATTTCATTGTGCTCATGAGGAAACTGTACCTAGACCAAGAGGCAGTTGTTCAAAAAGATCATGGGAACACTGAATAGCTTAAAATCAGGAAAGGTGTGTGACTGAGTTGTAGTCTTTCACCATACTTATTCAACCTGTACGCTGAGCAAATAATCCAAGAAGCCACGTTTTCCTACCAGCTGTTCTGTGGGAGAAAGATGAGGCTTTCTGCTTTCAGTTCTGATTCATAGCGACCCTGTACAGGGTTTCTGAGACTGTAAATCTTTACGGGAGCAGAAAGCCTTATCTTTCTCCTGCAGAACAGCTGGTAGTTTTGAACTGTTGACCTTGTGGTTCACAGCACAATTTGTGACAACTACACTACCATTATCACCATAATATTTCCATGGTCCTGCAATAAGTGCTGGGTCACATTTCAATAATCCAACAGTTATCTACTGACCCCTTTTCAAGTTGACTTAACTTCTTACCCTCAGCATGGTGCCTTATTCTCCTATCAATTATTGGGATCTTGTGCTTGGGGATAGTGCATTGTTGTAGTATATATTGCTTCTGAGGTCTTTGATTAAAACTCTCCAACACCCAAGCCCAAGGGATTGTATGGAAGATAAGCAGTAAGAGTGTAAGGGCCATTTAGGGGCATTGGGGTGAAGTATAGGGATAGAATGTAAATGCTCCCAAATGGCCACCATATTGTCAACTCAAACCATATCTTCTATCTCTTCCCCTTGCTCCCACTATTCATACTGAAACTTTTTGTTCTCATACTTAAATGTTTGATGAGTTCTGGTGTGGCACTATAGGATAAGCACTGGACCATAAGTCCATTTGAACCACAAGGTAGGCAGTTCCAACTCACAAGCTGCTCCTTGGAAACTCTATACAGGGTTGCTGCTATGAAACAAAATTGACTCCACTCCTTGGCACTTAACAACACAAAGGAATAGACAGCCCCCTCCTTCCACTATGCATACTGAAACTCCTTGTTCTTTAGGAATGGCCAGGCAGTCCAGCACCTTGTGGCTCTCCTGCCTTTTCCACATTTTGCATACCACCCTTAACTTCCCTGATGCATGAAGTTTATATGCCCCATGATATAAAAAGGTCCTAGGCCACTCCACTCACATGGAAAATCTTGACTGTTCAGCCAGTTACCACTGGAAACAGCTGCTCTTCTCATCCTGGTTAGTAAATTTCCCTGTTTGTAAACAGTCTCTTTTCTTTTCTGTAATAAACTAATGTTTCTTGGCCTGACTCCTGGTCACTTTTTCAATCTCTCGGCAACCCCATATACAGGATTTTCCCTTCTGGGTCTTAATCCAAACATATCCTTTCACCATACTTATGTTGAGCAATAAATCTGTATGCTGAGCAAATAATCTGAGAATCTGGACTAGTTGAAGAAGACTGCATCCAAATATATCCTTTCACCATACTTATGTTGAGCAATAAATCTGTATGCTGAGCAAATAATCTGAGAATCTGGACTAGCTGAAGAAGAGTGCATCATCATGATTACAGGAAAGCTGATGACTAAGCCTTGTCATCAGTAGAGGATTTCATTTTGCTTGGATCCACAATCAGTACTCATGGAAACAACAGCTGTCAAGAAATCAAAGAATTTATTGCATTGGGCAAATCTGCTGCAAAAGACCTCATTAAAGTGTTAAAAGAGCAAAAGTGTCACTTATACACATATGAAAACTGAAAAATGAATAAGGAAGACCAAAGAAGAATTGGTGCATTTAGATAATGGTTTTGATGAAGATTATTGAAAGTAACAAGGACTGCCAAAAGAACAAACAAATCTGTCTTGCAGAAAGTACAACCAGAATATTTGGTTCTTAAAAGAAAGGATGGCAAGATTTCATCTCAGTACTTTGGACATGTTATCAGGAGGGACCAGTCCCTGAGAAAGGTCATCATGTTTGCTAAATTAGAGGGTCAGTGAACAAGATGAAGACCCTCAATGAGATGAATTGACACAATGACTGCAAACAATGGGCTGAAACATAACAGCAACTGTGCTCAGGACTGAACAATGTTTTATTCTATATATAGGGTCACTATGAGTCAGAATTAACTCAACAGCACCTAATAACACACAGGGTCAGGATAGGGAACAGATAAAATTCCAGCCAAAGAAATTAAGATAATAAGCAGCTAGCTTGTTGTGGAGAATGCAGTTGTTAAGGGACTTAAACAAGGGAAGTATTGAGAGGGAAAGGAAAAGAGGCCTCTACTTTGAACTCAGAATTTCTCTGAAAACCCCAAAAGATGGACAGAAGCCCAGAGAACTTCTCTTTTGTCAATTCAACCCTATTGTAAGAGGAAGTTAGTAGTCCTTGAATTCCCATAGAGATGCAATTTACCCTGAATTACAGCTAGAAATCTGCAATCTCAAACCCAAGTGTGCAAGTTCTTTCCAATCAAACTCAAACTGACGGTGTCTCCTCTTAACTGTGTTTCTGGGAAGTCCCAGTTTCATTATTATTGGGAGAGTCCTCCCTTCCCTAAGGATGCACAAGAAGCTGGGAAGTTTTCATCATGCTCAGAATACATGGGACAGCCCTTTTAGCTCCTTGCTAACAGCATCTTCCAGGAAGCTTGTTAGAAACACAGTATCTCAGGATCCACTCCAAGACTACTGAGTAAGAATCTTCATTTTAACACAATTCCCTGATGATTCATATGCACATTAATGTTTGAGAAGCACTGTAGATGTCACTCCACAATGATCCTTTCTAAACTCCAAATACTCATCCCCTCCCCCACAAAATGACAGTGCCATGGCTTAAGTAGATGGAAAGAGTCTGGGTGCTTTGGGGCCAGGCTTCCTAAGGGGAACTATACAGCCACTGCACTCTGGATCCTTTCAGCTGTTTCCAGAACTTGAGCTGTAGGATAAGCACTGGAATTTCCAATTGCAAGGTCAGCAGTTCAAACCCACGAGCCACTCCTTGGAAACACTATACAGGATTGCTATGAGTCCAAACCCACTTGACTGCACTGAATCACCACTATCACCACCTACCCATCTATTTACTTCTTCCACTACCCCTAGCTGTAGCCCCTCTATAAAGTCAAAATGGAAGGTTTGGCATCCTCAAGGGAAAGTCATCTGCTGAAGACTGAATTTCACCAGTCTTACCTATACCTCATGGAGCGAGAGAACAAAATGCTCAGAATTGAGCTGGGTGGGGAAGGGGAAAGCAAAACTACCAACACAAAATAACAGCTCAATCCATATTCTTGCCACACTTGTTTTTCTTTAACTCTTGCTTACAATACATCTGAATTTGAGAGTGCAAAACAAAGCCTAGAGATTTAGGCTGTAATCTTAAAGGACTTGTTTTTATAGGGGAAAAAATCAGCGCCGCAGAATCTTCAAACTAATTCTTTCTGAGATGCATAGGGATGTAATGGGCTCTAGATTAGAGGTTTGAAAAACCATTTCTTTAGTAGCAATGGAATATAGTTTATTTTCTTGAACATAAACCACAAGGAGAATCCCATTGTATGAAACAGAAATGGAGTCTCTTTGAGTGGAGGGCATTGGTGCATTAAATCCAACTACATGGTCTTATTTCCATCCAATAGCAATGACTTAGACTCCAATAGCTTTAGACCCCTAAAGCTCAGTGAGGCATGAAACAAAAAAGCAAGTTCAGCTGACCTTCAACCTAACACCACACTTTCAGAGAAATCTTACAGTAGTCCCTGGGACTGGGAAAGGCTTCTTATAAGATGGCCTCCAAACTGCCTCTTTAACCACTCCTCTGTTTGTTTGCCTTATTGTCGTGGCTTGCATGGTGCTGTGATGCTGGAAACAATGCCACCTGTATTTTAAATGCCAGCAGGGTCACCCTTGGTGGACAGGTTTCAGCTAAGCTTCCAAACTAAGACAGACTAAGAAGAAGGAGAGGCACACTACTTTCAATGTTGTTGTTGTTAAGTTCCTTCAAGTGAGTTCTGACTCATAGTGACCCAGTATAGAGCTTCTGAGGAGGGGCTGGTGAGTTCAAACCACCGCCATAAGGTTCAAACTGACTTTGTGGTCTAGTGCTTATCTTACAGCGCCATACAAAGACTCCTCTGAATGTTTAGCCACCAAAAACCTTATGAAAAGCAGTTGAACACTATTAGATAGGAGTCCTGGTGTGACACTGTGGGTTAATGTGCTGGACTACGAGGTCAGTTTGAACTGCAAGTTCAGCAGTTCAAGTTCACCAACCACTCCTAGGAAACCCTATACAGAGTCACTATGAGTTGGAACTGACTCAACGACACTCAACAATAACACTGACCAACACTGTCAGGTAGTACCAGAATACTGGATATTGAAATACGTCTGATATAGTGCTAGAAGATGAGCCCCTCTCAAATTACTACTTGGGAACAGTTGCCCCCTCAAAACAGAGTTAACTGTGATGGCGCAAATGCAATAACCTTGAACGCCCTTTATTTGCTGATGGGGCACAATTTAAAATGAGGAGAAGCAGCTGCATCCATCCATTAATAGCCAGAACATGGAATGTACAAAGTATGACTCCAAGAAAGTTGAAAGTTGTCAAAAATTAAATTGAATGCATAAACATCAATATAGTAGGCATTAGTGAACTGAAATGGATTAGTATAGGCCATTTTTAATCTAATAATCACATGCTTTACTGTGCTGGGAAGGGCAAATTGAAAAGGAATTGTATTACTTTCATCATGAGAAAGAACATTTCAAGATCTGTCTGGATGTACATTGTCTGTTTCAGGATAATATCCATATGGCTACAAGGAAGACCCATTAATACAACTATTATTCAAATTTATGAGCAACCAGTGATGATTAAATTGAAGAATTCTACCAACTTTTTCAGTCTGAAATTGATTAAATATGTAATCAAGATGAATTTATAATTACAGATAATTGGATTGCAAAAGTTGGAAACAAAGAGGGAAGATCAGCAGTTGGAAATATGTCTTTGGTGATAGAAATATCTGCAATGATGCTAGAGAATTCTGAAAAATCAATGACTTCTTCATTGCAACTACCATTTTTAAACAACATAAAAGACAACTACACATATGGATCTCACCAGATGGAATACACAGAAATCTAATTTACTACATCTGTGGAAAGTAACAGTGGAAAATCTCCATCTCATCAGCCAAAATAAGACCCAGGGCAGAATGTGGAACAGACGATCAATTGCTCATATGCAAGTTCAGGCTGAAGTTGAAGAAAATTAAAACAAGTCCATGAGAGCCAAAAGATGACTTGAACATATTCCACGAGAATTTAGAAATATCCTTAAGAGCATATTTGAGGCATTAGACTAATAACAGACAACCAAAAAGTGGTGGAATGACACCAAGAATGTCAAAGAGGAAGAAAGTGAAAGGTCATTAAGAAAACAAGAAAGTAGGAAAACTTTGAAATTTTAGATATCAGAAGAGACTCTGAAACTTGTTCTCCAGCATAGAAATGTTAAAACAAATGGAAGAATTGAGGAGGTAAAAGAGTTGAGCAGAAAATTTCAAAGGGCAGCTCAAGAAGACAAGGTCAAACGTTATAAGGAAATGTGCAAAGACCTGGAGTTAGGATGACAAAAGGGAAAAACATGCTCAGCATTTCTCAAGCTGAAAGAACTGAAGAAAAAAATCAAGCCTCAATTTGATATGCTGAAGGATTCTATGGGCAAAATATTGAATGATGCAGAAAGCACCCAAAGAAAATGGAAGGAATACACAGTCTTGTACCAAGAAATAGCCGACATTCAAGCATTTCACAGGATAGCATATGATCAAGGTACTGAAGGAAGAAGTCCAAGGTGCACTGAAGGCATTGGCAAATAACAAGGCTCTGGCAATTGATGTAATAAAAATTGAAAAATTTCAACAAACTGATGCAGCACTGGAAAAACTCACTCATCTATGCCAAGAAATTTGGAAAACAGCTATGTGGCCAACTGATTGGAAGAGATGCATATTTTTGCTCATTCAAAAGAGAGGTAAACCAACAGAAAGTAGAAATCATCAGACAATATCATTAGTATCTCATGCAAGTAAAATTTTGCTAAAAATAATTCAAAAACAGCTACAACAGTACATTGACAGAGAACCTCCAGCGGTTCAAGCTGGATTCGGACAGGGATATGAAACAAAGGATATCATTACTGATGTCAGATGGATCCTGGCTGAAAGCAGAGAATGCCAGAATGATGTTTACTTGTGCTTTATTGACCATGCAAATTCTTCCAACTATGTGGATCATGACAAGCTATGGGCAATATGATAGAGAATAAGTATTCCAGAACACCTAATTGTGCTTATGAGGAACCTGTATATACACCAAGAGACAGTTGTTCTAACAGAACAAGGGGACGTTGTATTCAATGTTCATAATCAGGAAAGGTGTGCACCAGGTTCGTATTCTTTCACCATGCTAAATAAATCCTTACATTGAGCAAATAATCCAAGAATCAGGATTATGTGAAGAAGAATGTGGCAACAGGATTGGAGGAAGACTCATTAACAACCTGCGATATGCAGATGACACAACCTTGCTTGCTGAAAACAAAGAAGACTTAAAATACTTACTGATGAAGATAGAAGACCACAGCCTTCAGCATGGGTTGCACCTCAATGTAAAGAAAACTAAAATCCTCACTACTGGACCAATAAATAACACCATGGTAACTGGAGAAGAGATTGAGATGTCAAAGGCTTCATTTTGCTTGGATCCACTATCAACATTCATGGAAGTAGCAGACAAGAGATCAAACAACACATTCCTCACAAGACTTCTTTAAATTGTTCAAAAGCAAGGGTATACCAAGCCAGAGTATTTTCAATAGCTCCATATGCATGTGAAAGTTGGACAATGAATAAAGAAGACCATAGAAGAATTGATGCATTTAAGTTATGGTGTTGGAGAAGAATAGTAAAATTACCATGGACTGCCAGAAGAAAATAATCTGTGTTGGAAGAAGTACAGCCAGAATGCTCCTTAGGTGCCAAGATGACCAGACTTTGTATCTCATACTTTAGATATATTATCAGGAGGGATTAGTCCCTGGACAAGGACAATATACTAGGTAAATGTGCCCAATAACAAAAAAGAGGGAGACCCCCATTGAGATGGATTGGCACAGTGGCTGCAACAATGGGCTCAAACTTAACAATGATTGTGGGGTTGGCATAGGACTGGGCAATGTTTTATCCTGTTGTGCATAAGGTCTCTTTGAGTCAGAACTGATGCAAGGTACCTAACAACAACAACTTGCCTCCTTGGCGCTTTCACCCATAAGTCCCAGTTCTGTCTTGAGAACTATAAGGAATCTGTATTTCTTCTTTCAAAGGATTTACTGAGCATCCAAGTTCCTCCTTAGAATCTCTCTTCAAGATGAAACAGGCATTTGAACAGCTGGTAAGTGAATAAAGAAATAAATTCAGAAATTATGAGATAGTAAAATATATATATATACAGGCAGAAGGGAAGTAACAACTGAATGAAATACCGTAGTCACCCTCTTCTGGACACCTCCTAGCTTGAAAATGATTCTTTTTAGGTGTGACATGTGTAAGAATCATGCAGCATTTGGAACTAAATGTAATATTATTTTGATAGAGTTTAACATAGTATTTCTCAAACTGTAGGTGATGACTCATGTGTATTATTGTTGTTTAGTGCCTTCTAGTGGGTTCTGACTCACAATGACTCTTGTAGTAGAGTAAAGAGATCCCATCTTCAAATCTATAAATAATATACAGACTCTTTATTAAGTCTTAAACCAGAGCAAACAAAAGACAAAGATAGCTCATTCAGGTGAGGGAAATCAGAGACACTATGATGAATTTCCAAAGTTCTGATCTTTATGTGGTGTCCTTTTATCAGGCACAGGGAACAAGGAAATCTCCCACAACCATGCCTGCAAACAGCAATGCATCACATATGCATGCTGGGTCTATGGGAAAGCAGAAAGAGGTTATTGCAGATGGAAAACTGTCTCTGAGTCTCTTGGGGTATGACATCCCAAGCAGACAACCATTAAGGAATGTGTCCAATAACATTCCTGTGAAGGCCCTCTGGGGGAAGTGGCTTAAAACCCACTTTTAGATATACTCTGCTTCTAACTCTGGCAGGTCAGCTGTCAGAGGTGCAAGAGATACTCAAGAAAAATTGGCATCTGAACACTTAAACCTAGGCGTAAGACGGAATTACGCTCTGCCTGTCTGGAGTCATTCACAGGCAAAAAGCCTTCAGATTCCATGCTCCATAGCACAATCCAGTATAGAGTTTCCAAGGAACAGCTGATGGGTTTGAACGATCGACCTCGTGGTTAGCAATCCATTACTTATCCTACAGTATCACACCAGGACTCTCATATATATAGTAAAATCAATTAAATGACTCTCAACCAGGACTTAACAAAAGAATGAAATAAAATAGAAAATGTAGTTCACCAGCCAGCACTGGGAGTAATGGTTATTTGGAAAACTTTTTCTTCCGTTATGCACACACATGCATGAGACTAAATCAAAAAGTATTGCTACTAGGGATCTAATTCATACATTTGTTGTTGTTGTTATTATTTGCCATTGGTAAATAGCATAGTGGTTACGAATCGGGCTGCGAACTGCAAGGTTAGCAGTTCGAAACTACCAGCCACTCTGCGGGAGAAAGATGAGGCTTTCTGCCCCTGTAAAGATTTACAGCCTCGCATGCATATGAGGTTATTGAAAATACCATGGCTTGTTGTTGTTAGGTGCCATCGAGTTGGTACTGACTCATAGTAACCCTATGCACAGCAGAGTGAAACAATGCCTGGTCCTGGGTCAACCTCACAATTGTTGCCACCCTTGAGCCCATTGAGGCTGCCACTTTGCCAATCCATCTTGCTGGGGGTCTTCCTCTTTTTCTCTGACCCTCCACTTTACCAAACATGATATCATTCTCCAGCGGGTAGTCCCTCCTGACAATATGTTAGAAGTATGAGAGACAAAGGTTGGCCTTCTTGACCTCCCAAGAGCACTCTGGAGTGCTGCCCTTCTTCCAACACAGATCTGTTGGTTCTTTTGGGAGCCCTTGGGACTTTCAATATTCTCCTCCAACACCATAACTCAAAAGCATCAATTCTTCTATGGTCTTCCTTATTCGCTGTCCAGCTTTCGCATGCATACGAGACTTGCACCATGACTTGGGTACATGCAAAACATGTTTAAGCAGGTTTCTGTGATTAGTAGATGGCTGCAGATGAGGTCTAATCAAAACAGCTTCTGAATGAGTCTACTGAACCAGTTCAATTCAAAACAGAAGTTATATCACTTATTTTGGGGAATTCCAAATGGTAATCTTGGTAGATTTTCTCCATGGGCACAGGACAGTCATGAGGGCTTATTAGGAAGAAGTTTCAGGAAAATTGAAAACTGTACTGCTGGGGAAAAACGTCAGGAAAGTTGGGTTGAGGAATTTTTTTTTCATCACAACAATGTACCTTCTTATTCTTCCAGATTGTGGCGCTGCGGGTTAATGCACTGCCCTGAAAAGTTGGTTTGAACCACAAGGTCAGCAGTTCAAGCTCACCAGCTGCTCCTTGGAAACCCTATACAAGGTTGCTATGAGTCGGAAGACTCAATAGCACTTGACAACAACATTCCAGAGTAGCAAGTGCTGCTTTGCCAGAATTTGGTTGGGAAACCTTACCCTGTCCACTGTACAATCATGATCCTAGCCCTTCAGACTTATTTTTGTTCCCAAATCTCAAGAAGAATTTTAAAGGAACATGATTTGAGTCCCTTGAAGATGCCAATACTTCCATTTTCAAGTAATGTAACTAAAAGAATATAGAATTCTACAGGGAAAGTTAGAGAAATGGAAACATCGCCATCAGAAATGTTTAGGCCTAGATGTAAGATATGTTGAGAAACAATAGCTTTACATTTTTCTATTTTTAAAATAAAGGGTTCTATGATTTTGCAGCAACACTTTTTTTTCATGTTTTTAAGTTTTCATTGTGAATTGAAGATAGTTTGCATCATTCATTTCATTACATCCAACATCAGGTTTACACTCATCCTATCGTATTTTGTTTCATTGCAATGATTACAGTCCCCTCCATGCATCATCATTCAAAAGTGTTTGTTTCTATTCCCTCTGGGTTTTTTGTTGTTGTTGTTTTTTGTTTTTGTTTTTGTTTTGGGGGGGGGGGTTGGATGTACACAAAAACACTCAGGAATATATAGTCATTTAAACAACCAAAGGACACATTTCTGCAAATTTGCCTCTTGGCCGCCAGCACACAGCCTTTCTCTTTCCATGAGTCTAGAGTCCTCAGCTCCTCTATCTCTCCATGTCATAATTTCTGCTTCCATCTTTGGTGTTGCTACTTCTCTAGACAGAGTCCCACATTCCACTCATGCTCTTCTCCCTTGATGGTCCTAGGGTCCTATGTTCCTGGAATGTAAGATGTACGTCCCTCTTTAAGTTACAAAATTTTTACCTTTACATTAGTGACAATTGCAATTAGTCATGATAACGATTACTCACTACTAAATCATAAGAATCTTATCCCCATCTCCTTTCACCACACCCATCTAGACAAGATGAAAACTATTCAGTGGGGATTCTATCTTCCCCTGCAAACTCTGAAACTAAACTCCCTCTTGAAAACTTGTAAGCTTGTCACTCCGTGCCTTTATAGTACCCCCATTTTAGGTAGCCAATGTCTAAGTTTCCCATCCCAATTAACCCTGTGTACGGAGGGGATCCTTGATGTGAAGATACCTTCTCTCTCAGTTGGTATTTTAAGCTACTACATCCATAAGTATAGGTCAAGTTCATCAAATTATAGCAATTTACACTTGTTTCCTTTATCAAATTTTTTTTTTTATCTTCCTCTAGTCAAGTTCTGATCATACAGGCATTGAAGTTAGATCAAACGGGTATTATCTGCAAGTTTGGGCATTCTTGTGCATCTCCCCTCACTTCACGTCAGCTGGATGCTTCTTTCTCAGCTCTAGCCCTCCATGGCTATATCCTTGTCCATGGGCCCATGAGTCTCCAGGTTTCACTATACTTTGGACAAACCAACCCCTTATCTTCTATCTCTCATCTCCATGTCAACAGGAGTCTACAAAATATGTGGTCAGACTCAATCCACATCTTCATTTCTGCTTTCCCCCCACTTCCACTCACCAGTAGACCAATGTAGTCACCAGCAAGCTTACATGCCTGCTCATGTATTCCCTTTGAGTTTCAGTCTTGGAAGGAGGTTTGTCCTGAAGGGACTTGATTGCTTGCCTTGATGTCTCCCCAGGGAACATCTTGCTTGTTCTTGTGATAGCCAATCAGACAACCTTTTTTGTTTTTTATTTTTTGTGCTGGTCTTTCTTTCAAGAAGTATCTTCTGTTCCTCTAGTGTAGCAATACATGTACTAGTTCTTAATGTAAAGTGTATTTCATACTGTGACTTGCAGGTCAAAAATGAAAGTTAGTGCTATAACTATGAATAAAGTACCATTTTTATCCTCAACTTCAGATTTTAAAAATGAGGCTCAGATAAATTGAGTAACTGGTCCAAGATTGTCCAACTAGTAAACTGCAGAGCTGAGTAGAACAGTAGTAGTCAGAACTTTGAACACGTCCAGTCCACAGCCTGTGGAATAGAAACAGCAATGCTACATGGGTAGGTGAAGAGTAGTGCAGGACTAATATTAGGACCAAAGGGGAATGATTCATTAAGTGTTTTCTCTCACATATGAGACCAGGAGCCCGAGTAGTATGGGAATCCTCTGCATATGCCAGCCCTCCCTACATGACTCGCCCCAAACAGACACTGGGGAGGGTTTGTGGAAGATCAACAGCGTGATGTTCTGGGTTAACTGAGGCGGAACCCATTACCATCAAGTTAATTCTGACACATAACAACCCTACAGAACAGAGTAGAACTTCCCCCCTATGGTTTCCAAGGCCGTTGTCTTTGTGGAAACAGATTGCCCCATCTTTCTCCTGTGGAGTAGCAGGTGGGTTCCAACCATTTTCAGTTAGCAGCTGAGCACTTAACCACTGCATCTCCAGAGCTCCATACAGAGGCAGATTTTTTTTAAAACTTTTTATTTAGAATTGAATGAAGGTTTACAGACAAGATCATCCATTTTACATTCAACAATCCTAAACTATGTTTCATCTTAATGTTTGCAATCCCCTCCATGCCACAAGAGTTATCCTACTTCCTCCCTGTGGTTCCTGTTTCTGGTCCACCCACCTTCCCACACCTTCTCAACTTTCTCTTTAGGTCTTTGATTCTTTGATCTTCAATGATTGCCCATTCCATCATTCATAGTTAGCATAACTTGCTAGTGTTGTTGTCCCCACCATATACCTATCTATTGCTTGGCTGCAAGTTGGACCACCTTTCCAAACCTGAAGGGTGCTCAAGGGCCATAGTCTCAGATTCCTCCCGTTTCTGTCTTACCAGTAAGCCCAGTCTTCTATCTCTCTCTCTTTTTGAAATAATTTTGAGTTTTGTTCCACATATTCTGCTACTCTATCTGGAACCTTATAATGTGATCCCTTTCAGAGCAGTTGTTGTTGGTAGCCGGGCACCATCTAGTTCTTCTGGTCTCAAAGTCATGATGTTCACATGTTCCATTAGTCTGTTAGACTAATTGATTCCATCACTCTTCTTTCTTCTACACATGGAGTGACCAATAGCTGCACCTTAGATGGCTGTTCATGAGCTTTTAAGATCCCAGACACTACTCATCAAAGTCTTTGTGGACCATGTTATGCCAGTTGACCGTGGTGTCCCCTAAAATTATGGTCCTGAGGCCCCAGGCCCAGTAACTCATTGCTTTAATAATTTTTATAATACCTTACAAGTATTCTTCATTTTGCCCAACGTATGCTCCATCACATTCATAGTTGTGTTTGCAGGAAAGGTAAATACTCATATACCAATGTCCTCTTTCAAACTCATATTATTTGTGGGATATATAAATCTCTCTCTCTCTCTCTCTCTCTCTCTATATATATATATATATATATATATATATATATATATATATATATATATATATATCTGTAAAGGAGCTCTGGCAGCATAGTGGTTATGAATCAAGCTGCTAACCTCAAGGTCGACAGTTCAAAACCACCAACTGTTCCGAAGGAGAAAGATGAAGCTTTCTGCTCCCATAAACATTAGTAGACTTGGAAACCCTGTGCAGGATCACTATGAGTTGGAACCAACTCCACGGTACTTAACAACAACATATATATATCCCACTCTTTCTCCTAAAGCCATTCAGTTTGTGTTTCTGTCCAGGTCTCGACACACAGAATATTGTTGTTCCAAGGTTGAGTATTTATCAGTATTTACCTCTATCACTTTTAGCCCTTGCATACCTCCCTGTGTTTTCCCCTGCCTTCATCATTCTTCTACCAACTTCTCTCTTCTTGTATATTGACCTCCTCCTTCTTGCATATTGCCCTTCTCAAGTTAAAATGTGTCTACCTTCTACCCAGTGAAGTATTCTCCCTTCCCTGACACCCTTGATAACCATCAAAGAATGTTTCTTCTATTATGAAAACTTTCTCTTGAGTTTTTACAATAGTGATCTTAAATAATATCTGTCCTTTTGTAATTGACAAATTTCACTCAGCATAATGTCCTCCAGGTTTATCCATGTTATGAGATGTTTCACAAATTCACTGTTATTCTTCAATGTTGCATATTCCGTTATGTGTATGTACCAAAATTTTTTGGTCCATTCTTTCATTGATAGTCATTTAGGCTCCATCTTTTTGCTATTGTGAATAGTGCTACAATGAACATCAGTGTTCATATATCTACTCATGTCCCAGCTCTTATTTCTTGTGGAGATACATACTTTAGTGTTCTAAACCCCTCCTCCATTGTTGAATAGAAGGTAAATTTTGTCAGCACTCTTGGGTTTCCTCCATCATTAAAAGAAGCCTATGACTATGATATGTAAGGCACTGGGGTGCAGGAGATCCCCCAACCCTGCCCTGTGAGCTTTCTCCTTTCTTAGAGCAGTTCTGGTAAACAGTTAAGTCTTGTTTATAAATTCTGAGTCTGTGGACCTTTTCCCAAAACATTCTTTAACCACCATTCCTGCAAGAGAAGTCTAGAGAGTTAGGTATGCCTTGCCTAAGTAAATCCATCTTAGCTCCCAATAATCCCTGCTTAATAAAGAACTTCTGGAATTTTGCCTGGAATTGTCATTAAACTCCTTGCTCCATATTTTTCCCATGCTTGAATAAGGCAGTATGTTTTTGTCTTCATCTCCTGGCACTTTTTACCTCATCAGAAGAACCCCTAGAATGAACCCATCTGTTCCTGGAAGGCCCTCGAATGGAACAAAGGCAGCTGGGGACAGCCCCATTTGGCCTTTAATTTCCTATTAGCCAAATTTATTCTATTTCTTTTACTTGAAGAGCTTTCTCCTTGATAGAGAAGGCAGAGTCCTTTAAGATATGTTTTGTTCTGTTGTCTACAGACATTAAACCTGCTCTTTATTTTTTATCCCTTTGCTCTGAATGGGCTTCAGAAAGTGTCTTTAGGTCTCAACATTTCATGGAGGAAAGAACTCAGCCATTCCTCAGGTTTACCCTTTCCATGGTTGGTCCCAAAGACCTAGGGTTTGGGGCAGGGATCCAGGGGACCAGAGCAAGGAAGGGAGAAACAAGAAGGACTAGTGAGCCTGATCAATCCATGGTATGTTGGGGTGAGTCAATGTGGAACCATCAGGTATTACTAGGGAGAGATATAGATATGCACAAGGGAAGCATGTGGTATTTGGGTCAAGCAAACTAGGATGGGGAATTTTGGATAACAATTCTTCCCTCTCAGGGTTGCTGGGAGGATTAATTTAGGTTAACATTTTGTTAACCATCAGTGTCTGGCACATAGCAAGGACTTGACAAATATTGGCCAATAGCTTTATCTTAACATTTGCTGTTTTCCAAAGAGCTCTGATAACTCCACATTCTTCAGGGAAACTTCCAGGCCTGATATGACTTCCCTGTTGCTATGAAACCCTCAATTCACCTATCTCCTGCAAGCCAAGACAGGCTGGCATTCACTGTGGTTCCGGATGCCCAGTTAATTATCTATGAATCAGACTTCTCTGATCTTCATCACCATAGAGTTGGGCAGTGATCATACCCAGTTCTACCTGCTGGAAGAGGAGCACTGAACTTGAAGGAAGATAGGTTAGGGTCCATCCAAGTCTACCTCCTAATTTTTGCTGCCTGAATTTTCTCATCTATGAAATGGGAATAATGATAGAGCCTGCCTCATTGGATCATTTGTAAAGGCTATTGGGACCTGGTATGATGCAGAGATTCAAATTAATTTTACTTAATTTAAACTCAAGTGCCCAAGTGCCTAACTTCCTGAGAATAAAAGGAGGTATACATCTTTTCTGGAAAGATAATGAGAAGTGGGGAGGAGGTGCCCTTGGAAATAGAGACTTATAATAGCTCTTTACAGTTACTGGCAGAGAACCTGCCCTTGAAGGATACTGGTGTGCAAGGGGGAAGAAAAAGAAAGAGGGAACATGGTAAAGATGAGATCTCCTCAGTCTCATTGACAGGGTAAATGAAGCACAGGGCTGAACTCCATGACCACTCAGTGGAGAAACTGAAATTTGAACCCAAGTGCATCTGATGCAAGGATCACCGATGGTCCAATTGTTAAGTGCTCAGTTATGAACCAAAAGTCTGGCGTTCTGTAAAGATTGCAGCCTTGGAGATCCTACTGGCAGTTCTACTCTGCCTTATCAATCACTTTGAGTTGAAATCGATTCAACAGCAACAGGTTTATGTTTACTTTCCAGCTTTATTCATCTCTTGTGACCCAAGTTCACAGCAGAGTCAAATACACTATCATCCCTCAGGAAATATTTATTGAACAGACACATTATTTTTTCTAACTACATTTGTTGAATGTATACCATGTGCTAGACAGATGGTTATTTGGTGTCTCATAATCAAGAGTTCTGTGCCTAGCCTACCCCAATAGCATATCAAATATTATTTTACAAAAGGTATATAATTTCCTGCTGCAGATGGCATGGACTTCTTCAGAACCCCAGGACCTGCAAGTGGGTCTACATCTGTTTGCCACAAACTCCACACCACATCACTTTTCTCCACGGACATCTCCAACACTGTAGAATCCAAGAATCATATGATCCAAGTGGTGGCCTGCTTGCACTGCAGTCTGACCTGCTAAAGAATGTAGGTCCTAGCTCCACTTAAAACTAGGAACCTTTCATGTCACCCAGAAGATGGGCTGAAGCAGCATCCTTAGGTATGGAACATGGTCCTCCAGAACCCAAAGAGGTCTACAGGCATTTTGCTTCCTTCTTTAATGGAAGCAGAAGCAATATATAAACATTTGCTCTTTGTTTTTAGATGGGATACCCTAGTATATCCTGTCATTTAGACTTATAAAAATGTTACTAATGTCCAACGCACCACATGAACATCAGTTTCCATGACTCTGAGACCAGAAGAATTAGTTGGTGCCTGGCTACCCCTCCCATCTTCTCTGAAAGGGATAACTTTAGGAGGTTCTGGATAGAGAGGGAGAAAATATGAGAAAACTCAAAATCATAAAAAAAATAATAATAATAATAATTTTTTAAAAAACAAGCATACTTGTCAGATAGAGAATGACAGAACCCCAAGACTATGACCCTGGGTAACCCTTCAGGTCTGAAATGTAACTCACCCCCTTGGCTTAATTTTCAGCCAAGCAATAGATAGGTATATAGTGAGGACAACAATACTAGTGAAGTACATACATTATAGAATGATCAACCATTCAAGGTCAAAAGGGCATCATTTACCTAAGGACAAAACTCAGAAGGGTAGGGAAAGAAGGTGTGGCATTGCAGGATAATGCACCACAAGGTGGGTGGTTTGAACTCACCAGCCACTCCTCGAAAACCCTTTACAGGGCTGCTATAAGTCAGAACCAACTCAACGGCTCTTGACAACAACATGTCCTCACTAAAACAAGAGGGTCATAAAGAAGCTTCAAATCTCTAAGTATCTAATTTACCCTTGAGTCTAATCATCCTAAAAATAGTGGGGTCTTGCTATTTTACTAGTAATCAGACAAGTAAATGGCTATCACTTCCTTTGGGAGTAGGACTGGAGGAATTTTTACAGTATATGCTTGCCACAGGACTCCTGGTGTGGTGCTGTAGGATCAGCACTGGACTGCAAACCACAAGGTCAGTGGTTCAACCCTGCCCAGGGGTTGCTATGAGTTAGAACTGATTCAACAGCACTTAACAACAACAACAACACATTTGTCATAGAAGTATCCTTTCTTCTGGAGATCCAGTCACCTCTTCAGTCAACAAGTTCTGCTTCTGCTATCATAAAGATCTGAAAACTGGATCAGGTCGACTCACTGGGCAAGGGATCATGTCTTTCTTTGAAATCTCCTGTATAAATAGTCCTGCTTTCTTGTGATAATAGTACTCTCATGGGCTTTCTATTTATCTTGCCTCTGTTGTTGTTAATTTTTTAGTCGGTTCCTACTCATAACGACCCTGTCTAGGGTTTCCAAGGAGCAGCTGGTGGGATTGGACCACCGACCTGTGGTTGACAATCCAGTGCTTATCCTACAGAGCCACACCAGGACTTCATTTTGCTCTTAGGGGTGCCATTTTTTATTAACCATCTCCACAACACTGTGTGCCAAGCTCACTTGGCTGCCACTCCAACTTTGCTGGTTGTTACCTTAATTGGGATCTCTTGGCTTTTGTGGAGACTTAAGTACAGCAAATTGGTCTTTGCTGCTTCAGGGCCCAATCATCCCCATTGCTACTAATGAGCCAAGCTACCAGAATCTCTGGCTTACAAACATCATTGACCAGACTTGAACTCACTGAAGCTATTGCCCCTCTCATCAACACATGCCTGATGAACTTGCTGAATGAAGTCTTTTCTGAGGCATCCCATGGGATAAAATGCTCATTTGGGACTTCTGACCTTCACAATATATTCACTCCAACATCCCCACTTCCCTGAGTCTTTTAATCCCTTTCTCCACTGCCATGGCAATTCACCCATTTCAGGTTTTCTTGGCATAAGCCATCACTTTGTCCAGGCTTCTAGGAACCTCCCAAGCTGAATCGGCACCATCCCGTCAGATGTTTGCCAGAGTGTTAAATCCCACATCCTCAGGTAAATAAACTCTCTCTTATCCAGTCTTATGTTCTGGCCCTTTGATCTGATACCTTGAAAATCTCCTGCCTGCACATGTTCTTGTGTTCCTATAATTACTTTGAGTCTAGTCCTGTTCCTCCCATATCAGGGCCAGCACACGCTTGGCAAGGTCATGATGCAACTTAACTCTAGTTATCAGTCTGCCCACCAGGGAGGAGGTGGGTAAATTCTGAAGGCGGTTCCTGTTGCCTGGTAGAGGAGTCTCTGCAATGTCTTCCTTCAAGTGAGACAGGGGTGGTGTTAGCTCTAGTTATGGAGAGGTGGGTACCTCTGTAGGCTCTGGTAGTTCATAGGACTCTGGGAAGTCAAAATATACAGGTGTCCTTGCAACACTTTTCACAAAAGCCTAAGGGTGGAAACAACCTAAATGTTCATCAAAACATGAATGGGTAAAAAACTGTGGTAAATACCTCCAATGGAATATTATATTACTCTGCCATAAAGAGAAATGGAGTCCTGATGCATGCTGTAATATGAACAAACCTTGAAAGCATGATGCAGAATGAACCATACTGATCACAAATTTTCCAATAAGTATGATAACATTTACATGAAACATCTGGAATATAAAAATGCATGGAGACTAATGGTTATTTGCAGTTACCAGAGGTGGGAGGGAGGAGAAAGGGAGAGTACTAGCTAGGGAAGATTGAGTTTCTGGTAAGGATGATACAAAAATCTGAAAAGCACAGTGGTGTTAGTTGCATAGCATGATGGATATCATTAATGTCAGTGAATTGTACATGCAAAAAATGCTGAAATAGTGAGTGTTTTACACACACACAAATATGTAGATATAGGATAGATAGGGTAGGATAGGGTGTAGCTATCCCATGTGTCCCTTCATATATATTAGGTCCCAAGTTTCCTAACCAGGGCCCTGGCCTTGGCAAAACAAGCCTACCTCAGATGAGCATTCCAACCATGTTTGAAGCTAAAGGACTCTAAATATTGAGAACTGATTTTGGTCTAAAGTTTTATCTCCACTCCCTCTGCAGAAGATAAGAATCTATTTGTAAACTATTACGGTGGATCAATTTGACTAGGCCATAATTCTCAGGGGGGTTGGCCGATATTATGTAATTATACCCCATTTTGTGATCTGATTTGAGCCATCAATCTGTTGAAGAGGGAGTTTCCTTGAGGATGTGGCCTGAATCCAAGATATATGGATATTCCAGCAAAGCTTGCCCTCTCTCAATTCTGCATTCAACTCATCATCCTTTGACCTTTAGTTCTTGGGATGTGAGCCAGAAACCTGTTCTCTAACTTGTTGAGTTTGGGATTCACCAGCTCCTGCAGCCCCATGAGCCAGCAGCCTGCTGTCCACCCTGCTGATTGTTAATTGATCAGCCCCTGGAACTACATGAGTCAGGATGTAGTCTGATGCTTGACTCAGAGATTTGGGATCTGCCAACCTCTCCAACTGTCTGAGCTATTTTCTGGGGAAAAAAAATCTCTCTGTGTATTCACGGGAGTGTGGTGGTTCCATATAATAAGTATTGGACTGCAAACCACAAGGTCTGGGTTTTGAGCTCGCCAACCACTCTGCGGGAGCAAGATGAGGCTTTCTGCTCCTGTGACGATTAAAAAGCCTGGTGTGGTGCTGTAGAATCAACACTGGACTGCTAACCACTAGGCTGGCAGTTCAAACCCACCAGCACTCCTTGAAAATCCTTTACAGGGTTACTATGAGTCAGAACTGACTCAACAGCACTGAACAACAATAGCTATATATATATATATTCACTGGTTTTGCTCCTCTTGAAAAGCCAGCCTAAGAGATTTAGTACCAATGGTGGTTCTAGCATAATAAGATCATAAGAATAAGCTTTCTGAATTGGTTCTAAAGGTTTATTTAAAGGCACCAATGACTCTGTCCTCAATAGTAAAGCAGGCACTGCTAACCCATGGCATGAAGTACCAATCAACTGAGATATCACTACCAATGGATCAAATATTTATGAGATACAAGCTCTGGGTGATTGTATATTTGGCACTTTTTATAATTTTGTCAGAACAAGAAATAAAAAAAAGCTGCATTCCCTAGACAAGGTGGTGAAAGAAAGAAATGAACTCAGGGCTTCAGAGTCACAGTTCAAGTATTACGTGAAAAAACCCTGAAAGTTGCCACTTGTGTCCTGAAAGAAAGTGTTATTTCTTGTAGTAACTGAGCTAATATTGCAGCAAACCAAATCCAGAGCCTTAAAATAATAGTGACTAAATTATAATGCAAAGTGAGTTTTTAACCTCAAATAGTATCTGAAGTTAAAATGAGGGCATTGATGAGGAAGAAATGGGATCCTGAAACTCGTGATGGGGACATATGAGCAGATAATGAGGAAGCTGGAGACACTGAGACCCTAAATTCCATTTAACTACTCCTTCCAACAGAACCAACTCTCTACTAAGTGACAAGATCCTTCTTGGCCTGCTAAGTCACCCTCCCCAGTAAACTCATTATCGCTTCTACTGTCATCTGATGAGATTAACCCAACTGTGCCTGAAGAATCTTTGTTGAGGAATTCCCAGAACCCAGCCTCATCACACATTTTTGCTTCCAGATTTATAACTAGGATTAAATCTAAGTGAGCTTCAAAAGGTGAAACACAAAGTGTGGCCTAGAAGGAGGTCCACTACATCCAAAAGAATTCCTTGGTTTTTCTAACATATACAATCAAAAACCTGGGGAATGTGTGTGAGAATGGTTATTAAGATGAGGAACAATGGAGTAAGGAACATAAAGTTGAATCAGTCTGAGTTTATTGCGATGAGCCCATAAGCACAGTTCCTTTATTCAGTATTTCAGCTGGAGAGGTTAGCAAAGGATCTAATAGCTTAATTGGTTGGTTCACTGAGGTGTGGATTAAGTAGTTGCTCTTGTTAAGTGCCGTGTAGTCGGTTCTGACCCATAGCGACCCTGTACAGGGTTTCCGAGGCCATAAATCTTTACGGGAGCAGAAAGCCTCATCTTTCTCCCGTGGAGCGACTGGTAGTTTTGAACTTCTGACCTTAAGTTTCGCAGCCCGATTTAGATTATACTAAATCAGGAGTCCTGGTGTGGCACTATGGGTTAATGCACTAGACCACAAAGTCGGTTTGAAATCCAGCCATTCCCTGGAAACCCTATACAGGGTCGTTATGGGTCAGAACCTACTCAACAACACTTAACAACAACATACTAAATCAAGTTGAAATAATAGACCTGTCTTGATACCCTGTAGAAATATCCAAAGGCTTACAGAAATTGACATGTAAGAGTGGATTTATCAGGTTGGACCCACAGAGCCACTCATGAAGTGCCCAGAGAACACACTTTTACCACAACAGTGAGGAACAAATTTGTGAATGGAACCCCAGCATACTTGCAGACTACTGGATTGATATTTTACATAAATCATATTTGATAGTGGGAACTGCCCTAACTGAATTAAAACAGGTAACTACAATGTAAGGAGCTCTGGTGACACAGAAGGTTAAGCCTCAAAATGTTGCCACTTTGAACTCTGGAGGAAGAAAAATGAGGAAATGTGCTTCTGTAAAGATTCAGAGCCTTGGAAATCCTATGGGGGAACTCTACTCTGTCCTACAGGGTAGCAGTGGATTTGGCTTTGGTTTAACAACACTTAGACTGATTGGACGGGAGAAAGATGAGGCTTTCTGTTCCTGTAAAGATTTGCAGCCTCAGAAACACTGTGCAGGGTCACTGTGAGTCGGAACCGACTCCGTGGTACTTAACAACAATAACAGACTGATTTGAACAGCCAGAATAGACCCTCGGTCACTGCACTGCCCAAAATTTACACTGTTAATCTTTCTCCCAGCCTTCCTCCAAAGGGACCTATGACCTTTTATATGAGTGATTGTTCATTGGGGAAAAGGGAAAAATGAGATTTTTTAAGGATTGTTGAACATTGGTTCTGAAGAGACACTAATTCCAAAAGGCCCAAAGCATCACTGTGGCCCACTGGTAAAAATGGGAGCATATGGAAGTCAGGTTATTAAGAGAGTCTTACCTCAGTTCCAGGAATTCTGGTGTGGCACTGTGGGTTAATATGCCAGACTGAAAAGTCATTTGAATTTCAAGGTCGGCAGTTCAAGCTCACCAGCCACTCCTTGGAAACCCAATACAGGGTCACTACGGGTTGGCATCGACTCAATGCATTTAACAACAAGAGCAACCTTGGTTCCATCTCACAGTAGGTACAGAGGGTCCCTGAACCCATACTATAGTGATTTATCTTATTCCAGATTGCATAACTGGATAGGCATTATTTCTCAGGAAATGACAGGATTTCCCGCCCCCCACAATGTATCCTTGACATATGACATAAGAGCTATTATGGAAGCCATTAGAATTATTATTACTCAGGAAATAGTAAACCAAAGGATACTGAATTCATGGAGGGATTTCAGAGATTACAGCCAACATCAGAGACCTGAAGAATGCAGGGGTGGTGAATCCTATCACATCCCCATTTAACTTGCCTATTTGGGCAATGCAAAAAAAAACAAAACAGATGGATCTTGGAGAATGACAGCAGAGTATTATAAATTTAGCCAGGTAGTGACATCAATTTCAGCTGCTCTTTCAGATGTAATTTCATTGCTTGAGCAAATTAATACATCTTCTGGTACCTGGTTTTTGTTGCTGTTGTTAAGTGTTGTTGAGTCAACATGAGGTTTCCAAGGATATAAAGCTTTGCAGGAGCATAAAATATCATCTTTATCCCATGGAGCAGATGATGGGCTCAAACCACTTGCCTTGTGATTTGCAGTCCAGTGCTTATCCTCTAGAGCCACCATGTTCCCCTGGTACCTGGCATGTGGCTATTAACTTGGTACCTGATATGTGGCTATTGATATGGACAATATATTTTCCTCCATGCCTGTTTAGAAGAAACACCAGAAGCAATTTGACTTCATTTGGAAAGGACAGCAAAAACGTCTCCACTGTATTACCTCAAGAGTGTATCAACTTTCCAACCCTATCTCATAATTTAGTTCTCAGGACCTTGAACACCTTTCATTTCAACAAGATGTCACTCTAGTCCATTAAACTGATGAAATTATGCTGATTGGGGGTGGTAAGCAAAAATATCAATGACTCTAGATTTATTGGTAAGACATTTATGTGCTAGAAGGTGGGAAACACAACAAAAATGTATGCACCTTCCATCTCGGTGAAATTTATAGAAGTCAGTGGTGTGGGGCTCATCAAGGTATTCATTCTAAAGTGAAGGATATCTGGTTCCTCCTACAACTAAAAAGGAGGTGCACCTGGTGAGAATCTCTGGATTTTGAAGATAAAATAGTCCTCATTAGGGTGTGCCAATCCTACCTATTTATCACATGACTCAAAACCTACTGGTTTTGAGTGGGAATCAGAGCAAGAGAAGGCTCTGCAACAGGTCCAGGCTTCTGTGCCACTCTGCCACTTTGACTATATAATATGGCTAATACAATGGTTCTTTAAGTATCAGTGGAAGATAGAAATGCTGTTTGGAGTCTTTGTGTGGCCCCTAATGATGAATCACAGTGCCAAACTTCATGATTTTGGAGAAAAGCTCTGATGTCCTTTGCATGTATCTCCTTTTGAGAAACAGCTTTTGGCTTGTTACTGGGCATTAGCAGAGACTGAATACTCAACCATGGCCACCAAGTCAATATGTGACCTGAACTGTTCAGCATTAACTGGTTATTGCTGATCCATAAAATTATAAACTCAGACAGTCACTGCAGCTCTCCATTATTAAATAGAAATGGCACATATGAGATCTAGTTCAAACATGACCTGAAGGCACAAGTAAGTTTTATGAAGAAGTGATCCAAATGCCCATGGTCTCCACTCCTGTCACATTACCTTCCTTCTCCTAGTCTACACCAATGGCCTCATGAAAAGTTCTTTACGGTCTGTTACTGAAGTAGAGAAAGCTCATGCCTGGTTACAAATGGCTCTATGTTATATGCAGGTACCACTCAGAAAGCACTCCAGTCCCTTTGTTGGATTCACTGAAGGACAGTGGTGAAAGGAAATCCTCCCAGTGGGAAGAATTTCTATCAGTGCACCTGGTTGTGCATTTTGCTTGGAAGGAGAGATGGCCAGAAGTACATTTGTATACTGATCCATGGCCTGTGGCCAATGGGTAGCAAGATGGTCAGTGAATTGAAAGGCAAATAAGTGATTGGGAAATTGGTGACAGGGAGGTATGGAAAAGAGGCATGGGGAAGACATCTCTAAATGGGCTATATAAGTGAAGATATTTGTGTCTCAAGTGACTACTCACTGAAAGGTAGCCTTAGCATAAAAGGATTTTAACAATCAAGTGTATAGTATGATATGTTCTGTGGATACTACTAAGCCTCTTTCCCCAGCAACTCCTGTCATTGCCCAATGGGCTCATGAGCAAAGTAGCCATGATGATATAGATGGAGGTTATGCATGGACTCAGCAATATGGCTACAGCTACTGCTGAATCCCAATATGCCAGGAGCAGAGACCAACACTGAATTCCAATATGGCACCTTTCCTAGGGTTGATCAGCTAGCAACCTGGTGGCAGGTTGATTACATCGGACCTCTTCCATCATGAAAAGGGCAGTGTTTTGTCCTTATTGGGATATATAATTACTCTGGATATGGATTTTTCTTTCCGCATTCAATGCTTCTACCAAAACTGTCACCCAGTGACTTACAGAATGTCTTATCCATCATGTTATCCCTCACAACATTGCCTCTGATCATGGGACTAACTTCACTGCAAATGAAATGCAGCAGTGGGCCCATACTCATTAAATTCATTGTTCTTACTGTGTTATTCTGAAACAGCTGGCTTGATAGAAGAATGGAACAGCCTTCTAAAAACACAATTATGATGTCAGCTAAATGGCAATACCTCACAAGGTTGGGGTTATATTCTCCAACTGTATATGATCTGAACCAGCATACAATATATGGTGCTATTTCTCCCTTAGCCAGGATTCATGAGTCCAGGAATCAAGGGGGGGAAATGGTAGCGCCACCACTCTTTACTACTCCTAGTGATTGATTCAGATTACCACGGGAAAAATAGAAAAAATATATATATATATTACTGCATATAAGAGATCCCTTAGTGAATCTCTTAGTATTACCATATCTTATGATTAAAGTCAATGTAAAACTACAGCAACCAAATGATATGATGACTGTTAATAATAGCCCAGGGAGTCCTGGTGTGACATTGTAAGATAAGCACTAGACTACTAATTGCAAGGGAGTGGTTCAAATACACCAGTCACTCCTCAGAAACCCTATACAGGCTCACTATGAGTTGGAACCAACTCAATGGTACTTAACAGCAGTAACAATTAAATGGCCCAGAACCTTCAGGAATAAAGGTTTGGGCCATCCCAGCAGTCAGAGAACCACAAAACAGTAGAGGTACTTGTTGAGAGTAAAGGGAACACAGAATGGGTGTAGAAGGTAATTCTAAATACCAGCTATGATCATGTGATCAGTAGCAGAAAGGATTATTGTAATTGTGTTTGTTTTTTATTTTTGACTCTATGAATCTTGATCTTGAATGTAGAGTAGCTAAAACTAATATAAAAAATGATGAAGTGAAAGAACTGAACAGAAAGTTTCAAGAAGACAAAGTATTATAGTAAAATGTGCAGAGACCTGGAGTTAGAAAACCAAAAAGGAAGAGCATATTCTGCTTTGAAGCTAAAATGACTGAAGGAAAAATTCATGCCTCAAGTTGAAATATTGAAGGATTCTATGAGCAAAATATTGAATGATGCAGAAAGTATCAAAAGAAGATGGAAGGAATACAGGCACTGTACCAAAAAAAGAATTGGTCAATGTTCAACAATTTCAAGAGGTAGCATATGATCAAGAACCAATGATACTGAAGGAAGAAGTTCAAGTTGTACTGAAAACATTGGTGAGAAACAAGTTGCCAGGAATTGACAGAATACAAATTGAAATGTTTCAACCAACTGATGCATCGCTGGAATTACTCACTCATCTGTGAGAAGAAATTTAGAACAGTTACCTCTCCAATCAACTAGAAGAGATCCATATTTATACCCATTCCAATGAAAGGTGACCCAACAAAATACAGAAATTATTAAACAATATTAACATCACATGAAAGTAAAATTTTGTTGAAAATAATTTAAAAATGGTTGCAGCTTTCTGGCGGCCAAGAGGCAGGCTTGCAGAATGTGCCTTTTGGTTGTTTAAATGATTATATATTCCTGAGTATTTTTATGTACATTCAAAAAAAAAACAAAAAATCCCCAAGGGAATAGAAGCAAATACTGTTAAATGATGATGCATTTGATGTTGTTGTTGTGAAGTGCCATTGAGTCGGTTCCGACCCATAGCGACCCTGTATAGGGTTTCCAAGGAGCAGCTGGTGAGCTTGAACCACTGACCTTGCAGTTCAAAGGGCTTTGCAGTCTGGCACATTAACCCACAGCACCACACCAGGACCCCAATGCTGATGCATAGAGGAGACTATAATCATTGCAATAGGATAGGATGAGTGTAAAACCAATATTCTCCCATGCAAACTATCACCCAGTTCACAATAAAAACTTTATAAAAAAAAATGGTTACAGCAGAACATTGACAAAGAACTGCCATAAAGCCTGATTTGGAACACAACATGAAATGAAGGAAATCATTGTGGATACCGGATGGATCTTGACTGAAAGCAGAAATACCAGAAAGATGTTTACATGTGTTTTATTTACTATGCAAAGGCATTTGACTGTGCAACTCATAACAATATATGGATACCATTGTGAAGAATCGGAATTCCAGAACACTTAATTGTGCTCATGATTCTGTACCTAGACCAAGAGGCAGTCATTCAAACAGAACAAGGGGACACTGAATGGTTTAAAATCAGGAATGATGTGCATCAAGTTTGTATTCATTCACCATACTTATTCAATCTGTATTCTGAGAAAATAATTGGAGAAAATGGTCTATGTGAAGAAAAGCACAGCATCAGGATTGGAGGAAGTTTCATTAACAACCTATGATATTCAGACGACACACACTGAACTCAGTTTACCTGGTTCCATTTGTAGGAACCAATGGGTTGCTGCCAGTCCTCTGGTTAAGGATAACTCACAGGCAGACAGATGAAGATAAGAACATAGTTTTTATTACTTGAAGCAAATAAGGAGACACTCTCCAAGTACTATCTCTGATTAAAGAGACTAGAGAACTTTTAAGTTTATGGGGTAAGGGGTAGTTATGCATGTTCAATGCTCCTGGGGAAGCATTATTCATAGGGGACAGAATCATAATTCAACATGTAAGTAGTATTCCTTTTCATTAATTGAGTAAGCTCATTTGGTGTTATTTTTATTATCTACAGTGTCCAGTAAAAGGCATCTTTAGTCCCTTCAGGACAAACCCCTCTCCAAGACTGAAACTCAAAGAGAACACATGAGCAGGCACATAAGCTTGCTGGTGACTGTTTTGTTCTACTTGTTAGTGGATATGGGGGGGAGGGCAACAATGAAGATATTGGCTGAGTTTGACTACATTCCATAGACTCCAGTTGACCTTGAGAGGATAGAGAGAAGAGTAAAGGCTGGTCGGTCTGAAGTATAGTGAGGCTTGGGGACTCCTGAGCCCATGAACAATGACCTAGTCACAGTGGGCTAAAGCAGAGAGTGAATTGTCCTGCTGATATGAAGCAAGGGGAGACACACAAGAACACCCAAACTTGTAGAAGGTACCCATTTGACTTAGCTTCAATGGTTTGATAACCAGAACTCAACTAGAGGTAGATAAAGAAATTTGATAAAGGAAACACATGTAAATGGCTACAATTTGATGAACTTGACCTATACTTATGGATGTAGTAGCTCAAAATACCAATTGAGAGAGGAGTCTCCACATCAAGGATCAAACCTCTGTACACAGAGTTAATTGGGGCAAGCAACTTAGTCATTGGCTACTTATAACGGGGGGACTGTAAAGGCATGAAGTCTCTGGCTTACAAATTTTCAAGAGGAAGTTTAGTTTCAGAGTTTTCCTCTGGTCTATATGGTTCTGGTGAAAGGAGATGGGGATAGGATTTATTGATTCAATAGTGAGTAATTGTTATCATACCCAATTACGATCATCACAACTGTAAAAGAAGATGTGTAACAAAAAGGGGGGGAGTAGCTAATCTTACATTCCAGGAACAGAGAATCTTACATTCTAGGACCATCAAGAGAGTAGAGCATGAACTGAACATGGGACCCTAACCAGAGAAGGGACAACACCAGAGATGAAGGCAGAGGTGCTAGCATGGAGAGATTGAGCAGCTGAGAATGCTAGACTCGTGGAAAGAAAAAGGCTGTGTGTTGGCAGCCAGGTGACTGGCTTCCAGAATGTGCC
>NW_006408544.1:2339840-2375796 GCF_000296735.1 Chrysochloris asiatica | reverse complement strand
TCCTTGACAACTTCAATCTTTTCTCCATTGATAAGAATGTTGTTTATTGGTCCAGTGGTGAGGATTTTTGTTTTCTTGACATTGAGATGTAATCCATATCAAAGGTTGTTTAAATGGTTATATATCCCTGTGTGGTTTTAGTTTTTAGTTTGTTTGTTTTGTTTTTGCTTGCTTGTTTGTTTGTTTTAGATCAAGAGGAAATAAAAAAGAGAGACATTTCTTGATAAAAGAAACAATCTATGAGGATTTGGGGGGAGGAAATGATACATACGCTAGAAGGTAGACATGCATTGGCATGGGTGAAGGCGCAGGCAATATACAACTGGAGGAAGGTTAGCAGAGGAAAGATGTGGATGGTGGGAGACACAGGGAGGAATGTAATGGTTAAAGTGAATAGAGGTAAATGCTGTTAACTGTTGGTGCATGGAAGGGATTGCAACCATATAATGAAGCAAAGTATATGATTTGTTGAATGTAAAATTGACCATCTGACCTGTAAACCTTCACTCAATTCACAATAAAAAGTTTTACAAAAAAGTTTAATGGTACCTGTGAATATGAATTTCCAGTTACTTGTGAATGTAAACTTATTGAGAGATAGAATTGTTGCTGTTGCAATTAGTTAAGTTAGCATGAGGTCATGCTGAAATAGGTTGGGTCCTAAAATAATATTGTTTTTATGTGCTGTCCGGGCAGTTCTGACTTATAGTGACTCTGTATAGAGTTTCCAAGGAGCCACTAGTGGGTTTGAACCACCAACTTGTGGTTAGTAGTCTAGTGCTGATCCTAACAATGCTACAGAAGGACTCCAAAATAATATTACTGGTGTCCCTATAAAAAAGAGACACAGAGAATCAAAGACAAGATGGTTATGTGAAGACAGAAGCAAGGGTTGGAGTGATCTCTCTAAGCCAAGGAATGCCATAGGTTGCCAAGAACTACCAAAAGATAGGAAGAGGCAAGGGTGGGTCTTTTCCAGAGCCTTCAGAGTCTGTGGCCCTGCTAACTCCTGATTTTGGACTTCTAGCTTCCAGGTCTGTGAAACAATTTTTTTTTTTTTTTTTTTAATAAAGAAAAGACACCCTTAAATCTGGATAGAAAATTTCTCAACCTAGTTAACTTCAATTCACCCCTGACAGATTTACCTTCCTCATTCTTCAGGGGTTTCAGGATGAAGATTTCTTTTTCTGAAGCTGTTTCTAGCTGAGGAATATGTTAAAGTCCATTTGTTAATGGAATGAAAACTCTCTTCCTGTCTGTGTTAAATTACTGTAGACTTCAGGTAAAGGTGGGAGCATTTTTTCTAGTTGATTGATTAAGCACATCTGTGACTAGTTTGTTGATCAAGATGCCCTTATGTCTTACTTATGAGTATTGGAATTTATTTACCCTGACTGGCTTCAACATAATCTTGCTTACTGAAAGCAGAGTACTTGAAGCACTTACTGATGAAGATCAAAGACTACAGCCTTCGGTATGGATTATAGCTCATTGTTAAGAAAACAAAATTCTTTACAACTGGATCAATAGACAATATAATGATAAACAAAGAGACAGAGAAAAGTTTGAAGTTGTCAAAGATTTTATTTTCAATCCATAATCAATGCTCATGGAAGCGGCAGTCTAGAAATCAAACAATGTATTGTATTCAGCAAATCTTCTACAAAAGACTTCTTAAAAGTATTTAAGAGCAAAGATGTCACTTTGAGAATGATGATAATTAAGGTTTTGGGTCAATTTAGCTGAACCAGGATTCTCAGTGGTTTCACATTTAAGATATTGTTATCACCTCCATGATAAGATCCAGCATGATGCAATCAACTTCATGATATCATCTGATTTGATCCCCATATCTGATGAACTTCTGCTATGTGTTCTAAATCTGAATTTCTATGATGTTAGTGACACTGCTCCTCTGTAAGTCTGTTATAATGTGGTGGCTTGCATGTTGCTGTGATGCTGAGAGTTATGCCACCATTATTTTAAATACCAGCAGGGTCACCCAGCAGGGATGGCAGGTTTCAACAGAGATTGCAGACTAACACAGACTAGAAAGAAGGAGCAACAGACTGCTGCTGAATGATGAATCACTGAAAACTGGTGAATAACAATAAAGCATTGTCAGATATAGAACCTGAAGATGGGCCCCTCAGGTTGGAAGGCACTCAAAATAAAAATGGAGAAGAGCTGTCTCCTCAAAATAGAGTTGATCATAATGATGTGAATGGTGTAAAGTTTTCAGGATATGTTCTGTCCACAACTCAAAATGAGGAGAAAGAGTTATAAAGTTCAATTAATAATCAGAAAATGGGATAAGTGAAGTATGAATGTAGGAACATTGGAACTTGTCAAAAATGAAATGAAACACATAAAGATTGATATCCTAAGCATTAATAAGCTAAAATTGACTGGTATTTGGCCATTTTGAATCTGACAATCATATGGTTCACGATGCTGGGAAAGTTAAATTGAAGAGGAATGGCATCACATTTGTCAAAAGAACATTTTAAGATCTATCTGGAAGTAAAATGCTTTCTGTGTTAATATCCACATGCCTACAAGGAATACTAGTTAATGCCACTGTTATTCAAATTTGCACACCAATCACTAAAGACAGTGATGATGAATTTGAAGAATTTTGTCAGTCCTGGTGTGAATTTGAAGAATTCTACCAGTCCTGATGTGGCACTGTAGGATAAGCACTCAACCATAAGATCGGTTTGAACCACAAAGTTGATGGTTCAAACCTACCAGTCACTTCATGGAAACCCTACACAGGGTCACTATGAGTCAGAACTGACTCAACAGTACTTAAGAACAACAACCAACCTCTTCAGTTTGAAATTGATGAAATATGCAATCAAGATGCATTGATAATTACTAGTGATTGGAATGTGAAAGGTGGATAGAAAGAGAAAGGATCTATAATTGGAAAATATGGCCTTAGTGATAGAAATTATTCTGGAGACCTCATGACTTATTCATTACAATTACCTTTTCTCAACAACATAAAAAGCAACTGTATACCTGGACCTCACCAGATGGAATACACAGAAATCAAATTGACTGTATCTATGGGAAGAGAACATGGACGAGCTCAATATCAGCAGCCAAAAGAAGGCCAGGGGCAGATTGTGAAACAGACCATCAATTGCTCATATGTGAGTTCATACGAAAGCTGAAGAAAATTAAAACAATTCCACAAGAGCCAAAATATGACCTTAAATATATACCACCAGAATTTAGATACCATCTTAAGAACAGATTTGTTACATTAGACACTAATGAGTACAGACCAGAAGAGTTGTGGGATGGCATCAAGAACATCATTCAGGAAGAAAGCAAAAGATCATTAAAATGACAGAGAATAAAGAAGAGACCAAAGTGAATGTCAGAAAAGAGTCTGAAACTTAAGAGCATGATCATATAGAAGAAGCTAAAGCAACTAGAAGGAATGATGAAGCAAAAGAACTGAACAGAAAATGTGAAAGGGCAGCTAAAGAAGACAAAGTCAAATATTATAATGAAATGTGCATAGACCTGGAGTTATAAAACCAAAAAGGAAGAACATGCTTAGTATTTTTCAAGCTGAGGGAACTGAAGAAAAAATTCAAACCTCTGGTTGCAATAGTAATGGATTATGTGGGTAAAATAGTGAATGACACTGGAAACATCAAAAGGAGATGGAAGGAATACACAGAGGCACTGCACCAAAATGAATTGGTTGATGTTCAATCATTTCAGAAGGTACCATATGATCAAGAACTGATGGTATTGAAGGAAGAAGTCCAAGTAGCACTGAAGGCATTGGGAAAAGAAAAAAGACACTAGGAATTACAGAATACAAATTGAGATGTTTCAATAAACTGTTGTAACCCTAGAGGCTACATTTATGTTAAGAAATTTGGAAGACAGCTACCTGGCCAACCCATTGGAAGAAACCCTTATTTGTGCCCATTCCGAAGAAAGGTGACCCAACAGAATGCAGAAGTTATCTAACAATATCATTGATATCACATGCAAGTAAAATTCTGCTGAAGATAATTCAAAAATGGTTGCAGAAGTACATCAACATGGAGCTGGCAAAAATTCAAGCCAAATTCTGAAAAGGACATGAAATGAAGGTATCATTGCTGACATCAAACAGATCTTGGCTGAAAGCAGAGACTATCAGAAAGATGTTTACTTGTGCTTTATTGACTATTCAAAGGCAAGATACGGATAACATAGAGAAGAATGGGTATTCCAGAACACTTAATTGTTCTCATGAGGAATCTGTACACAGACTAAGAGGCAGTTATGCCAGTAGAACAATGAGATAATGAATTACTAACAGGAAAGATGTGTGTCGGGATTGTATCTTTCACCTCCTTGCTCAAGTTGTATGCTGAGCAAATAGTCTGAGAATCTGGATTGTATGAAGAAGAACGTGTCATCAGGATTAGAGGAAGAATCATTAATAACCTATGATACACAGATGACACAACTTTACTTACTGAATGTGAAAAGGACTTGAAATACTGATGAAAATCAATTTAGCCTTCAGTGTAGAGTTCACCTCAATATAAAGAAAACAAAAATCCTCACAACTGTATCAAGAAATAACACGATGATGAATGGAGAAAATTTTGAATCTGTCAAAGGCTTCAATTTGCTTGGATCCAGCTGTCAAAAAATCAAATGGGCGTCCAAATGATATATATAGTGAGGGGTGATACATAAGAATGCCCATACTTGCAGACAGTACCCATTTGACCTAGCTTCAATGGCTGGATGATCAGAACTCGACTAGAGGAAGAAAGAAGAGGGGAAAAAGTGTAATCCGCTACAATTTTATGAACTTGACCCATACTTATGGATGTAGTAACTTAAAAGAGGGAATGAATTTTCACAGCAAGGATCATTCCCACCCCCTCTGTACACAGGGTTGACAGGGATGAGCAACTTAGACATTGGCTACCTAAAATGGGGGGCTATAAAGGCACAAAGTCACTGGCTTACAAGTTTTCAAGAGGGAGTTTAGTTTCAGAGGATGCAGGGGAAGGTAAAATCTCCACTGAGTGGTTTCCAACCTGTGTAGACGGGGCTGGTGAAAGCAGATGGGGATAAGACTCTTGTGGTTCAATAGTGAATAATTGTTATCAGAACTGATTGCAATTGTTGCAAATGTAAAGTTAGACATTTTGTAACAAAAGGAGGGCAGTGATTGATCTTGCAGTCCAGGAGCAGAGGACCCTGGAACCATCAAAGAAGAAGAGCAGAGTGTGGGACCCTACCCAAAGAAGCAGCCATGCCAGAGATGGAAGCAAAGATGATGATGTGGAGAGATGGAGCAGCTGGGAACTCTAGACTCATGGAGGGAGAGGGGCTGTGTGCTGAGGGCAGGCTTGCAGGGTATGCTCTTTCTTTGTTCGAATGATTATATATTCCTGAGTGCTTTGGTGTACATCAGAAAGAAAGAAAACAGAGGGAATAGAAGAAGCAAATGCTCTTGAATGATAATTCATGGAGGGAGTTGTAGTCATTGCAGTGAAATGAAATATGATAGGATGAGTGTAAGGCTGATGTTCTCCCATGTAAACTATCACTTAATTCACAATAAAAACTTATTTAAAAAAAAAAAGAAAGAAAAGAAATCAAATGGCATATCACATTAGGCAAATCTGCTGCAAAAGACCTTTTTAAAGTATTGAAGAGCAAAAATGTCAGTTTGAGGGTCCAGGTGCTCCTGGCCCAAGCTAGGGTATTTTCAGCTGCCCCAGATGCATGTTCTGGTATAGTGCTGCAGGATAATGCAGGGGGCCGCAAGGTCAGTTTGAACCGCAAGGTCGGTGGTTCAAACTCACCAGCCATTTCTCGGAAACCCTATACAGGGTCGCTATGAGTCCAAATTGACATAACAACAGCAACAACATATGCATGAGAATGTTGAACAATGAATAAGGAAGATCATAGAAGAATCAATGCATTTGATTTTTATGATGTTGGAGATGAAAATTGAAACCACCGTGGACTTCCAGAGGAACAAACAAATGTATCTGGAAAGAATACAGCCAGAATGCTCCTTAAAAGTTAGGATCTTGAGACTTCCTCTCTCATATTTTGGAATTACTATCAGGAGGGACCAGTTCCTGGAAAAGGACATCATGCTTGGAAAAGTGGGTGGTCAGCAAACAAGAAGAAGATGCTCATCAAGATGGACTGACACAGTGGCAACAACAAATGTGAAGATAGTGCAAGGCTGGGAAGTGTTTCCTTCTGTTATGCATGGGGTCACTATGAGTCAGAACTGACTTGATGGCACCTAACAACAACGTCCAGATGCATGGAGATCTCCAAGGAATGTTGGGCCTACAGATGCTAAAAGGAGACAGAACTTTTTTCAGAGCTCACAATCTGAATTTGAACTTCTAGCTTGCCAAACTGAGAGAATAAATTCCTGGTGGTTCAAGCCATTCACTTGAAGCATTTCTACTATAGCACCTAAGCCTATAGACAACTAAGGCAAGTACCTAGGTATGTCTGACACCAGTAATGGTATTTTCAATTACCTCATATGAATCATGGCATGGAAGATTCCTTCCACTGGAATCTTCACCCAACTTAGCACCAGTGAAAAGTTTTAGCAACTAAGCTACCACCTTGTGCCAAAAACCATCTTTCCCCCACATACTATGCTTCACATACCACTGAAGATGGTGTAGTTATTGACAGTCAAGCATCAGTCATTTAGGAAATAAAATCATCTTCCATTCCAGTTTTGGTCCTTCAGGAAGAAAACGCTATAACAGAATTAGGAGTACAAAACATATATTAGGAGTGATACCCATGAACCATCACCATCTGCCAGATTGCATGATGCTGGAAGCTATGCCACTAGTATTTCAAATACCAGCATGCATTACAGGAACTTCCAGACCAAGACAGACTAGAAAGAAAGGTCTGGCAATCTACTTCTGAAATTTAGCCAGAGAAGACCAAAAAGAATATTATCTTTGAATGTAAAATGATTGAGCTGTTCTGTAAACCTTCATTCAATGCACAATAAAAAGTTTTAAAAAGAAAAGCATTGCCCAAATCATTTCTTTTGGGCATATCATCCAAATCACATCCAACTTGTTGCCATTGAATTGATTCAAGGCCATGAAGATCTCACGTGCTACAGAGTAGAACTGCTACATAGCGTTTTCTTCATTGTAATTTTTCCAGGAGCAGATTCCCAGACCTTTCTTTCAGAGTGTTGCTGGGTGTATTTGAACCCCCAACCTTTAGATAAGTAGGCAAGATTACCAAACCATCTGTGCCACTCCAGGACCTGAACACATCATCAAGAGGGATCAATTACTGAAAGAGGATATCATGTCTAGTGAAGTAGAGGGTCAACGAGGGCATAGGAGACCCTGATGAAGTGAGTTGGAACAATAACCTTAATAATGAACTTGAACATGCCAGAGATTTTGAGAATGATTAGGACCAGATAGTATTTTGTTTTGTTGTACACAATTTGGTGCCTACTCAACAACAAATGCCTGTGAATGACGTAGAGGGAAGAACAGGACTGGGCAGGGAGAGCCTTCATCTGTAATGCAAATCTGATAAAATAAATCCAGTACACAGTTTGCTTGATAGAGGAGTTCACATTGGGCAGAAATGGCTAGATCCTAACACAATCTGGTTGTGTTCAGTCACTTGCTGGAAGCTTCCTGGAAGAAGTAGCTACTGAAGGCGTTCTGTAACGGGAGGAGATCCATTAATTGTACTCCATGCTGCTGAATAAGAACTTTCTTTCTAAGGGGAGAACTGAGGGGTGCACCTCCTGACTCCAAACCCCAACCTGGCTCCAAGGTCTACATTCTGTATCTTTCCCAAAGGGTCTGCAAAATGGGGAGGAGAGGGTCAAGGTTCCAGGTCTTTCCTTTGGAAATCTACCTCACTTTCCCCTCCTCTCCATACTGGTCCTGTGATTTGACATGGAGTCAACGTCTGAGGCTATGGAGATATAGTGCAGCTCCATGGATTTAAAAAGGCAAGGTTCTAAGTGGTTTGAGCTCCCCTAGGCCACAACAGCTCAGCTGGTCCTGTCACTCAAATGACAGGGAGTTTCTTAGCAGCTACCACCTTTCACTTTGGGACTTCCTTTCCCCCAAGAGGTAGGTACCCAGACCCTTTGAAGCTGGAGATGACCCACTGAGGAGAGGAGGCTACTGCAACCTCAGCGTATCTACACATTATAAAGGAGCGCCAAAGAACTAGGTGTTTGGCATAAGGAGAGGTTTCTGCCAAAGATGCAGGCCAGACTCCATTGTTTAACTGTTTACTGCTTATTCTGAGCTAACTTTCAAAAGTCAGCTAGCCAGCATACCTCAGGAAGCCTGCAGATGTCCTCCTCTCCTCCTCCCAGTTTCTCTCACAGCATGTCCCAGGAAGAGCATTCACTCAGACTAGTCCTTGAAATATACATAGACTAAGATGATAAATTACTCAAACTTTACAATTAGCAAGATAATGTCTAAGGGGTCTTGCCATGGTCTTGTGTCTGTTAAATCATGATTTTGTACATGTCAACTGTTGATAGTTAAGGTTTTGTGTCAATTTAACTGTGCCAGGATTCTAGTGGTTTGCCAGTTAAGACATGGCAATCCCCCATGATGAGATCGTCTATGAGCAGTCAACCAATTGAAAGAAAGTTTTCTCAGCGGTATTGCTGTTACAGGGAGTTCTAACTACATCTCTGTGCTTCAAGACAGAGGTCTTGCTTTCTACTGATTAAGAATAGGCAGGAGAGGCAGAGTTTCCATGTGAGCAAAGCTTTATTATAGGAAAGAAACTTGCAAGTGGAGAACAGGTGGCCTTAATGCAATGCTTAAGCCCCTCTCTCCTGAGACAAAGAATTTAAAAGATTTTAGATGGGGGCGGGGGGCAAGACATCATGTTTATTCATAGGGATAGGAGGAGATTTCCGGAAAATGGTCCATTTTTGTTCTGCTGTGCATAAGGTTTCTATGAGTCAGTATTGACTCATATTGACTCAATAGCACCTAACAACAACAACATGTTAATTGGGTGGGGGTGCATCATTTCCTCAAGTTGAATTCAAAAGCCTTTAAGAGGAGGAGACAGAACTATAGAACTTATTCTGGGATGTTGAGTATATGTGGTTCTTTGAGACCCTAGTTCAGACTCCTCCTAGCAGCTGGCTTTCTCCTTTGCCCCAGTAGAAGGTTTGTCCCTTAAAGTTATGCCTAGGGCACTAGGTAAACCAGTCTAACCTGTAAAATATCTCACAAAGAAGTAAAAATGTAGTATTTTCATAGGTGATCTTTCTTAATGGCGAGTCCCATTTTAAAAAAAAAACAAAAACGGAATTTTTATGGGTGGTCTTTCATAATAGCATGTCCCAGGACGTGGCTGCTCAGCTATGCGCCCTGGGCATGTCCTGTGCATCTTTACAATTGCTCAAACAAGGAAGGGAGCAGGCTTCAACACTCCTCAGGATTTCACTCGCAAAATTTCAGTTAATCAGTGGCTTATGTTTAATTCTAATATCTGTATTCCTTTTTCTCCCTGTCTCATGGCCTGCTTCCAATGTATTGGACACTCCTTACCAGGCTGGGTGCTAATCCCTTTTCCCCTCCATGATCCTAATGTTATTGACCCCATCTTACAAGTCAGAGGTCATGAGCTCAGAGGATAGTGAATGGCTAAGAATGGTGAGGTTGGACCAAAACCAGGTCTCCTGTTTCCTATGACAATCACATGCTGAATCATCCATACAGGGAAAAGAGTACAACTCTGCAATGACACCACTCCAACTTTGATTAAAATAAAGTCAACTTTTTCATGAAGTTCTTTAGATGCGTTTGCCAAACTTGTTTTTCTGGTGTCAGGAAAAATTGTGAGAATGTCTTATAAATGATATTTCTATCTAGAGTTCTGTTACAGGTTACCATTAGATTTCATTATCTTTAGAATATTTTGTAACTCAAATTTGTGAAAACGTTATAATAATGGAAATTATTCTTGTCCACAGAAAGGCAAATGAATTGTGTCCAGCAGGACACAAATGATAACTGCTCTGTGAATAGACCAGTTTTGTAAATATCTGTAAACTCATCAGCGTTCATAGTCTATATTTGTTTTGATGAGTCTTCCTCTAATCCTGATGCCTCACTCTTCATACAGTTCAGCTTCCTGGATTACTTGGTCTGCATATAGACTGAACAAGTACGAGTATGGTCAAAAGATAAAACTCTGACACATTAACCACCTGAGATATGCAGATGGCACAACCTTGCTTGCTGAAAAGAAGAGGACTTGAAGCTGATGAAGATCAAAGACTATATAGCCTTCAATATGGATTGTACTTCAAAATAAAGAAAACAGAAATCTTCACAACTGGACCAATAAGCATCGTGACAAATGGAAAAAATACTGAAATTATCAAGGCTTTCATTTTACTTAGATCCACAACCAATGCCCATGGAGCCAACTCAATGACACATAACAACAACAACAATATGGATGTGTGGTTGTTTTTATTCTCCTTTCAACCAGTTGTAATGTACTGTAGACTACCTCTGTAACTAACAAATTAAATGACATATATTCATTTTTAATGCGGATGTGACCAGGAAATCCATACTTAATGGGTGACTCTGGCTAGGACCCAAATCGACTTCTCCCCCTGAAGCATGACAAGGTTCAAGAAAGAGGACTTTTTAGGACCGAAAACTACTGGCCTTTTAAGATCTCTTTTATAGAGTCCATAACTGAAGCAGTGCTTCAGATACCAGCAGGGTCACCCATGCCTTCATTAGAGCTTCATTGGAGCTTCCAATAAAGACTAAGAAAAAAAATCATAGCAATTGACTTAAGAAAAGTGACCAATGAAAATGTTATGCATCACAACAGAACATTGCCCAACTTCCTTGCTATGGACATAAGGAAGGATCAGTCATTACAAAAGGACATTGTGTCTGGTGAAACAGAGAATGAGTGAGGGGAAGGGAGTTCCTTGATAGTTGGAATGGCAAAACAGTCACAAGAATGAAATTGAACACACCAGCAATCACGAGGATGATGCAGAATGGACAGAGTTCCGGTATGTTGTTCATAAAGTCGTCAAGAGCTGGAGCCGACTTGACAGCAGCTATTTATCTATCTAAAAGGTGACATTTTTTACATTTTTGTTCTCTTCTTGTTTTTTATTAATATTTCCATCTTCTTAATATTTATTCTTGTGTGTACCATACAAAGGGCCACGAGCATTGAATATACCTGTGTCCATGAGTGGGAAGGCATATAGGCTAGCCAAAGCTACATGGGAGACATTTATTGACACTGTCACCTCCTCTGTTTGCTCTCACACTAAGGTCAGATTGCAACCCAGCAGGATAGGAAGGAGCAGATGGTTGGGGCTCTTTCTTGAACACTTGGCTTCTGATAACAGGAAAGACTGTTGGAGGTTACAGAACTGATTAGCTCCTGGGCCCCTGAGGGCAGTATGAGCCACACAGCTGGGCCCCTGGGATGAATGGGAAAACTTCAGTGAAGCTGAGGCTCCAAGGTCTGAGGGATGATGGTTTTGGACCCTGTAGATATCCAGCTTGAGCTGATCCCCAGAGCATGCAGGAAGTCACCCGGAAAGCAGAAATTCAGGATGATTCCCTAGAGCTGTGGTCTCCAAGCTTCTTTGATCTCACACCATTATTGGTTAAAAATAATCTGAGCCTGTGGCTTCAATATATGTATATTTTATTTCTAAGTTTCATAATTGTGGTATGGAGCTGTAGGATAAGCACTGGACCACAAGCTTGGTTTGAATCACCAGAACAGTGGACTTGAATAGACATTTCATCAAAGAAGACATTCAAATGGCATCAAACACATGAAAATATACTCAATGTTATTAGCCATCAGAGAGACACTAATAAAAACCACAATAAGATACTATTTCACCAGTTCACTCCCACTAGGATAGTTAAGATAAAAACAATAGTGAATAATTGTTATCAGGACTGCTGGTGAGGGTTGGAAATGTAAAGGTAGATGTTTTGTAGCAAGAAGAGGAGTGATTAACTTTGCAGTCTAGGAGTGGAGGTCCCTAGGACCATCAAGGGAGAAGAGCGGAGAGCAGGACCCTACCCAGAGAAGCAGTGAAGCCTGAGATGGAGGCAGAGACGATGATGTGAAGAGAAGGAGCAGCTGGGGCTGTGTGCTGATGACTCCGGGGAGGGGGGCAGGCTTGTAGGGTATACCCTTTGGTTGGAGGTAATTGTAACCATGGCAATGAAACGATATACGATAGGATGAATGCAAAACAAATGTTCTCCCATGTAAACTATCACATAAGTCACAATAAAACATTAAAAAAAAAAAAAACAAAAAAAAAAAAAAACCTATACAGGGTTGCAATGAGTTGGAACTGACCCCACAGCACTTAACAACAGCAGAAAGGAAAAAACAAAAATCCTCACAATCAGACCAATAAATGCCATCATAAAAAAAAAAAATCCAAAAATAACAAATATTGATGGGGAAATTGGAACTTGTAGTCACTGCTAGTGGAAAACTAAAAATAGAAATACCATTGTTGTTGTTGTTAAGTGCGATTGAGTCTGTTCCAACCCATAGCGACCCTCTATAGGGTTACCAAGGAGCTGCTGGTGAGCTTGAACCACTGACCTTGCGGTTCAAACTGACTTTGCATACCAGCACATTAATCCATAGTGCCACACCAGAACGCCACAACCTAGTAATTCCACTACTGGGTATATATCAAAAATACTGAAAGCAGAGACTCAAAAAGAGACTTGGACACCAAATGCTCATTGCAGTACTATTCACAATAGCCCAAAGCTTGAAACAACCTAAAGACCCATCAACAGAGGAATGAATATAAAAAGGTGGCACATACATACAACAGAATACTACTCAGCCAGTAAGAGAAATTAAGTTTTGATTCTTGCTACAGAGTGGAGTCCTGGTGTGGCGCTGTGGGTTAATACACTGGACTACAATGTCAGTTTGAACCACAAGGTCGGCGGTTCAAGCTCACCAGCCGGTCCTCAGAAATCCTATACAAGGTCTCTGTGGGTTGGCACTGACTCAACAGCACATAACAACAACAAAATGAATGGAGTTTAAAGACAGAATGCTGAAAAAAATAAGCAAAAGGACAAAGTTCGTATGACCTCACTTATATAAAAAAATAAGGAAAGGCAAATGCATAGGACCAAAGTTTATTAGTGGTTACCAGGTGTAGGAGGGATTGTAAAAAGGATGATAAACAGTGATGGAAAAATTGCATTGATTAAGGATAGAGTTCCACAAACAATAATGCAATTTCTGTAAGTTGTATACCTGCAGAAAGTTAATTTAGCCCAAGTTGTGTGATAAATATATTTACAAGTGAAAAAAAAGAATAGCTCTTAAGACTGCTTGTTGTTAGAGTCTGTTGAGTTAGTCCCAATTCATAGAGACACAGACCACAAGAGAACAAAACACTGCCTTACCCTGCACCATCTTCACAATTATTATTAAATTTGAGCCCATTGCTGCTGCCACAGTGTCAATCCATCTTGTTGAGTGTCTTCCTATTTTTGTTGATCCTCCACTTGACCAAGCATGATGGCCTTCTCCAGAAACAGGTTCCCTCCTGCTAACTTGTCTGAAGTCTGAGAGACATAGGTTACCTAAGAGCATTCTGGCTGTACTTCTTCCAAAGCAGATTTGTTTGTTCTTCTGGAAGTCCACGGTACTTTTGATATTCTTTTCCAACACCGTAATTCAAATTCATCAGTGCTCTATGGTCTTCCTTATTCGTTGTCCAACTTTCACATGCATATGAGGCGACTGAAAATACCATGACTCGGCTCATGTATACCTTAGATATCAAACTGATTTCTTTGCTCTTGAATACTTTAAAGTGGTTTTTTGCAGTAGATTTGCCTAATGCAATAAATACATCATTTGATTTCTTGACTGCTGCTTCCATGAGTGATGATTGTTGATGCAAGCAAAATGAAGTTTTTGACAACTTCAATCTTTTCTCCATTTGTCATGATGTTATTTATTGGTCCAATGACAAGGATTTTTATTTTCTTTACACCGGTGTACAACCCATGTGAAGGTTTGATTTTCATCAGTATTTTAATTTCACTTTGCTTTCAGCCAGCAAATTATTCTTCCAATCTTGATGCCACATTCTTCTGATTACTTGTCCAATATACAGATTGAATATGTATGGTGAAAGGATACAACCCTGGTGAACAACTTTCCTGATTTTAAACCATTCAGTATCTCCTTGTCCTGTTCAAACAAACTTTCTCATGAGCACAATGAAATCTTTTGAAATACCCATTCTTCATAATGGTATCCATAGTTTGTTATAATCCACACAGTCAAAAGCCTTTTCATAGTCAATCAAACACAAGTAAGCATCTTTCTGGTGGATTCTCTGCATTCAGCCAAGATCCATCTGATGTAAGGAATGATACCTCTAGTTCCATGCCCTCTGCTAAATCCAGCTTGGATTTCTGGCAGTTCCCTGTCTATCTACTGTTGTAATCGATTTTTAAATATCATCAGCAAAATTTTACTTGCATGTGATATTAATGATAGTGTTTGGTGGCTTTCACATTCCACTGGATCACCTCCCTTTGGATGGGCACAAATATGGTTCTCTTCTAATCGATTGGTCATGTAGCTGTCTTCCAAATTTCTTGGTATAGATGAATGAGCACCTTTAGTGCTACATCAGTTTTCTGAAAGATTTCATTTTGTATTCTGTCAGTTCTTTGAGCCTTGTTTTTCTGCCAATGCCTTCGGTGCAGCCTGGCTTGGTTCCTTCAGTAACACTGTTCTTGATCATATGCTACATTTTTTGTTTTTTTTCGTTTTAACTTTTTTAGTGAATTGACAAGATCATCAGCTTTACATTCAACAAATCATACATTTTGTTTCATCTCAGTGATTACAACCCCCTTCCTGCAACAACAGTTATCCTATTTTCTCCTTGTGTTTCCCCATTTATATCTCATATTTCACAAATGAATAAAGCAAAAATATTTGATGCACATATACAAAACAAAAAATATGCATATTGATATAAATGTCCAAAGGGCACATTCTGCAAGCCAGCCTTCTGCCTGCAGGCATACCACCTTACTCAGTCCATAGGCTTTGAGCCTGCAGCTACTCTATCTCTTCATGCCGCATCTCTGCTACCATCTCTGTTGTCACTGCTTTCCTAGATAGGAATTTCCTTCTTGATGATCCTGAGATCATCTGTTCCTGAAATGTAAAATTTAATTACATTTAAATGTAATTAACTTTTAATTACATATCTTTTAATTACACATCGTCTATAATATCAGTTTTGACAATCACAATTAATCCTGCTAATTACTCACAATTGAATCATAAAATCTTATCAGCATCACCTCCCACCCCCTTTCACAAGACCCATCCAGAAAAGAGGAAAACTATTCAGTGAGAATTCTACCTTACTCTCTCATTCTGAAACTAAGCATGCCCATGAAAGTTTATAAGCCAGCCACTTCATGCCTTTATGCTGTAGTTGTTAGGTGCCATAGAGTCAGTACTGACTCATAGCAACCCTATGCACAACAGAACAAAACACTGCCCAGTACTGGACCAACCTCACAATTGTTACTATGTTTAAGCCCATTGAGGTTGCCACTGTGCCAATACATCTCGGTGCGGGTCTTCCTTTTTTTCTCCAACCCTCAACTTTACCAAACATGATATCCATCTCCAGTGATTGGTCCCTCCTGACTATAAGTCTGAAGTATGAAAGATAAAGTCTGGCATCTTGGCTTCCAAGGAAAAGTTCGGTTGTACTACTTCCAATACAGATCTATTTGTTCTTTTGGCAGTCCATGGCACATTCAATATTCTTCTCCAGTGGTGAGGACTTTTGCTTTCTTTACCTTTAGGTGCAACTCATACTGAAGACTGTGGTCTTTGATCTTCATCAGTATGTATTTTAAGTCCTCTTTGCTTTCAGAAAGTGAAGTTGTATCATCTGCATATTGCAGGTTATTAATGAATATTCCTCCAATCCTGACACCACATTTTTCTTCATATAATCCAGCTTCTCAGATTAATTGTTCAGTATACAGATTGAATAAGTATGGTGAAAGAAAACAATCATGGTGCACACCCTTCCTAATTTAAAACCATTTGATGTTCCCTTGTTCTGTTCAAACAACTACCTCTTGGTCTGTGTATAGATTCCTTATGAGCACAATTAAGTGCTCCAGAATACTCATACTTCGCAATGTTGTCCATAGCTTGTCATGATCCACACAATCAAAAGCCTTTGCATAAGGTGATGTGTAGTATATCGTTTAATTGACAGGTGCCTCTTTCCTTTGTTTACAAAATGTGTGGTCTAGATGATCTTTATGATTTTTTTCTCAGCAATATTCTGGTTTGCTTGTATCTGAACTTGGACAGCTGCTATAATAGAGTTGAAGAATTGGACACCAGCATTATAAAAATCACTTTGTGTGTTCTTGATAATTGATAAGGCAAGTTCTTGTTTTCCTTTTTTAGATTCCAACTTCTGTTTTTTTGTTTCTTTACCACCTTTTTCAGGTACCATACTTTTCCTATCACATTTCGTTAAGATTATGTAGAAAGCTTTTCTAAAATATTCCACCTTTGCATAAAGCAGATTGAAAAGTGAACCCAATAAATAAAAGACTGTGATTTTTAAAATTTTTTTAAAAAGCCTTTGCATAGTCAATAGAGCACAGGCAAACATCTTTCTGGTATTCTCTGCTTTAAACCAAGATCCATCTGACATCAGCAATGATATCCCTCATTCTACGGACTCTTCTGAAACCGACTTAAACTTCTGGAAGTTCTCTGTCAATTTATGTTTGCAGCCGTTTCTGGATTACCTTTAGAAAAACTTTACTCACATGGGATATCAATGATATTGTCCGATGATTTCCATATTCCATTGGGTCACCTCTCTTTGGAATGGGCACAAATACAGATCTCTTCCAATCAGTAGGCCAGGTAGTCGTCTTCAAATGTCTGGGCATAGACGACTGAGTGCCTCCAGTGCCGTCTCACTTTGTTGAAAGACTTCAATTTGTATCCCATCAATTCCCACAACCTTATTCTTTGCCAATGACTTCAATGCACCTTGGGCTTTTTCCTTCAGGACCATTGGCTCTAGATCACAGGCTACCTCTTGAAATGGTTGAACATTGATCATTTCTTTTTGGTACAGTGACTCTGTGTATTCCTTCCATCTTCTTTTGATGCTTTCTTCATCATTCAGTATTTTACCTAGAGAATCCTTCAAAACCACAAGTTGAGGTTTTGAATTTTTTCTTCAGTTCCCTCGGCTTGAGAAATGCTGAGTGTGCGCTTCCCTTTTGGTTTTCTGACCCCAGATCTTTGAACACTTCATTATAATATTTGACTTAGTTTTCTCAAGCTGACCGTTCAATTTTTGTACCTCCTCGCTTCTTCCATTTGTTTTCACATCTCTTTGGCTGGAGAGAAAGTTTCAATGTCTCTTCTGACATCCATTTTGGTCTTTTCCTTCTCTCTTGTCTTCTCAATGACCTTTTGCTTTCTTCCGGTATCATATTCTTGATGTCTTTCCACAACCCTTTTGGTCTTCATTCTTTAGTGTCTAATGCATCAAATCTGTTCTTCAGATGGTAATCTAAATTCTGGTGGATATATTCAAGGTCATATTTTGGCTCTTATGAACTCGTTTTCATTTTCTTCAGCTTCAGCCTGAATTTGCCTACGAGCAATTGATTGTTTGTTCCACAGTCTGCCCCTGACCTTGTTTTGGCTAATGATATGGAACTTTTCCACTGTGTCTTTCCATAGATATAGTTAATTTGATATCTGTGTATTCCGTCTGGTGAAGTCCATGTGTAATAGTCATCTTTTATGTTGTTTGAAAAAGGTATTTGCAATGAAAATTATATTGGTCTTGAAAAATTCTATCATGCAATCTCCAGTATCATTTCTCTCACCAAGCCATGTTTTCCTAATACCTAGGATATCAGTGATTATGTGTTTCATTTCATTTTTGACAATTTCCAATTTTCCTAGATTCATACTTTGTACATTCCATTTTCTGATTATTAATGGATTTTTAAAACTGCTTCTCTTCATTTTGATTTGTACCCTATAAGCAAATGAAGGTCCTGAGGGCTTTTCTCCAGTTACATCATCATGGTAACTATAATTTGAGGTAGCTCTTCCCCAGTCACAATTTGATTACCTCCCAATCTGAGAGCTCATCTCCCAACACTATCTGACAATATGCTGGTGCTCTCCATCATGTTTCTGTATTCAATAATCTGCTGCTGAGAGTGCTCCACTGCTATTCATAAGGTTTTCAATGACTAAATTTTCAGAAGTACTCCGCTTCTCCTTCTTCCTAGTCTGTCTTAGTCTGAAACCTGTCCACCATGGGTGACTCTGCTGGTATTTAAAATAACTGTGGCATAGCTTTCAGAATCACAGCAACTCACAAGTCACCACAGGATGACAAACAGACAGACGAGTACTGGCAAGCCTTTACAGTTCTCCTGTTTTTGATAGTCAATGTATAAATTGCCTGTCCTTATCAACCATGAGGAGATAAGCATGTTCCTTCATATGAAGAATCTTCCATTCTGGTTAGAATGTTGAGTAACTGCATCCATAAGCAGAAGTCCAGTTCATCAAATTGCAGCAATTTATACTTCCTCACAATATCAAACATCTTTATCTTCATCTGGTCGTGTTCTGGTCAGCTCTGCCCTAGCCATTCAAGCTAGGGCAAATGGGTACCAGCTGCAAATTTGGGAGTTCATGCACACCTCCCTGCACTTCAGACAGACCAGCTGGATCCTTCACTCTCAGCCCTAGCAACCTACTGCAAAATCAGTGTCCATGGGCTCAGAAATTCACACAACTACCTAAACTTCAGACTAGCCAGCCCCTCCTCTTCTCTCTCTCATCTCAAGATCAACAGGCATATTGTACTTCTTGAAATGGTTGAACATCAGCCATTTCTTTTTTATACAGTGACTCTGTGTTTTCCTTCCATCTTCTTTTGATGCTTTCTTTATCATTCAGCAGTTTTCCCATAATTCCTTCAATATTTCAAAATGAGACTTGAATTTTTTCTTCAGTTTTTTCCACTTCAGAAATGTTGAGCATGTTCTTCTCTTTTGGTTTTTTAACTCCATGTCTTTGCACACTTCATTATAATACTTTACTTTTTCTTCTCAAGATACCCTTGAAAGTTTCTGTCCAACTCTTTAATTTCTTCATTTTTTCAATTTGCTTTAACTTTTCTATGCTCCAGATCAAGTTTCAGAGTCTCTTCTGACATCTATTTTGGTCTTTCCTTTCTTTCATGTATCTTTAGTGACCTTTTGCATTCTTCATGGATGATGTTCTTGATGTCATCCCACAACTCTTTTGGTCTTTGGTCATTAGTATCTAATGCAACAAATCTGTTCTTGAGAAGGTCTCTATATATTGGAGATATATATTGAAGGTCGCATTTTGGCTTTATTGAATTGTTTTAATTTTCTTCCACATTAGTCTGAACTTGCATATGAGCAACTGATGGTGTGTTCTACTGTCTTACCCTAGCCTTATTTTGGCTGATGATATTGATTCTACCATCTCTTCCCACATATACGTTGCTGCTGCTGTTGTTGTTGTTGTTGTTGTTGTTGTAAAGTGCCATTGAGTCACGTTAGTCTGACTCATAGTGATCCTTATAAGATTTCCAAGGAGCAGGTGGTGGATTTGAACCACTGAACTTATGGTAGCAGTTAAGTGCTTATCCTACAATGCCACACCAGGACTCCTCCCACATATAGTCAATTTGATTCCTGTGTATTCCATCTGGTGAGGTCCATTTGTCTTTCATGTTGTTTTTAAAAAAAAAGAGAGAGAGATTGCAATGAATAAGTCATTGGCCTTACAAAATTCTATCATGTGGTCTCCAGCATAATTTCTATCACAAGGCCATATTTTCCAACTACTGACCCTTCTTTGTTTCCAGTCTTCACATTCCAACCAGTAATTATCAGAAACCAGGCATGGACTGCCAAAACAAACAAATCTGTCTTGGAAGAAGGACAGCCAGAATGCTTCTTAGAAGCCGGGATAGTGAGACTCTGTCTCTTGTCCTTTGAACAAGTTGTTAGGAATGACCAGTTTCTGGAAAAAAACATCTTGCTTAGTAAAGTGGAGGGTCAACTAAAAAGAGGAAGACCCCCAACAAGATGGACTGACATAATGACAGTAGCAATAGGCTCAAACCTAACAACGATTGTCAGGATGGAGCAGTATTTCATTCTGTTGTGTATAGGATGGCTCTGAATCGAAATCTCCACAGCATCTAACAACAGCCACAGTGAATAAGGGTCAGCCTCGAGTATTACACCATTTTAAGAACAGTCTTTATAGGATCAAATTGACAGTAGCAACTGGAAAGATTAGATAGAAACCTCAGGGGGCAAAGAATTTATGTTAATGAGGGAGGTAAAACTCAGAAGAGGAAGGTGAGAATGGTTCCACAACTCAAAGAATATAATAAACGGCAATATATTTTACATGTAGAAATAAGAATTAGTTTATCTTTTACTCTGCATATTAACAACAACATTAATAAATTTTAGGGAAAAAACTACCAATAAAGCTTAATTACTTTTTTGCTGTAATTAAGAAATCTCCAGCGACTGTTTCCTCCGGACAATATGTCCAAAGTATGAGAGACGAAGCATACAAGTATACAGTAAATACTTGTATATCCATGTTCATTGAAGCACTATTCATAATAGTCCAAAGATGGAACTACCTAAGTATTCATCAATAGATGAATAACAGAAGAAAATGCAGTACATGTATACAATGGAAAACAAACAGAAATGAAGGAACCTTGAAAATGCTATGCTAAATGAAATCAGTCACAAAAGGACAAATATGTATAATCCCATTTACAACAACTATCTAGAAGAGATCAAGTATATGAAGATTGAAGTTTATCTGTGGTAACCAGGGGTTGAAGAGAGGAATGATACAAGGAGTACTAAATGCTTAGAGGAACACTTAGCTTCTGTAAAGTGTGATAGAAAAATTAGAGAACACATAAGATGTTTGGACAACATAATGAACATATATTGATGTCATTTAGAGATTATTGAAATGGCAAAGGTTTTATTGCCTGTATATTTGTTGTCGTTAAGTGTTGTCAAGTCAGTTCTGACTCACAGTGACCCTGTATAGGGTTTCCAAGGAGCCGTTGATGAGTTTGGACTGCCAACCTTGTGGTTCGCAGTCCAGTGCTCTCCTATAGCACCACACCAGGAGTCCAACTATATATTTACTACAAAAACTTTTAAAAAGAATCATGGTAATAGGCAAAAAGAAAGAAAGCAACAGAAACATTTCCTGCAGACATGCAGACTGTCATGCACCCCTACTTTGGAGCCGACATTGCCCTGAAGAGAGCCCATCTCCGAGGAGTGTGGAGCATGTAGGGAGTTTTTAGCTGGGCTTCCCCAATATGTAAACTCAAACTAGCTGGGTCTCCTCTGTGGGCCTGTGTTTCTCTGTTTAAAATAAGGATTATCATACCTGGCGCTGTCATGCTGGCCTTACAGTTTGGGGATAAACATCAGATTATGTGAAAAATGTAAAGTATGTTAATTATCTGCTGTGGCGTGTCATTTCTAGGAGCCTGGAATGGTGACTTTTTGTTGTTTTTCTTTTAAATGGCAAACAAAGTCTTCCAGGCCAGAATGAAAGCTCAGGTCTAAACAAGGAACATTTCCCAGAGAGTAACACCTGGACTATATAAACTCAACACAGGAAAGCCACAGTAAATTACTGCTATCAGATCCTTCCCAAGGGTCCATTGTGTTGAGGATGAGGGGGTCCTAGAGGGACAAAGGGATGTAATCAAGCCCCCAAATATATATTGTTGGCTTCTCATCTTTGCCTTTATTAATAACTAAAACTTTGTAGTGGCAATATTTTGTTTAAAATAGTAATTTTATCTCTTACATAAGCACATAACAACAGTCATTTATCAGAAATCCTTGGGTGGCAGAAATGGTTAAACACTGGGTTGCTAACTGAAAAGAGACAGTTTGAGTCTACCTTGGAAGAAAGGCCTAAGGATCTACTTGTGAAAACTCAAGTCATTGAAAACCTTATGGAGCACAGTTCTGCCATGATACATGACACGTGGGGTTGCAATAAATTCAAATCAACTTGATGGCAACTGGTACCAGTTTTTGAGCATTGAGGATTCTAAGTATTTTCTACGTGTTACCTCATTTAATTTTTGAAATCATTGTTGTTAGGTGCTGGAGAATCGTTCGAACTCATAGCGACCCTATGTACAATAGAATGAAATACCACCAGTTCCTGTGCAATCCACTGTTGAGCCCCTGTGTCAATCCATCTCACTGAAAGTCTTCATCTATTTCACTGACTCTAATTTACCAAACATGATATCCTTCTCCACGGACTGGTCTCTCCTGATAAAAGGAGGCACTTTCACCACCATACTCCCGCATGCACACTAAAAGTTATCTCCTGTCCAAAGTTATCAGGAGGGACCAAAGTCACCATCCTTGCTTTGAAGGAACCTTCTGGCTGTACTTGTCCCAACACTGATTTATTCTTTTTTCTGGCAGTCCATGGTATATTCAGTATTCTTCACCATAATTCAAATGCATCCATTCTTCAGTGTTCCTCATTCATTGTTCAGCTTTCATATGCATATGAAGCGATTGGCTTGGATCATTTGCACCTTAATCCTCATAGTGATATATATGTTTTTCAACACTTTAAAGAGGTCTCTTGCAGCAATATGTCATTTGATTTTTTGATTATTGCTTCCATGAGTATTGATTGTAAATCCAAGTAAAATTAAATCCTTGACAACTTCAATATCTTCTCCATTTATCCTGATGTTGCTTATTGGTCCAGTTGTGAGGACTTTTGTTTTCTTTACATTGAGATGTAATTCATACTGAAAGTTGTATAGCTTTGTTCTTCATCAGTAAGTGCTTCGAGTCCTCTTTCCTTTTAGCAAGCAAGATTGCATCATCTGCATATCGAAGGTTGTTAATAAGCCTCCCTCAAACCCTGAGGCTGTCTTCTTCATATGGTCCAGCTTTTTGAATTATCTTTTCAGAATACAGATTGAATAAGTATGATGAAAGGATAGAACACATACCTTTCATGATTTTAAATCATATAGTATCTGACATCAGCAATTATAGCCCTTCTTCCAGGGGTAAAATATTATCACATTTTACATATCGGAAGCCTGAGACTAGGAGACTTTAAAGAAGTTGACCAAAGTCACCTAAACACTATGTGAAAAATCCAAGTTTCATAGCCAGGTCTGCTGGAAGTAAGGTCACTTTTGCCACCACACTCCAGCACACACACTATCTTCCTCCCTGAACACCTCCAGTCATTGGTGAGATGAAGGATAGATGTCCTCTGCCAATCTCCCTTCAAGATGCCTGGTGGGGTGGGGAGCCAGATGTACCACCAGTCAAGTGTGGAAGAACCCTAGGGCCCAGAAAGTCCACAATAGCCCTGAGACTGGACTTAGACCCCAGGTCATCAAGAATCCCATTTTCACAGCAGCTAGCAGTTGAGAAGCGTTTACCAGCAGACTTGTACAGACTCCCAGCCATTATTTCACTTCTGGTAGTGTAGTGGTTACAAATCGGGCTGCTAACCTCAGGGTCAGCGGTTCGAAACTACCAGCTATTCCATGGGAGAAAGATGAGGCTTTCTACTCCTGTAAAAAGATTGACAGCCTCAGAAAACCTGTACAGGGTCACTATGAGTCGGAACCCACCCCACAGCACATAACAACAACAATCCCACGCCCACACAGGTGACGTGTACTACTTAGGAGTCTCCTTGGTTGGTTAGCTAATTAAAGGAAGTTCCTATATTTGTGAAGGCCTGGTGTGGCACTGTAGGATCAGCACTGGACTGCTAACCATAAGATTGGCAGTTCAAACCCACCAGCTGCTCCTCAGAAACCCTACACAGGATCACTATGAGTTAGAACCAACTCTACAGTACTTAACACAACCTATATTCATAGAAGCATGGGCTTTGGAATCATTCTCAGGTGAATCTATCTCTGCCCCTTATCTGCAATTTTTTTTTTTATTATTAGCAAGCCGCTTTCTTTCCTGCAGCTTTACTCCCTGAGTCTTGGTTTTCTTATCACTTAACTAACGCTTACCTCATGACTACTCATGGTTCATTAGCTTATTCATTCAACAAACGTTAGATTGTTGTTGTTGTTGTTGTTAAGTGCCGTTGAGTTGATTCCGGCCTATAGTGACCCTGTATAGGATTTCCAAGGAGCAGCTGGTGAGCTTGAAGCACCCACCTTGCAGTTCAAATGGCTTTGCAGTCTGGTGCATTAACCCACAGCGCCACAGGACCATATGAAATTGCCAAAACAGCTTTTTTTTTTTTTTTACTCACAAAAATAGCAAGCTTATATGGCTCAACTGTAGCATTTCTTGAGTGCCTACTACGGACTCGATACTGTTCTTAGAATGTTTGAAGCAAAAAAACTGAGAAAGATGCCTGACTTAGGGAAGCTTACGTCCTAATTGAAAGAGAAAGTCAATAAACAGCATAATAAATCAATAGCTATGTGGTTACGAATTGGGCTGCTAACCTCAGGGTCATCAATTCGAAACTACCAGCTGTTCCGCGGGAGAAAGATGAGGCTTTCTGCTCCCGTAAAGATTTACAGCCTCGGAAACCCTGTACAGGGTCGCTATGGGTCAGAACCGACTCCATGTCACATAACAACAAAATGTATTGCATTAGGAGTCCCGGTGTGGCACTGTGAGTTAATGTGCTGTACTGCAAGCTCACGAGCTGCTCCTCAGAAATCCTATGCAAGGTCACTATGGGTCAGAACCAACTCGACGGCACTTAACAACAACATGGATTGCGTTAAATGGCAAGATTTCATCAGCAAAGGCGGTAAAAAGAAAAACAAGCCAGTTGCTACTGAATCAATTCTGACCCATGGTGACTTGTGTGTGTCAAAGTAGAACTGTGCTCCGTTGGGTTTCTGATGACTATGATTGTTCAGAAGTGATTGCCAGACTTTCTTCCAAGTCATTGGAGTGGATTCAAACTGCCAACCTTTTGGTTAGTAGCTGGATGCTAACAATTTGTGCCACCCAGGGTTTCAGGGACGACTAAGCACTAGAAAAGGTCAGTGTTTGGTAGAGAGTCAGTAAAAATGAGGGAAACCTTCAGTGTGATGGATTGACACGGTAGCCACAATGGACTCAGCATACCAATGATTATGAAGGTCCACAATGGACTCAGCATACCAATGATTATGAAGGTCGCTTTGAGTTGGAGCCAATTTGATGGTAATGAACAACAATTGTGTTAGAAGATAAACATCTCTGTGGGGGTAAAGAAGAGTGTAGGTCATGGAAGAGTGGAAGTTGGGGGAGCGGAGGCATAGTTCAGGGTAGACCTCAGTGAGAACTTACAGCCTGAGCAATGGCTTGAAGAAGGTGAGGGGTCAGCTGTGCAGGGAGCTGGGGGAGAGCATTCTGAGCAGAGGAACCAGTCAGGGTGGATACTTGAAGACAGGCATGTGTCTGACGTGCACCGGGAAGTGCAAGATGGCCCGTGTAGCTGGAGTGGAGTGAGCGAATGGGAGTGAGTCACATAGGACCTCAGAGGTCCTTAGTAAATGACAAAGCAAGGACTACATGGGAGATATCCATCATTCTTGTGAGTGATGAAAATCTTAGCGCCCAGGCCAGTGCTCCTTCCTCACAGCTCTTGGATTTCAAGTACTGGAGTCCAGATTTACCCAGTCTGTTGCCAAACAAGAATTTTTTGGAGCCAGTGGACCATCATAGACACATGGAGTTCCAATAGCGGCTGCCATATAAGTGAGAGGGCCAGGACCCACCATGAGAGGAGGCCAGGAATACCTTGGGTCCGGCTGGACTGAGGAGGGAGTACCTAAGACATACAACTGCTGACCCCACTGGCATTTCAACCTTGCCCTGCCTGCAGCCTGGGCCAGCTCTGTCCCAAGCTTTGTTCCTGAGTCTCAAAGTCCCCCTTTCCTGCCAAACAAAGCCCCCAGCCACCGCCTGCCGCCCAACAGGCACCTGGGACCTCCGGGCTTGGGAATCAAAGCCTGTTTTGCAAAGCAGGCCCAGTGTTTGGAGAAACACCCATCCCCTGCTGCCCAGCCCTTCAAAGAGCCTGCATTGTTCTGTGCTGAGAAGGCGCCTCCTGACGCACAGGCAGGGTCCAGACTGACGCGGCGGACCTCTGATCTCAGGCCAGGCCCCCCACACCACTCAGGGGGGACACAAGGTCCAAACTGGGAGCAGCCTGTCCTCGGGGCACTGTGCCCCCTCCCTGTCCTCTGCCCACCAGGGTCCCCATCCTTATTGTCCTTACTGAAGTCTATGCCTGGCACTCTTCCACCTGCCCGCTAAGATGGCAAGACCAGACTAGAGGGGCACCAAGACAAGAACTGAAGTAGCGTGGTCACCAAGGACATGCCAAGGCAAATGTACCAGTGACATTATATCATGAGTGAAAAATGCCCTCAACGAACATATTGTAAGACCCAGGTAAGAGAAGAAATGGAACTAAACTCAGAACCCAGCTAAGACTGGGGACAGACTGGGACTACAGTTCACTTCCTTGCTACCACCAGGTCCAGCCCAAAACCCAGAGCTGCTAACCCAAAGTCCACTTCTCTCTTTTTTTCTTTTTCAAATAAATATTTCATGTGTACCTTTTTTCTCACTGCAATATATCTTTGGGCAAAAGTAGCGTTTACTTTAGATAAATCCTTTGAACAGTTATTTGAGACCACAGAACTGGCTGTGGGGTTAAGTGGGTCCTGATGACTCGCTCAATGCTCAAGATCCCCTCCTGCTTCCTGTTTTCCCTTCTCCTCTTACCTCACAGCCCAGTGCCGCAGTGAGGCCTCTTCATTTCACCCCTGTTATACAATCAAGTTCATGTACAGCAAACTAAGAACACATCTAAGACTCAGAACCAAAGTCTTTGAAGTTACTTCCATATTCTTTTTCCTTTTTTTTGCCTCTAGCTACACTCCTGGTGTAGCACTGTGGGATATGCACTGATGCACTGGACCACAAGGTCGGTTTGAACTTGTGGCTGGCAGTTCAAACTCACTAGCTGCTCCTCGGAAACCCTATGCAGGTCACTATGAGTTGCAATTGACTCGAGGCACTTGACAACAACAGCAACAACAACACTCCTGGAGCTATGGCATTCCAGGTCTCTTTGCCCACAGTGTCCTCAGAATCAACATTTATCTTGCAGTCCTGGTCAGAGATTAAGAGCAGGAGCCCGACATTCAGACTGACACCGGGACCCAATTTAGTTCCCTTTCATTGCAGGACCTTAGGCTCTTCCTAATAAAAATTAATGGATCAATAATTTAGGAATGCATGCCCATCTACAATTTAGCACATTTTAGCCCACATAAGGGTTCCTAGTAGCACTATAAGATTAGCACTTGACAGCTAACTGCCAGGTCAGCAGGTCAAATCCAATAGCTGCTTCTGGGAAGTCCAGTACAGGGTCACTGAGTTGGAAGATTCAATGACACTTAACAGCAACAACAATAAATCCCATATAAAGCAATTAAATCCCTGATGCTTTACTTATTTACTTAATACAGATTGTTTGTATTACCATCATCAGAGCCACCAATTCCTCTCTCAACTCCGTTCTCCAGATTACTGCTGTGTTTTGGTTTTTCAATGGTGAGAATTTTTTTTTTTTCCTGTTTATTTTTAATTGATTATTTATTTTCCCGTTCACCCAAATGAATACATGTCTACCCTCCAGCTGGTAAGTCATCTCCCTTCCTTTTCTACCCTTGGTAAGCATCAAGAGAATGTCTCTTTCAATGTGATCATCTTTTTTTTACAATAATGGTCTCAGACAATATTTGTCTTTTTCTGGCTGATTTATTTCATTATTCATCCATTCTTACTCCTAGTGTCTACTCCTGTCAAACAGGAAGGATCTGTCATCAACCTCAGAGACTACAGTGAAGATTAACTCTGGCAATGGATGAAAACGTTCTGAGCACTATTTCCAACCCATAATAATAAGCACTCAATAAGTGTTATCATGAGAATTACTATTAATCCTACTTTCACTATTTGGAGGTAAGGGAAAAGGAGGGGTCAGGAAGATGTGGAGTTGTCTTTGTGTGAGCTGCTTCCTAAATTAAACAGTAACAACTCCTTCCTGTAGGGTAAAGGAAAAAGGAAGGGGCAGGGAGGGAATTGGGAGCTGGGGGTGGTGTTGGAGAGGGAGGTGCAGAGAGAGACTTCTGATCCCCAGCCTGGGATTTTTGCATTTAACCTACTTGGTCTTCTGGACACTGATTGTAATCTTTTGATGTTGCGGTTCTGGTCATCTTCATCGAGCATTTAATGACCATAGAGGTCATTCCCTGGCCCAGAATCCTGGAAATTTTTACAAGAATGTTTGGGGAAGTAGAATAACAGACTAGAAATTGTGGTGGCATATTGAATGAGACATTTAACCTCTTTGAGACTTGTTTCAGAGATAACCTAGCCCTGTGGGTAAGGGCTCCAATCCAAATCTTGTGGTTGTTAAGTACTGTTGAGTCAGTTCAGATTCATGGTGACCCTGTATAGGATTTCTGAAGAGCAGCTGGTGGGTTTGAACTGCCAATCTTGCGATTCAAACCAACTTTGCAGTCCAGTGCATTATCCTGCAACACCACTCCAGGACTCCAATCCCAACCATACCATTTGCTAATTATATGAGCTTAGCCAAGTCACTTAACTTCTATGGGTCTCAGTTTTCTGTTCCATTAAATAAGGATAGTAATATCCATACACTATTATAATTTAGGGTCTTCTAGATACCATGCGCCAGAATGCAAAGTCGTGTGAACTACAAGGTCGGTGGTTCAAGCTCGCCAGTCAACCCTTTGAAACCCTATACAGGGTCTCTACAGGTCAGAACCAACTAAACGGCACTTAACAACAACAACAACAAGGTACCATACTTCTGGAACCTGTTGTTGTTGTTATGTGCCGTGGAGTTGGTTCTGACTCACAGTGACCCTGTACGGGGTTTCTGAGGCTGTACTACATGGTATTAAAATTGAAATCATCCTACAATAAGTAAAATACCTGCTAGAGTGTAGTACGTTATAGATCCTTAACAAATTTTACTGCCTTCTGGAAGAAAACCCTGGTAATATACTTCTAGAAAGTAGCCACTTTAAACTCTATGGAGTGCAGTTCTACTCTGATATACACAAAGTTGCCATTAGCTGGAATCAACTGGACAGCAACTGAGAACTTATTGCCTCTTAAGCAATAAGTTCTGTTTTCCCCATCGCACCCAACCCTGGTTACCACTAGTAAACTGTGATCTCTATGTATTTTCCTATTCTAGATATTTCATAGTAGTGGGATCATACAATATGTGCCCATTTGTATCCAATTTATTTCACTCAGCATAATGTTTTCAAGGTTCCCCCATGTGGTGGCATGTATCAGAACTTCATTTCTCTTTATGGCTGAATTGCTGATATGCACCACATTGTGTTTAATCTTGGTGTGGTGCTGTGGGTTAATGCACTAGACTACAAAGTTGGTTTGAACCATAAGGTTAGCGGCTCAAACTCACCAGCCACACCTCAGAAGCCCTATACAGGGTTGCTATGGGTTGGAACCAACTCAATGGCACGTAACAACAACAACTCATCTGTTGGCAGGCATTTGAATTGTTTCTACCTTTTGGTTGAATTGTCAATAGTGTTGTAATGAACATTGGTGTCCAATTATTGAAGAATGAACTTTTTAATGAGTTAAAAAGTATATATACTGCTTTTTGAAGCCAGATAGAGTCCAAATTCTCATAAAGTTGTGCCAACTATGTTCTGTAATTCCTCAGGGACAAAAATATTTCCCTTATAATATTGATGATGATGATGTTGATAATAGCATGCATTTGTTGACTATGTATTACGTGCCAGGCATTCTCTTTGCTCAGCACTTGACATATATTAAATTATACAATCTTCTCAACAACTACCTAAGGAATTATTATAATCTCCATTTTGTGTATAAGGAAACTCATGTACAGAGAAGTACTCAAAGTAACAGGAATGAGTAACAGCTAGGAATTCAACTACAGAGCCTGGCTTCAGAGTTTCGCTTTTGACTATAACGTACACTGCTGCAGTGCAATCAGTTATTTGATATGGCGCTTTTAGCCTTAGACTTTGTAACTCCCACTAAGTGACTGGGCAGGACTATGCAAACGAGAGGTCTTTGTGGCCTGCTAAGTGGATTGGACAGCTGGCTAATAATGCAAATAATGTATCCTTGTGGGGTGTTCTTGTTGCTAAGTTCCAATTCATAGTGACCCTGCACAGTTTCCGAGGAGCAACTGGTGGATTTGAACCACTGACCTTGTGTTTAGCAGTCCAGTGCTTAGCCTACAGAGCCACATCAGGACATGAAAGTAAAGTCTATGAAACTCTAACAAGTAGATTGATTCATTTTGCAATCCTGCTAAGTTTTAAATGAGCCAGAGGTAGAGAAGATCCTTTGAACGCCAAGATCCCTGTGATGAACCTTTTCAATCCAGGAGACAGAGAGCTGTGACACCAGAGACAGCAGACAAGTGGCAGAGAAGCTGCAGCCCAGGCAGCAGAAGCAAGACCATGAGACACAGTGGTGAGCTGTTCAGCCCAAGGAGCAAGAAAATGAGCACCTTCAGGCAGGAGACTGACATGTATCATCAGCAGAGCTACACTTGCCCAATCAGGGCAGAAGCCAAGGGGAATGAGCTGATAAGCCTAAAGCTAAAAGAGCTTTCTAAAACTTGCCTGAGCCAGGCAGAGAGCAAGGGCCACAGCAACTGAGAACCCAAGAATCAGAAAAAGGCATGTTTTGACTGAGAAGAGGCTGTCTTGACTTTATCCCAAGTGTTCCTGGTCCTGAGTTGTAGCCTGTTAACTTCCCTAATCAACCACTCATCTGTCAATTTGTTGTACTGTATGACTATATGTTGCTATGATGCTGGAATCTATGTCACCAGCATTTTCATTACCAGTAGGGTATAAAGCTCTGGTAGTGTAGTGGTTATGAATCGGGCTGCGAACCGTAAGGTCAGCAGTTCAAAACTACCAGCTGTTCTGTGGGAGAAAGATGAGGCTTTCTGCTCCCGTAAAGATTTACAGCCTGGGAAGCCCTGTACAGGGTCACTATGAGTCAGAACCGACTCCACGGCACATAACCACCAGGGTCGTTTATGACAGACAGGGTTCAACAAAGCTTCCAGAATGAGACAGACTAGAAAGAAGGAGAAGCGTCCACTTTTGAGTGGTTAGTCACTTAAAATCTAATGAATAGCAGTGGAATGTTGTCTGTTGTAGTGACAGGATGAGCCCCTCCGGTTGGAAAGCACTCAAAATAAAACTGGAAAAGACCTGCTTCCTCAAAGTAGAGTTGACCTTCATAATATGGATGGAGCAAAGTTTCCAGGACCTTCACTTGCTACTCAATATGAAAAGAAACCATTGCAAACATCCATTAATAATCAGAACATGGACTATACAAAGTATAAATCTAAGAAAATTGGAAGTCATCAAAAATGAAATGGAATGCATAAAAAGCAATACCTAAGAATTGCTGTCGATGCTGTTAAGTGCCAGCGAGTCTGTTCCGACCCACAGCAACCCTGTATAGAGTTTCTGAGGAGCAGCTGATGAGCTTGAACCACCGACCTTGCAGTTCAAATCCACTTTGCAGTTCAGCTCATTAACCCACAGTACCACACCAGGACTCCACCCTAAGCATTAGTGAGCTGAAATAGACAAGTATTGGCCATTTTGAATCAGACATTGATATACTTTTCTATGTTGGAAATAACAAATTGAAGAGGAATGGTGTTGCTTTCATAGTAAAATTGAACATTTCTAGATCTCTCCTGAAGCACAGCGCTGTGATAGGATAATATCCATATATCTACAAGGAAGACCAGTTAATACCTCTATTATTCAAATTTACAAGCCAACCACTAAAGCCAATGATGAAGAAACTGAAGAATTCTACCAGCTTCTTCAGTTAGAAATTGACCAAGCATGTAATCAAGATGCATTGATGATTCCTGGTGATTGGCAGGCGAAATGTGGAAACAAACAGGAAGGCTCTGTAGTGGGAAAACATGATCTTTATGATAGAAATTATGCTGGAGCGCTCATGATAGAATTTTGCAAGACCAAAGATTTCTTCTGCCTTTATCAGCAGCATAAACAGGAACTATATACTTGGAGTTCACCAGATAGAAGGAGCTATGGTAGCGTAGTGGTTACAAATCGGGCTGTGAACCGCAAGGTCAGCAGTTCGAAACCACCAGCTGTTCTGCGGGAGAAAGATGAGGCTTTCTGCTCCCATAGAGTTACAGCCTCAGAAACCCTGCATAGGGTTGCTATGAGTCGGAAGCGACTCCACGACACATAACAACAACACCAGATAGAATACACAGGAATCAAATTGACTACATCATCAAGAAGAGACAATGGAGAAGCTCAATACCATCAGCCAAAACAAGGCCAGGGGCCGACTGTGGAACAGATCACCAATTGTTCATTCACAAGTTTAGGCTGAAACTGAAGAAAACTTAAATAAATCCACAAGAGTCAAAATATTACCTTGAATATGTCCCATCTGAATTGAAAGACCACCTCAAGAGCAAATTTAATGCTTTAGACACTAATGGCCAAAAACCAGAGAAGCTGTGGAATGACATCAAGAAGATCACACATGAAGAAAGGGGCAAAAGGTCATTTAAAAGGCAGGAAAGCGAGAAAAGACCAACATGGATATCAGAAGAGACTCTGAAACTTGTTCTTCAATATAGAGAACCCAAGGCAACTAGAAGAAACCATGAAGTAGAAGAGCAGCTTGAGAAGACAAAGTAAAATACTGTAATGAAATATGCAAAGACCTGGACTTAGAAGACCAAAAGTAAAGAACACACTCAGCATTTCTCAAATTGAAAGAAATGAGGGAGGGAGGACTCCAAACCTAGACTTGCAATATTGAAGGATTCTCTGGACAAAATATGAAATAATGTGGGGAGCATGAAAAGAAGATGGCTAGAATAAACAGAGGCACTGACTGATCAATCATTTCTAAAGATAGCATATGGTCAAGAACTGATGGTATTGTGGGAAGAAATCCAAGCTACACTGAAGGCTGCAGGAATTTATGGAATACAAATTAAAATGCTTCAAGAAACTGGTGCATCACAGGAGGCACTCACTTATTTATGCCAAGAGATTCGATAGACCTGGCCAACTGATTGGAAGAGTTCCATCTTTGCACCCATTCCAAAACAAAGTGACACAACAGTGTGGAAATTATCAAATAATATCATTAATATCACATGCAAATAAAATTTTGCTTAAGATAATTTTTAAATGGTTGCAAAAATATATCAAGAGGGAGTTGCCAGAAATTTAAGCCAGATTCAGAAAAGGAATTGTAATGAGGGATATCACTGCGACATCAGATTGATCTTAGCTGAAAGGAGAGAATACCAAAACTATTTTGACTTGTGTTTTATTGACTATGCAAAGGCATGCAACTGCACAGATCATAACAAACTATGTAGAGTATTAAGAAGATTGGCTATGCCGGCACATATAATTGTGCTCATGAGGAACCTGTACATAGGCCAAGAGACAATTATTCAAACAAAACAAAGGGATACTGAATGATTTTAAATCAGCAAAGGTGTGCATCAAGGCTGTATCCTTTCACCGTACTTATTCAATCTGTATGCTTCAACTTGGTTATATGAAGAAGAACAAGGCATTCAAAGTGAAGGAAGATTCTTCAACACTCTGGGATATACAGATGACACAACCTTGCTTGCTGAAAATGATGAGAACTTAGAATTCTTACTGATGAAAATCAAAGACTACAGTCTTCAGTATGGATGGTACCTAATATAAAGAAAGCAAAAATCCTCACAACTAAATCAATAAATAATGTCATAATAAATAGAGAAAAGATTAAAGTTGTCAGAGACTTAACTTTGCTTTGATCCACTGTGTTCATGGAAGCAACAGTCAAGAAATCAAACAATGTATTTCATTACACTATCTGTTGCCAAAGAGCTCTTTACAGTGTTAAAGAGTAAAGATGTCAGTTTGAAGACTAAGGCGTGCCTGACCCAACCCATGGTATTTTTAATAGCCTCATATGCATATGAAATAAGGGCAGTAAATAAGGAGGATCACAGAAGAATTGATACATTTGAATTAGGGTGTTGTAGGAGAATATTGAAAGTATCATGGACTAGCAAAAAAGCAAAGAAATCTGTGTAGGAAGTAGTACAGCAAGAATATTCCTTAGAAGCCAGGATGGTGAGACTTCATCTCTCCTATTTTGGAAATATTGTCAGAAGGGACCAGACCCTAGAGAACTACATCATGGTTTGAGAGTAATGAAAAAAGAGGAGGACCTCCAAGGAGATGGATTGACCCAGTGGCAGCAATAATGGATTCAAATATAACAAGTAGGAGATTTAACTTTTTATTGTGAATTATGTTATAGTTTACATGGGAGAACATTAGCTTTACAGCCATCCTATTGTATTTCGTTTCATTGCAATGGTTACAATCCCCTCCATGCATCATCAAACAACCAAAGGGTACACCTTACAAACCTGCCCACTGGCCATTAGCACACAAACCCTCTCCCTCCCTGAGTCCAGAGTCCCCAGCTGCTCCATCTCTCCATTTCATAGTCTCTGCCTCCATCTCTGGCATCACTGCTTCTCTGGATAGGGTCCCACACTCTGCTCTTCTCCCTTGATGGCCCCAGGGACCTCCGCTGGATTGCAAAGGCAACCACTCCCTTCCTTTCATTACAAAACGTCTACATTTACATTTACAACCCTCACAGTCAGTCCTGATAGCAATTATTCACTATTGCACCACAAGAGTCTTATCCCCATCTCTTTTCATCAGCCCCATCCAGACAGGTTAGAAACCACTCAGTGGAGATCCTACCTTCCCCCGCACCTTCTGGAACTAGGCTCCCTCTTGAAAGCTTGTAAGCCAGTCACTTCTTGTCAGGCAGTGTTTTGTTCTGCTGTGTACAGGATCACTATGAGTTGGAACTGACTGGCTGGCACCTAACAACAATAACTTCCTTAAGAAACCCCACAATCATTAGTATTGTCTGTGAGTTCTGTGTGGCCATTGCAGTGGATTATCAAACCCAGCAAAGAAGTAAAGAGGAACATGGGAGAGAAGGTTGGCATCAGATTGGTAAAGATAGTTAAAGGGTGGGTGAAGGCATGTCAATATCACCCTCATAGAAATTGACCTTGGGCTGATGTTAAGTTTCATTCTCCTTCCTGCTTGTGAAGTCAAAGGAGATCAGACACTGCCTCTATCCTCTGTTACAATTCCCTAATACTAAGCTTCTGCAGGGTAGATAAAAAGGGTACACCGGTATTGTTATGGATTGAATTGTGTTCACCTAAAATAGTTGTCAACTTGACGGGACTATGTAGTGATGTAATGTGGCAGTTATGGACTGATGTAATCATCCCCTACAATGTGATTTGATGGGATCAGCCAATCAGTGGCATAAAGGGATTCAGACTATGCTACCTTGAAGAACAACAAGGAAGCTGCAAGCCACCGCATAACATGGATGAACCTTGAGGGCATTATGTTGAGTGAAATTGTTGTTGTTGTTGTTAAGTGCCGTCGAGTCGGTTCCGACCCATAGCGACCCTGTACAGGGTTTCCGAGGGTGTAAATCCTTACGGG
>NW_006408544.1:2330270-2338070 GCF_000296735.1 Chrysochloris asiatica | reverse complement strand
TGATGTGGAGCGATGGAGCAGCTGGAGACTTTAGATCCAGAGAGGGAGAGCGACTGTGTGCTGAAGACCTGGGGGGCTCGGGGGAAGGATTGAATGGAGGGATTGTAACCATGGCAATGAGACCATACGATAGAATGAATGTAAAACTAATGTTTTCCCATGTTAACTATCACATAATTCACAATAAAACATTAAAATAAATAAATAAAGGGATTCAGCTGGGATGTGTTATCCTTAATCAGGTCACAGCCCTGAAGCAATATAAGGAGAATTTCCCTAGGGTGTGGCCTGCATCATCTTTTCTCTTATAAGAGATAAAAGGAGAGAGAAGGGAGCAGAGAGAAAGAGACCTCCTATCACTAAGAAAGAAAAGCCAGGAATTAGGAGATCCTTTGGACCCAGGGGCCCTGTGCTGGAAACTTTCTATAGCTAGGGGAAGATGGATGACAGGGACCTTCCCCAACACCGACACAAAGAGAAAGCCTTCCCTAGAGCTGACACTGTGAATTCAGACTTCGAGACTCCTAAACTGTGAATGAATAAATTTATGTTTGTTAAAGCCATCTACTTGCAGTATGAGGGTCATTAAGTTAAGTCCTGTTGAATCGGATTCTGACCCATAGCGACCCTGTATAGGGTTCCAAGGAGCAACTGGTGAGCTTGAACCACAGGCCTCCTGGTTCAAAAGGACTTTAAAGTCCAGTACATTAATCAATAGTGCCACACCAGTAGTCCTCGGTATGAGGTAAGTAAAAAAAATATCAAAATGTGTAGCTTCTGATTCTCAATATATCTTCCATCTAGGTCTATACAATTCATTCTTTGTTTGTTTTTCTACTTTTTACTGTTAATTGAGTGGTTTTCTATTCAACAACTCCTATGAATTTTGTTTCATTGCAATCCCCACAAGGTAACATCACTTATTCCACTTCCTCCTTGTTTTCTGTTTTCATCCTGCCTTCTTTTCTAACCCTTCTGAATTTTGTCTTTGGGAATGCTGCACTTTTGTCTATCTATACACTTCTGAAATGAGATCTTGGTACGGTGCTATAGGATAAGCACTGGACTGTTCACCACAAGGTTGGTGATTCAAACCCACCAACTGCTCCTTGGAAACACTGCTCGTGGTTGTTGTGAGTCAGAACCAGCTCAATGGTGCTTAACAACAACAACATTTCTGAGGGTGGTGTTTCCATCGTTTTAACCCACCCCTAAAGAATTCTGCACACTTTGATTTAGGCCATGTCAAATGATTGTTTGGGCATCCTCAAATAATTCAAATTGTGTTCCTTTTAAATGTTCTTTGAATTTGGGGCAGGGAGAACAAGTCTGAAGGGGCCAGATCATGTCTATAAGGTAGGTGGAGTAATATTTCCCAGTGAAATTCTCACAAGACAGTCCTTGCTAACCTCAAAGAATGATCAAGTACACTGTCAAAATGGGGGCGGGGGGGGAATTCCTTGTTGCAACACTCCTGGCTTTTTCTTCACAGCAATATAGTTTTCCATTTTCTTAGAACTTCTTCAAAATAAGCCCCTGTGATCATTCTATGCCCTTCAAAAAAATTGGTCAAGATTACCCCTTGGGAATTTCAAAAACAATCTCCATAATCTGAGATGACCTCTCTGCCTAGAATTGAACTGGGCAGCAGAACTCCTCTGACACATTGTTTTGATTGGATCATGTTTTTGAAGGCATCCTAAGGATACAAAAACAAATGGATTACTGAGAAAAATTGTCTGTCAGACATCCAATGATAGCAGAGACATGTTTAAACATGTTTTGTTTGCAATAAACCTGTGCATGTATGAACTGGAAAACTGAGCAGTACTTTTTTACTTACCCTCGCATTTCTGTTATAACAGCACTAGATAAATAAGACTTTGTTGTTGTTGCTAAGTGCTATCAAGTCAGTTCTGACTTTTAGCAACCTTGTACAAGGTTTCCAAGAAGTGGCTGGTGGGTTTGAATGGTCGACCATGTGGCTTACAGTCCAGTGCTTATCCTACAGTGACATAGGAGTCAGATGACTAAGACAGACACCAGAAAATGTGAGTCCCTTTCCAACCTTGTTAAGAACCATATTAAATTTGCATGATAGGATTGTAGATGCAATTATTTAGAGTGATTTCTAAATGGTTGCTTTTTAAATGATGAAAGCAATCATAAAAACCCACAGCTGACACATTCAATAAAGCAAGAATCCGAGCTTTCCCTAGAAGATCAGGAACAAGACAAACATACCTGCTCTCACCACAGCTCTTAAGCATCATTTTGAAAGTCCTAGCCAGAGGAAGATCGCAGAAGAATTGATGCCTTTGAGTTGTGGTGTTGGAGGAGAATACTGAAAGTGCCATGGACTGCCAAAAGAACCAATAGATCTGTTTTGGAAGAAGTGCAGCCAGAGTGCTCCTTGGAGGCCAGGATGGCTAAGCTTCGTCTCTTACTTTGGACATATTGGCCGAAGGAAACAGTCACGGGAGAAGGATGTCATGCTGGGTAAGGTGGAGGGTCAGAGAAAAAGAGGAAGACCTCTAACGAGATGGATTGGCCAGGTGGCATCATTGATGGACTCAAGTGTGGCAGCAGTAGTAAGGTTGGCCCAGGATCAGACATTGTTTTGTTCTGCTGTGCATGGGGACGCTATGAGTCGGTTCCAACTCCATGGCACCTGACAACAACAACAACAACAAGTCAGAGAAATTATAGCGTAGTGGTTATGAATCGGGCTGCAAACCTTAAGGTCAGCAGTTCAAAACTACCAGCTATTCCGCAGGAGAAAGATGAGGCTTTCTGCTCCCATAAAGATTTACAGACTCAGAAACCCTGTACAGGGTCCCTATGAGTCAATTCTGACTCCACGGCACATAACCACCACGACCAGCAGCCAGAGAAATTAGGCAAGACAAAGAAATAAAAGGCATCCAAATTAGGAAGGAAGAAGTAAAACTATCACTCTTCACAGATGGCATTATCCTATACAGAGAACACCCCAAAGATTGCACTACAAAGTTATTAGAGCTAAGAAATTAATTCAACAAAGTGGCAAGGTGTAAGGGCAATACACAAAAATCAGTCACATTTCCATACATCAGCAATGAGTAATCTGCTTAGGACAATAAAGAAACAATTCCACTTCAAGAATAAATTACAAAGGAATAAATCTAATAAGAAAGGTGAAAAGCATTACTAAAATTAAAGATCACCTAAAAAAATGGAAGAAGATTGTTTGTTCATGATGAACTAGAAGACTTGATATTGTTAAAAGCAATCATAAAGTTACAGAAAAATTGGGAGAGAGAAAATATTATTCCTACCTCACCTCTCACAGAATTGACTATCAGTCCTTTAGTGTGAGAGAGTGACAGGCATTTAGTTATGAATTGGGCACTGTCATGAGATAGAAGATAGGCAGCCACCAAGAGTAAAAAATAGGAGCCAAATAATGGAGTAAGCAGGCTTTCTTCTGTTTTTTTTTTTTTTACTTTTTTAAGACTGTTCTTCTAACTTACTAGTATTGAAATAATTATCTTCCAGGTCATTAATTTGGGCTTTCATGATATTTGACACAGAGTCCTCACGTGGTGCTGTAGGCTAAGCACTGGACTGCTAGCCATAAGGTAGGCAGTTCAAACCCACCAACTTCTCCTTGGAGATCCTGTACAGGGTCTATATAAGTTGGAACCAACTCAACGGCACTTAACAACAGCAAATAAATAAAAACTATCTTCATCATCATCATTATCATTACCTATTTACTGAGTGCAAATAATATACTAAGCACTGGGAATATGAAGATAAATCAGACACAGTTAGACTTCTGTAGATGGCAGACAAGGTAGACATGCAATACAGACCTGCAACAGCAAAGGTGCTGGAGACCAAATGAAACAGATACAGAGGACAATCCTGGAGCCTTGAGCTTCAGAGGAAAGTTTAGAGAAGTGGATTGAACATCTACTGGGAGGAGAAACTGAGCAGGGATGGCAAAATAAGGAGACTAGTGAATGTAGTGCTGGCCAGACTCAGGGAGGCCATCTTGAATTTTTAAGAACAACTTTAGAAAGAGATCTATGGTGGCCTGATGGCGCAGATTCACACAGATAACAGAAAAGCTCCACCCACTGGACAAGAGCCAGTACCCACTCATTAAACAAAAACTTTAAAAGAATTTAGGAAAACACTACAAGAACAGACAAAATAAATGCAAATTTTGTAATAATACAAAGCCTGCACATGGAAGTACAGGAAATGAATAATAAGATCTCAGAAATTGGCAATATATTGAAAGGGCAAAGTGAATAAATGGAAACCAAATTAATGACCTGGAAGACAAATATCTCAATACTAGTAAGCTACAACAGTCTTAAAAAATAGAGTTAAAAATCAGAAAAAAAAAGCCTAAGATTTATATGGGACACCATGAAGAAGAATAACTTAAGGGTAGTCAGAATTCCAGAAGAGGAAAGAAACAATAAAAAGCACAGAGAAAATTGTGAAAGAGTTGCAGAAATAAAACTTCCCTAAAATCATAAAAGACAAGAAGATAAACATTCAAGAAGATGAATGAACCCCTAACAGGATAAAGCCCAAAAGAAAATCACCAAAACATATCATAATCAAACTTTCCAAAACCAAAATTCTGGAAAGAATTCTGAGAATGGTACTGGAAAAATTAAAACTTACCTATAAAGGAGAGCTAGTAAGACTAAACTCTTAATTTCTCAACAGAAACCATACAGGCAAGAAGGCAAAGGATGGCATATACAAAACTCTGAAAGAAAAAGTTTGCCAACCAAGAATCATATATCCAGCAAAGCTGTTCCTCAAATATGATGTGAAATTAGGATATTTCAAATCAACAGCAATTAAAGGACTTTGTAATAACCAGAGCAACTCACAAAAAATACTAAAAGGTATTTGTTGGGCTGAGAACTAACAACAGCAGACAACCTGAGATTAACATACATGATAACACCATCCAGAACTCAATCCAGATACAGAAGTATCTGAAGTAAAGCAAACCTACAAGACTGAAAATAGGGAAACAGAGATAGAAATTCATAATGAAGTCAACTACAAAGACAAAGAAGAAATAAGGTAGATTCAGATTTTCCAAATGGCAAGAAAGTCAAGTAGATTCCAAGATAAAAGACTGTTTTAAATGGGGGTAAAAATTAATAAATTACAGGGCAACCTCAAAGAAAATTAATACACCTTCCCATCTAAATAAAAAAGAAGAAAATCAGAAAATTTTAGTGAAATTAAAACAAAGCAATGAAGAAACTGAAAAGAAAACCCACAAACAAAATGAAGTCAGTGCAGAAATTTATATAGAACAAAGAAACTAACAACAACAACACACACATACAAAATATAGAGCAAAATGACAGCAATCAATTCGTATCTATCGATAATTACACTAAATGTAAATGGACTAAATGTACCAGTCCAGAAACAGAGAAGAGCAGAATTACTACAAACTTTGGTCCATACACACAATGGAATACTATGCAACATTGAAGAATAATGACAAATCTGCAAAACACCCCATAATATGGATGGACTTGGAGAACATTACACTGAGTGAAATTAGTCAACCACAAAAAGGCAAATATTGTACTAGAATGCTGTTGCAAAAAGTTAAGAAAAGGTTTTCTTGCTAAAAGAAATAGTCTATGATAGTTCCTAAGGATGGGAGAGAAGAGAAAATTATTCACTGGGTAGCAGTAGACACATGTTAACTGAGGTGATGGGGGAGGTGATATAGAGGAGGGAGGTTGGCACAGGTAAGATGAAGGTAGTGGAAGACACAAGGAGGAATGCAAGAACTAAAGTGAATAAAGGTAAACACAGTTAAAAAACAGTGAGGGTACATGGAAGGGATTGCCTCATTGTAATGACACGAAGTGTACGATTTGTTGAACGTCAAACTGATGATCTGTTCTGTAAACCTTCACTCAATTCACAATGAAAAGTTTGAAAAAAAATCAGATATGGTTGATGTTCTCAAGAAATTACCAGTCTAGGGAGCATATGAATCAAAGAGACCCAGTTCCTATAACCAGGGAAAATAGTCATCAGGGCCAGCAGAATAGGGCAAGCCATTGGAATACTGGAAAGGAGAAACTATCACCAGAACTTCCACTATCCACTTCTCTGCTTCTACCAGTCACTGCCCTTGATCAGATGCCATCAACTATGCTCTTCTTTCTTGCTTTCTGCCCTCCCGGCCTCTGTCTTGCTGCCATATGCACCCAGGATGGATAAGGTCACAGAACGAGATTTGTGGTCAGAAGGCCTGAGTTCAAGTTCTAGATTGATTATGGACCAGCTGTGCAACTTTAGATGAACCACTTCACATCTTTGGACCTCAGTCTTTCCATCTGTCAAATGAAGGCACTATCTCTGAATCTGTGTACTCTCAAGGAGTAGGCACAGTCACAGGGAACATGATTTAGAAGCTAATAGTGCTTAGTATATCATTGACTTCCCTGGGGCCATGTGACATGCACAGGTAGACAAGCATAGAGGAAGAACTTTGTCAAAAGGATCTGTGTGGGACATCATGCCAATGGGTCAACCTCTCTATATTCTTGTTTCTTCCTTTGGAAAATAGGTACAAGTACCAGTATAGCTATAAAAGAGTAGTGATCATTTAGGTAAAGCACAAGACACATAGAAAATGCTGTATACTGGACTTTATTGTTATTTTCAGGAGGCTAAAGTAGGGGAAGGACTGCTGGTGTGGTGCTATAGGATCAGCACAGGACTGTGAACCACAAGATCAGCCGTTCAAACCCTTATCTGCTCCTTGGAAACCGTATACAGGGTCACTGTGAGTCAGAACTGACTCAACAGCACTTAACAACAACAAAGTAGGGGAAATCCAGCTGACTAATGCTCAGAAATGGTTTTTGGCCTGCTCAGCATGTAGTGTTCCCCAGTAGCTTCACCCTGATACCAATTTCTACCAGAGATGCAGCCATTCTCTTGAAATCTTCATCTTTTTTACACCAGGTCCAATTAGTTGTCAATCCCTGTCCATTCAAATTCTATCATAGTCTTTCATTAGGCCATCCCATCCTGTATATCTTCCGCCTAGTTTGCCTATAAAGGAGAGATTGCCTCCATCCAGCAATCTCTAACCCCATCTCACCTCCTCTCCCTATAACATATTCTGGAGTTGGCACAGGCTTTCAGGAGCATCCCTCCATGCTCAGAAAACTGTCATGTCACCCCATTGCCTAGCAAATAAACACCAAATCTATAGTATGGCCTACAAAGCCTCCATGAGCCCTTTTAAGATTTATTTTCTATAACAGGTGCTACTGGTATCCCAAGGAGCCCTGGTAGCATAGTGGATCACGAGCTGGGCTACCAACCACAAGGTTATTAGTTCGAATCTACCAGTCATCCCATGGGAGAAAGATCAGCCTCTCTGCCCCAGTAAAAGTTTACAACCTCTGAAACCCTATACATGGTTGCTATGAATTGGAATCAACTCGACCTCACATAACCACCACCCCACTCATATCCCTTTGACCTATCTTGAAGGTCACCTATATTTAGTGACTATCTTGACTATCACCTACATTTGGTGACTTTCAAGCGACCAGTACATACCAATGACTTCCTATCTCAGGCATCCACATTTCCTGCCCCAGAAAATAATAAATGCTCTTAGAAGCAATCCGTGACCAATGTGTGGCAAGAGTTGATGGACAAATACAAAAAGAGTTGATGGTCAGCTTCTTTGACCCTGTGTGGGACAATTCTTGCGTTTCACACAGTCCCTCC
>NW_006408544.1:2323208-2328920 GCF_000296735.1 Chrysochloris asiatica | reverse complement strand
AACAACAACCAACTTCTTCAGTTTGAAATTGATCAAACATGCATCAAGATGTATTGATAAGTACTGCTGATTAGAATGCAAAGGTTCAAAACAGAAAGAATCAGTAGTTGGATAATATGACCTTGGTGAAAAAAAATGATACTGATGATTATATGATAGAATTTTGCAACACCAATAACTTCTTTATTGCAAATATCTTTTTAATACAACATAAAAGATGATTATACACAAGGATTTCAACAGATGGAATACACAGAAATCAAATTGACTACATCTGTGGAAAGAGACAGTAGTAGAAAAGCTCCATGTCATCAGACAAAACAAGGCTAGGACCAGACTGTGGAACAGATTGTCAATTGCTCATATACAAGTTCTGGCTGAAGCTGAAGAAAATGAAAACAAATCCACAAGAGCTAAAATATGACATTGGACATATGCCACCTGAAATTAGAGATCATCTCAAGAACAGATTTGATGCATTAGACAATAAAGGCCAAGGACCAGAAGAGTTGTAGGATGACATCAAGAACATAATACAGAAAGGAAGCAAGAGGTTATTAAGAAGATAAGAGAGAAGAAAAAAGCCAAAATGGATGTCAGAAAAGACTCTGAAACTTGCTCTCCAGCAGAAAGATGTGAAGCAAATGGTGCTGGCAGCCAGGGTGTAGACTTGTGGGGTGTACCCTTTGGTTGTTTGAATGGTTATATATTCCTGAGTGCTTCGGTGTACATAAAAAATAAAAAAATAAAAACAGAGGGAATGCAAACAAATGCTGTTGAATGATGATGCATGGAGGGGATTGTAATCATTGCAATGAAACAAAATACAATAGGATGAATGTAAAGCTGATATCCTCCCATGTAAACTAGCACTCAATTCTCAATAAAAACGTAAAAAAAGAAAGAAAGCAAATGAAAGAAATGAGGAGGTACAAGAGCAGAACAAAACATTTCAAAAGTCAGCTCAAGAAGCCAAAGTCAAATATTATAATGAAATATGCAAAGACCTGGAGTTAGAAAATGCTCAGCATTTCTCAAGCTGAGGAAACCGAAGAAAACATTCAAACCTCGACTTGTGGTATTGAAGTATTCTATGGCCAAAATACTTAATGATGCAGAAAGCATCAAAAGAAGATGGAAGGAATACACAGAGTAACTGTACCAAAAAGAAATGGTCCATGTTCAACCATTTCAAAAGGTAGTATATGATCAAGAGCCAATAGCACTGAAGAAAGAAGTCCAATGTGCACTCCAGGCATTGGCAAAGAACAAGGCTCCAGGAATTGATGGAATACAAATTGAAATTTTTCAATAAACTGATGCAGCACTGGAGGCACTCACTCATCTATGCCAAGAAATTTGGAAGACGACTATTTGATCCATTATTTGTGCCCAATCCAAAGACAGATGACCCAACAGGATGTGGACAGGGAGCTGCCAGAGGTCCAAGCCGGATTCAGATGAGGATGTGGAATGAGGGATCTCATTGCTGATGTCAGATAGATCTTGGCTGAAAGCCGAGAATATCAGAAAGATGTTTACCTGTGTTTTATTGACTATGCAAAGGCTTTTGAATCATGACAAGCTATGGACAACACTGCAGAGAATGAGTATTCTGGAACACTTAATTGTACTCATGAGGAACTTATATATGGACAAAGAGGCAGTTATTAGAACAGAACAAGGGAACATTGAATGAAAAGGAAAGGCGTGTGCCAGGGTTGTATTCTTTCACCATACTCATTCAATCTGTATGCTGAGCAAATAATCTGAGCTGGATTATATGTAGAAAAATGTGGCATCAGGATTGGAGGAAGATTCATTAATAAACTTTCAATATGTACATAATACAACCTTGCTTGCTGAAAGCAAAAAGGATTTCAAATACTTACTGATGAAGATCAAAGACCATAACCTTTGGTATGGGTTGCATCTCAATGTAAAGAAAATAAAAATCCTCACCACTGGACCAATAAATAACATCATGATAAATGGAGAAAAGATTGAAGTTGTCAAAGACTTCATGTTACTTGGATGCCCAATCAACACCCATGGAAGCAGCAGTCAAGAAATCAAACAACATATTGCATTAAGCAAATCTGCTTCACAAGAACTTTTTTAAGTGTTCAAGGGCCAAGATGTCAGTCTGAGGACTAAAGTGCACCTAACCCAAGCCATGGTATTTTCAATAGCCTCATAGACATGTGAAAAAGTTGGACAATGAGTAAGGAGGACCATAGAAGAATTGATGCATTTGAGTTATGGTGTTGAAGAAAAATAGTAAAGTTATCATAGGAAGAAGTACAAACACAATGCTCCTTACAAGCCAAGATGGCCAGACTTTGTCTCTCATATATTAACATAGTATCGGGGGGACCAATCCCAGGAGAAGGACGTAATGCTTGGTAAAGTAGAGGAACAGTGAAAAAGAGGAAGACCCCCAAAGATAGGGATTGGCACCATGGCAGCAACAATGGGTTCAAGCATAGCAGCAATTGTGAGGTTAGAGCAGGACTAGGCAGTGTTTCGTTCTATTGTACACAGGGTCACCGTGGGTCAGAACCAACTTGACGGCACCTAACAACAACAACAACACAATCTTCCAGAAAGTCCCCTAAGGGGAATGAGCTCCTGTTACCAATGGGTACGCTCCTAATTTTATATTAATCTACCTCCTTTCCCTGTCTCTCTTCCTACTCCTTTACTGTGCTTCCTGGAATTAATAAAACATCAGTTAAATAGAATACCAGTTAAAAAACAGTTACTTTCAACTTGATTACAACTCATGACACTTCCATGTATGTCAAAATAGCACTGCATTGCATAGGGTTTTCAATGGTTAATATCTTAGAAGTAAATCCCCATGGTATTTTTTCTGGATAGACGCCAACCTTCCAATTGGCAGCCACACTGTTAACTATTTGTACTTCTCTCGTATAAAGTTGTTGTTGCTGTTTTTGTGTGCTATCAAGTCAGTTCCAACTCTTAGCGACCCTATGTAAGGTTTTGAGAGTGGCTAGTGGGTTTGAACTGCTGATCTTGTAGTTATCTGAAAGCACCACACCAGGGTTCCTCACATAAAGTTGTTGTTCTTGTTAAGTACCATGGAGTCGGTTCCGACTCATAGTGACCCTGCACAGGGTTTCCGAGGCTGTAAATCTTTACGGGAGCAGAACGCCTCATCTTTCTCCCATGGAACCTCTGATAGTTTCGAACTGCTGACCTTGAGGTTGGCAGCTCGACTCGTACCACTTTGCTATAAGGTACTTGGACCTAAATCCTTGTTTCAGCATCTGCTTTTGGGTATACCCAAATTAGAACATTTCAAAGTTCAATTCCCACCACAACTATTCATGTACCATTAGCTGTAGCCATCTTAAACCATATGCCCTATGCTTTTCCCCTTTGTTCTTTGTGTCCCTTCACCTAGAAGGCCTTCCTGCTTTCCAAGAACCTGAGCTGGTGATAAGCACAACAAGCAGTGATCTCTCAATCCTTTGAACTCCCGGAGAAATTTATGACTTCCTTTCATACAACCCAGACCTTGGTCCTCCAAGTTTCTTGACGTAGTCAAGTCTATTGATCCCCCTTCCACTTTTGTTCAACTGTTTACTTCCATTGCTACAACCAGACCTTATCATCACTCTCCAGATCTAGGATCTTAAACTCCGGTGATAACTGGGTAACAACAGACACATCTCCTTAGCTCTCTTGCTCCAGAAACATATATTCTATGAGGTTATCAAGACCTCTTGATAACCTCACAGTCTCCTCCCTATCACTCAGTTCCTCCAGGCAGGATCTACCCTATCAACCCTATAATTTGTACCCAAAACTCACCAGTCTTGGCTCTTTCAATTGTACAAAATTCCTCCAATTATACAAAACCCAGCCTCTTCTGCTGCCTTAAAAGCAATGGCCTTAGAAGCAGGCATAGAGGTGGTTAAGAGTGCACATAAGAATTATTTCGGTTGGCATCCTGGCTGAGTGACCCTGGGTAAATTACAGGCATCTTTGATCCACACGTTCCTCATCTCTAAAAGGGAAAAATAATGATACATATTGCTTATGTGGTAGATCCAAGTTTTAAATGCCAAAGACAAGGCAAATCCTCAGTAACTAGTTATATTAACAGTGTTTTTATTACTACCATGTCTAGTCATTGGGCTGGTGGAAAAAATTAAATAGAGCATTTAAAGCACTAAGAATCCGGCCTGGCACACAGAGTAGGCACTTTGTAAATGTGACTTGTTATTATTACTGCATTAGACTCCTCAGGCTACCATAACAAATGATCACTAACTCAGTAGCTTAAAAACAACAGAAATTTATTCGCTCATAGTTCTGAATGCTACAAGTCTGAAACCAAGGTATAGGTTGTTGTTGTTGTTGTTAAGTATCATGGAGTTGGATCCGACTCATAGTGACCCTGCACAGGGTTTCCAAGGCTATAAATCTTTATAGGAGCAGAATGCTTTATCTTTCTCCCGCAGAACCGCTGGTAGTTTCGAACTGCTGACCTTGATGTTGGCAGCCCGACTTGTAACCACTATGCTACCAGGTATAGGTACGGCTGGCTTTTTCAGAGGCTGTAAGGGAGAATCTGCCTCTTTCCTAGCTTCTGGTGGCTGCCAGCAATCCCTAAGATTCCTTGGTTTATAGACACATTACTACAATCACTGCCTCAGTCTTAGTATGGTCTTCCCTTCTGTCTCATTGTCTCAAATCTCCCTCTGGTTTTCTCTTAGGAGAGGGCGCATTCTCTGGATTGAGGGCCCATTCTAACTTTAAAGTTATCTCATCATGAGAGTTTTAACTTAATTACATCTACAAAGACCCTCTTACCAAATAAGGTTACATTCATACATTTCAGGGGTAATAACTTGGGCATATTTTGGGGCCACTGTTCAACCCACTGCTTGATTTCTTGGCTACTGCTTCCATGAGCGTTCACTGTGGATCCAAAGGCAGTAAAATCCTTGACAACTTCATTATTTTCTCTGTTTACCATATGTTATCTATTAATACAGTTGCAGGGATGTTTGTTTGCTTTGCATTGAGTTGGAATCCATAATGCTGTACTAATTGTTCTTCATCAGTATCAAGTCCTCTTTACTTTCAGCAAACAAGGTTGTGTCATCTGAATATCTCAGGATGTTCATGAGTCTTCCTCTAATCCTAATGCCTCATTCTTCCTCAGATAGTCCAGCTTCCTGGATTACTTGTTCAACATACAAATTGAATAAAACTGGTGAAAGGATACATGCCTGACGCACACCTTTCCTGATTTTAAACCATGCAGTATCTACTTGATTTATGTACAGGTTCCACATGAGCACAATTAGGTGTTCTGAAATCCCCATTCTTTAAATGTTATCCATAATTCGTTATGATCCACACAGTAAAATTCCTCTGTGTAGTCAATAAAACACAAACAAACATCTTTCTGGTATTATCTGTTTTCAGCCAAGATCCATGTGATGTCACCAATAATATCCCTCATCTCACACCCTGCTCTGAATCAGTCTTGAATTTCTGACAGCTTCGTGTCGATGTACTGCTGTAACCATTTTTAAATTATCTTCAGCAAAACTTTAATCTGCTGCAAAAGACCTCTTAAAAATATTAAAGACCCTTCCAAGACTAAGACTCAATGGGAATACATGCTCTGATTGGTGACCATGCTCGTCACGGATAAGGGGAAGTGAGGGG
>NW_006408544.1:2316132-2322408 GCF_000296735.1 Chrysochloris asiatica | reverse complement strand
GATGATGCATGGAGGGGATTGTAACCATGGCAATGAATCGATATACAAAAGAATGAATGTGAAACTAATGTTCTCCCATGTAAACTATCACATAATTCACAATAAAACATTAAAATAATAATAATAATAATAATCAAAGTATTAAAGAGCAAAGGTGTCACTTTGAGGAGTAAGGTGTGCTTGATCTAAGCAATGGTTTTTAACAATCATTTCTTAGCACATGAATGTTAGACAATGAATAAGGAAGACCAAAGAAGAATTGATGGTTGAATTATGGTGTTGGTGAAGAATGTTGAAAATACCACAGAATGATAAAAGAACAAACAACTCTTTCTTGGGAGAAGCACAGTCAGAATGCTCCTTAGAATTAAGGATGGCAAGACTGTCTCATATACTTTGAAGGGACCAGTCCTTGGAAAAGGACATCAAACTTTGTAAAGCATTGCGTTTATTACTATCACACTCCTTGGGCTGGTGGAAGGAATTTTCATTAGTGAAAAAGAGGAAGCCCTTAACCAGATGAACTGACACAGTGGCTGCAACAATGGGCTCAAACAAAACAATAATTGTAAAGATGACACAGGACCAGACAGTTTTGTTCTGTTGTACATAGGGTCACTGTGAGTCAGAGCTAACATGATGACAACTAACAACAACAACATTCAACCCACTGCAATAGCCATTACAAAGAGTTACAGTGGAAAGGCGGAGGTGAAAGCCAGATTGCAAAGGGTCAAGAAACAGATGGGAGATGTAAAAATGTAGATAATTATTTCGGAAACTTGACTAGGAAGGAGTACAGATGGAGAGGGAGTGGAAGGGAGAACTAGGAATAGAAGAAAGACTTTTGTTTCTGTTTTCTTGAGATTCTTGGGCTAAAAAAAGAAAAAGAGATGGTAGAAGTCCTTAAAAATACAAGCTAGAGAGTGGTGGAGCAATGGAGTGAGGAGCTAGCCCTAGAGCAGAGACATCCTCAAATCAGGGCTGGATGGATGACTGCATTAACTTGGGGATGGTCCAGCAACAGACTAACTGTAGGCATGGAACAAGCTGGAACAGAGGTTTCTTTAGATGAAAGAAGTTGAGTCAAGGAGCCACTACAGACAAGGGAAAGCATAATCAACCAAACCTTGGATGGAAGAGCTTGAGACTTACAAAGGGCTGAATAAGAGATTATCCCATTGAGTCATTTACTTTCTCACTTTAACTAGTTTCTGACCTGAAGCTCTGAGTAATGCTAATGGGTACGGGGATTAAATGCCCCTTGGATGGAGGAAGAAAATGAGATCCAGAAAGGCCTTAGGGTTACAGAAGAACACATAGAGAGTTGGGGGTATTCCTCAAAGCCCCCACTGAGGAGGCAGGGAACCCAAGGAATTTCTAAGGAACGTTTTGTCTGGCAATGGTTTCCACCAGGAATGGACATGTCAGTTCTCTATGGTCATTGGACAGTTGCTCACATTCCTTTTTGCACTCTACTCCCAGGCTTCTATGAGATAGAGCTTTCCTGATGTTTTTCTGACCTCTTGGAAATTTTGCAAAACCATTTCCAAAGCAGTTCTTCCTACTCCAACCCTTTACAATGGGTGCTGTCCGGATATCTCCCAGGCCCTCCTTTCTTTGCTAAATTTTCTTTCAAGGTGGACCCCAGCAGTCCTGGGCTCCAAGGTACGCTACTCTTCTATACCTTCTAAACCTAACCTTCTGCCCAGTCCTCTCTCTTGAACTCCAGATTCACATGCCTGTTCATCTAGATGTCCTAAATCCAACAGGTTCAAAAGTGAATGCATTTTATTTTACCCAGCACTCCCTCCTCTTCCTGTGTTTTTGACTCGGTAACTGACACCATCAGATACAAACATGCCTCTGTCTCTTGTCAATCACCAAGTGCTGTCCTTTTTGCCTCCTAAATATATCATGACTCTGACCCCTTCTTTCCATTCCTAGACCTTGTCATGTATGTCTTATCTGGACTCTGTCACAGGCTCCCACCAGGACTCCCTGCCTACTGATCTTTGCAGTCCATTTTCCAAACTACCAAACCATGACCTTCCCAAAGCACTAAGATGAGTAAATATCTCTAATGATTCTCTCACCTCTGCTGGGTAAGGCACAAACTAGCATTCAAGGATCTTTTATGACCCAACTTCATTGTTGTTATTGTTAGGTGCCATTGAGTCTGTTTTGACTCATGACAAACCCATGCACCACAGAACGAAACACTGCCCAGTCCTGCCCCATACTCACAATTGTCATTTTGCTTGAGCCTTTTACTGCTGCCACAGTGTCAATCCATCTTATTGGGGAGCAGGGGAGCAGAGTGAGTCTTCCTCATCTTTGCTGATCCTCCACTTTATCAAGAATAACTTCCTTCTCCAGGGACTGGTCTCTCCAGGTAATATGTCTTAAGTATGAGAGACAAAGTCTCATCATACAGCATTCTGGCTGTACCTCTTCTCACACAGACCTGTTTGTTCTTATGTCAGTCCATGGTACTTTCAATATTCTTCTCCAGCTTCTTTTACCCTGAATAAATCCTCCCTCCAACCACACCTATTGCTAGCTATTTCTCACATTTCTCTGATTTGGTCCAGGTTGCTCCCACAGGCTGGAATGTCCTTCTTCCTACCACTACCTGTCTAAAGCCAGCTTTGCTATTTTCTCCTGCAAGAAGCTCTCTTGACCCACCTTCCAAGGAGTTAGTTGTCCCCAGGACTTTGCCCCACTCTTCTTGTCACACCTCTCTTACTTTACAGTAACCTGCTGAATTCCCCCCCTTGTAATATGGGCACTGACTGATACATGCTCTGTATTCAGTTCACGTTGATTACGTTGCACTGAATGGTGAGGAATCGAAGAAAGATTTTTGTTTCTGTTTTCAGTCATTGCTTGGGTTTTATTACTACTCCTCTCCATGATGCATACTCAGTGTTTTTTGTTTTCCCTTTGTGTTATTTACATGGACTATATTTACCCAACTGGTTTTACTTGTTCCAAGGTTATATACTTAAGTATATAGCTATTATTAGGTATTGCCAAGTAGCTCCCTAGAAAGATGCTATTGATTCACATATCACTATGTATGTGCATGGCTCCCTGTAGCATGGCCCTAGGTTTCACAATTTTCACTGCTGTTTGCTATTTTGTGGCAGTTCTGGCTGATTGTCTCTTCCTTCAGAGAGTGCTCTCTCTACTCTCGGGGAGGTACTTATGATGGTGTGATAAGCGTCATGAAGCAGGTAGCAGAACTGTGGGAACCCAGGGTAAAGTGGGAGATCTAACCCAGGCTATGGGTTCAAGGAAAATGTATTACATTCATTTCCTAGCAAAGTATCACAAACCCGTGACTTCAAACATCAGAAATGTGTTGTCTTGTAGTTCTGGAGGCTCATAGGGCCCCTGCATATAACAGAATCAACCATTGCCTAACCCTGCAGCATCCTCACAAAAGTGGCATATTTGAGCTCATTGTTGCAGCCACTGTGTGGTTCCATTCCACTGAGACTTCCCTCTTTATCACGGATCCTCTACTTTACCAAGAATGATTTTCTTCTCCAGAGACTTGTCCCCGCTGACAACAGGTCCAAAGTGAGACCAACTCTCACCTTCCTTGCCTCCTAAGGTTTATTTGAACTATACTTCTTTCAAGATACATTTCTTCATTTTTCTGGCCATCCACTGTATATTCGATACTCTTCACTACAGTCATAAGCTATGTATATCAATTCTTTTTTGATCTTCCTTTTCCATTGTCCAGCTTTTGCATGTGTATGAGATGATTGAAAGCACCATTAGTTGGGTCAGGCACATTTTGGTCATCAAAGTGACATCCTTGCTTTTCAAGATCTTTCTCTTGTAGCAGATTTGCTTGATGCAATCCGATGCTTGATTTCTTGACTGCTGCTTCCATGGACATTGACTACTGAGCTACCTAAAATGACAAATTTCAACATTTACTCCGCTTATCATGATATTTCTAATTGATTCAGTTATAAGAATTTGGGGGTTTTTTTATGTTAAAGTATAATCCATACAGTAAATGCTTCAAGTCTTGTTAGTTTTCAGCAAGCAAGGTTGGGTCATCTGCATATGGCAGGTTGTTCATGAATCTTCCTCCAATTGTGATGCACGTTTTTCACATAATCCAGCTTCTTGGATAATTTGCTCAGCATGTTGCTGTTGGTGTTAGATGCTGATGAATCGATTCTAAATCACAGCTACCTTATGCACAACAGAACAAAATACTGCCCAGTCTACGTTAGTCTCACAATTGTTGTCATGTTTGGTTCCATTGTTGCTATCAGTGTCTCAAACCATCTTGTTGAGGTTCTTCCTCTTTCTCACTGACCCTCTACTTAACCAAACATGATATCCTTCTCCATATCGCTCCTGATCACATGTCAAAAGCACATGAGATGAAGTCTCTCCAGCCTTGCTTCTATTGAGAATTTTGGTTGTATTTCTTCCAACACAGATTTGTTTGTTCTCTGGCAGTTCATGGTACTTTCAATATTCTTCACCGACATCATAATTCAGAGACATCAATTCTTTGGACTTCATTACTCATTGTACAGTTTTCATAAGCATTTGAGGCAACTGAAAATACCATGGCACATAGATTGAACAATTATGGAGCAAGGACACGCCCTGATGCACACCTTTCCTAATTTTAAAACACAGTTTCTCCTTGTTTTGTACCAACGGCTGCTTCATAGTCTATGTACAGATTCCACACGAACACAACTAAGTGTTCTGGAATTTCCATTCTTTGCATTGTTATCTATAATTTGTTATGATTCATGTGCCTTTGAATAGTCAGTAAAGTACAGGTAAACATCTGTCTTGTGTTCTCTGCTTTCAGTTAAGATCTACCTGACATCAACAATGATGTCCCTCATTCTACGTCCTCTTCTTAATCTGACTTGAATTTCTGGCAATTCACTGTTAATGTATGTTGCAACTCTTTTTGAATTATCGTCAGCAAAATTTTACTTGCGTATGATCTAAAGATATCATTTGATAATTTCCACATTCTGTTGGATCACCTTTCTTTAGAATAAGCACACAAAGAGATCTCTTCTACCAGTTGACCAAGTAGCTGTTCTCAAAATTTCTTGATATAGATAAGTGAGCACTTCTAGCGTTATACCCATTTGTTGAAATATCTCAGTTTGTATTTGTGCTGGTTAAGGTTCTGTGTCACCTGGGCTGGGCCAGGATGCTCAGTGGTGTGGCAGTTAAGATGTAGTAATCCTGACGTGGCACTGTGGGTTAGTGCACTAGACTCCAAAGTCATTTGAACCACAAGATCATCAATGCAAACTCACCAGCCACTCCTCAGAAACCCTATATAGGGTCACTATGGGTCAGAACAAGCTACAACAATAATCCCCTATGAGGAGTCCTGGTGTGATGCTGTAAGAGAAGCACTGGACTGCTAACCACATGGTGGGTTGTTCAAACCCACTAGCCACTCCTTGAAAACTCTATATAGGGTCACTATAAGTAGGAACCAACTCAACGGCACTTAACAACAATTCTCCATAATGAAATTAAATAGGATATAGTCACTTCCATGAGGGATATGATATGAGGTGTTAATCCATTGAAGAGAAGTTTCTTTTGTGGTGGTGGGGAGGGGGAGGCTACAACATCCTTCATCTTACAAAGATAAAAAGAGAGAAACATGAGCAAAGAAAGTGGGACCTGCTACCTCCAAGAAAGAAGAACTAGGAGCATAGTGTGTCCTTTGGATCTGGGGTCTCTGCGCTGTGTAGTGCCTAGATCCAGGGTAAGATTGATGTCAAGACACATGGAGCGCTCCAAGGAATGCTGAGTCTACAGATGCTGGAAGAAAACAAGGATCTTTCCCCAGAGTCAACAAAAAGAGAAAGCCAAGAGCCGGCACTCTGAATTTGGTCTTCTGGCCTCCTAAACTGTGAGAGAATAAATGTTTGTTTATTAAAACTATTCACTCATTTGTGATACTTCTTTTATAGTAGCACTAGATAACTAAGACAGTGTTCCATCAATGTTTGGAGCCTTGTTTTTCATCATTGCCTTCAATGCAGCTTGGACGTCAGTTTTGGATCAACCTCATGAAATGGTTGAATGTCAACTGTTTCTTTTTGGTACAATAAGTCTGTTGGTTCCTTCCATATTGATGCTTCCTACCCCTTTCAATTGTCTTCCAAATTTCCTGGCAGAGATGAGTGAGTGCCTCCTGTGCTGCCTCACTTTCCTGAAAGATTTCAATTTTTATTCCATCAATTCCTG
>NW_006408544.1:2302805-2314293 GCF_000296735.1 Chrysochloris asiatica | reverse complement strand
CTGTGCATGGGGTCGCTATGAGTCGGTTCCGACTCGATGGCACCTGACAACAACAACAACCCCTTTCAATACTTTGCCTATGTTGTTATTAAGTTCCATTGAGTTGGTTCCGACCCTGTATAAGGTTTCTAAGGAGCAGCTGGTGAACTTGAACTGCCGACCTTGCAGTTCACATGGCTTTGTAGTCTGGCACATTAGCCAACAGCAACACATTAGGACTCCTATAAAAACCTCAAATATTGCAAATTGAGGCTTGAATTTTTCCTTCATTTCAACTTGAAAAATGTTGAGTGTGTTCTTCCCTTTTTGTTTTCTAACTCCAGGTCTTTGTATGTTTCAATATGATACTTTACTTTGTCCTTTTCAGCAGCTCTTTGAAATCCTCTGTTCAACATTTTTGCTTCAACATGTCTTCAGTTGTTTTAGCTTCTCTACTGTCTAGAGCAAACTGCAGAGTGTCTTCTGACATCCATTTTGTTTTTTTCTTTCTTTCCTGTCTTTTTAATGGCCTTTTGCTTTCTTCAAAGAGCCCTGGTGACTCTGTGGGTTGAGCACTTGGCTGCTAACTGAAAGGTCGGTAAGGCAAACCCACCAGCCATTCCTTGGGAGAAAGATGAAGCTATCTGCTCCCATAAAGATTTACAGTCTCAGAAACCCAAGACAGCAGCTCTACTTTGCTGTATAGGGTCACTATGATTTGAAATATTCTTAATGGCAGTAGACTTGAATTTTGCTTTCATCATGAGGTCCTTGATGTCATTCCACAATTCATCTGCTCTAGGGCATTTGTGTTCAATGTGTCAATTCTATTCTTGAGATAGTCTCTAAATTTTTATGGCATATATTCAAAGTTGCATTTTGGCTCTTGTAGACTCACTTTAATTTTCTTCAACTTCAACTTGCATTGGAGCAATTGATAGTCGGTCCCTGGCATTTTTCTGACTGATGCTATTGAGCTTCTCCATTGTCTCTTTCCATACATGCAGTCGATTTGATTCCTATGTATCCCATCCAGTGAGGTCCATGTGCAATAGTTGCCATTTATGTTGTTGAAAATAGATATTTGAAACTCTATCACCAAAGCCATATTTTCCAACTACAAATACTTCGTTGTTTCCAACTTTAGCATTCTAACCAACAGTTAATTATCAATGCATCTTGACTTCACATTTTATCAATTTCATACTGTAGAAGACAGTAAAAGTCTTCAATTTCTTCATCTTTGGAATTAATGATTGGTGTGTAAATCTGAATAATAGTCTACCCTCTTCTTGTTGTTACAGTTAGTGTCTTCGAGTCGGTTCCGACTCATAGTGACCCTGTACAGAGCTTCCAAGGAGCAGCTGATGAGTTTGAGTTGCTGACTTTGTGGTTCAAAACCTAGTGCTGATCTTACAAAGCCACACCAGGAATCCAGAACAGTGATTTAGCCATTGTTGCTGGTAAGTGCCATCGAGTCAGTTCCAACTCATAGAGATCCTGTATAGGGCTTCCAAAACTGTACATCTTTGCAGAAGCAGAAGGCTTCTTCTTCCTTCGGTGGAGTGGCTTGTGGTCTCAAACCGCTGACCTTGTGGTTTGGAGTCCAGTGCTTATTGTGCAGAGCCACCAAACTCCCCTGTCTTCCTTGTAGGCACATTATTCTACCATTGACAGTATTGTGCTCAGGAGAGACCTTGAAGTGTTCTTTTTGACAATGAATGCGATACCATTCATCCTCAATTTGTCATTCCTGACATGAGACCATGTGTTATCCAATTCAACATGTTTAATACCAGTCCATTCCAGTTCATTCATTTCAATGTTGACAACTTTCAATTTTCCTAGATTCATGCTTCCCATGTTCTAATTACTAATGAATGTTTGCAGCTGCTTCTTCTCAGTTTGAGTTGTGCTACATCCGTTAATGAAGGTTCAGAAAGCTTTACTCTAGCCATGTCAGTTGAGGAACTTTGAGCTAGGAGCTCTGGTAGCGTAGTGGTTACAAATTGTGCTGCTAACCTCAAGGTCAGCAGTTCAAAGCTGCCAGCTGTTCCACGGGAGAAAGATGAGGCTTTCTGCTCCCATAAAGATTTGCAGCCTCAGAAACCCTGTGCAGGGTCACTATGAGTTGGAACCAACTCCAAGGAACTTAACAACAACAACTACTACTTTGAAGTGGAAGATCTTTCCCAGTCATATTTTGAGAGCCTTCCAACCTGAAGGGTGCATCTTCCAGCATTATCTCAGAGAATGTTCCACTGCTATACGTAAGATTTTTAACTGGCCAGTTTTGATAGAAGTAGATCAAAAGGTCTTCCTTCGTTGTGTTTCTTTGTCTGGAAGCACAACTGAAACCTGTCCAAATTGGTGACCCAGCTGGCATTTGAAACACATTTGACAAAGCTTCCAGCATCAGCAACACTCAACCCACCATAGCACACATAACAAACTGATAAAGGAGAGATGGCAGATTGGATTAGGGCCTCCGTAAGTCCTGGTGTGTTAGAGGACTAAGGTGTGCCTGCCGAAAGCCATGGTCTTTTCAATAACCTCGTATGCATTTGGAAAGTTGGACAATGAATAAGGAAGACCATAAAAGAATTGATGCATTTGCGTTATGGTGTTGGAGGGAATATTGAAAGTGCCATGGACTGCCAAAAGAACCAACAGATCTGTGTTGGAAGAAGTGCTGCCAGAGTGCTCCTTGGAGGCCAGGATGGCCAAATTCATCTTTCATACTTCAGACATATTGTCAGGAGTGACTAGTCACTGGAGAAGGATATCATGTTTGGTAGAGTGGAGGGTTGGAGAAAAGGAGGAAGGCCCCCAACATGATGGATTGGCATAGTGGTAGCATGAATGGGCTCAAACATAGCAATGATTGTGAGGTTGGCCCAGGACCGGGTAGTGTTTCATTCTGTTATGCATAGGGTCGCTATGAGTCAGCACTGACTCGATGGCACCAAACAGCAAGTCCTGGTGTGGCACTGCAGGTTAATGCACTGGACTGCCAGGTCACTTTGAATCACAAGATCAGTGGTTCAAACTCAACAGCCACTCCTCGGAAACCCTATACAGGGTCACTATGGGTCAGAACCGACTCAATGGCAAACAACAACAGAAGTCCTGGCATGGTGTTGTGGGATAATACATTGGACCACAAGGTCGGTTTGAACTGCAAGGTCAGCGGTTCATATTCACCAGCCGCTCCTCAAAAACATTATGAGTTGGAGTCAGCTTGACTCCAATTAACAATTAACAACACTGCACCACGGCATGGTAAAAATAGTCCATGGACTCACTGTTAACCAAAAGGTTAGAGGTTTGAGTCCATCAACATCTACTTCCAAAAAATCAGCCATTGAAATCCACATGGAGCATGGTCCTATTCTTGCATATGTGGTGTTGCCATGAATTGTAATCAACTCTAAGGCAGCTGTTAACACCTCAGTTGCTTAACCTACAGCTAGATAACAACTATTTCTACCTCCAGGTACCTTAGGTCAATGCACCTTAGTGTTGCAGTAGGTAGAATTCAGGGAGTATAAATCTCAACAACTGATGCTGCAGCTGGTGAGGGAAATGGTGCTGGTGGCTTATTTAGAGATAAATTTTCCCAGAGGTAGGCTAACTTTCAGGTTAGCATTAATCTCTGTCTGACCCTAGATTTTGAAAGTGTCCATGAAGGGCTGAATCATGTATAGCTTTTGACGTCCTTGCTAACCCACCTCCAGAACCTGTTTCATGTAACTCTGGAAACCACTCATACAACGTGTGAATTGTTTTTCTTAAATGTTGTTGAGTAGGTTCTGACTTATAGCAACCCTGTATAGGGTTTCCAAAGAGTGGCTGGTGGATTTGATCCTCTGATTAGCAGTCCAGTGCTTATCTTGCAGTGCCACACCAGGACCCAGGGTTTTTATGTAGACATTGTATATAAAATTGTAGAAAACCGAAGTCATGCTGTTTTTATAACTTCTTTATTTCACTTATCAGCATTATCTTGAGTGTCTTCTCATATCTTTAAAACTTTCTTAGAATGATAGGTTGTTTCTGCACATCTATGGATGTGGTATAAATTATTTACTCAACTCCCTGCAATTGAATAGAAAAATTTCCCACAGTTATAAATAAGACTGGGATTAATAATTAAAACAGGAAATTCCCATAATCCCCAATTATAAATAGAACTGGGATTAATAATCTTTTATTTTCAGATATGGAGTCCTTGTGTGGCAATGTCTGCAGTTCAAGTCGGCAGTTCAAATTCATCAGCTGCTCCTCAGAAACCCTATACAGGGTCACTATCAGTCAGAACTGACTCAGTGACACTTAACAACAATATCAAATATTCAGATATATCCCAGAAATAGAATTGTTAAATCAAGAAGTATGAGTCTTTTCAAAGCTTGTCTACATACTGTCAGAGGCCCCTGTAGAAAGTTTTTGTCAGTTTACTTCCTCAGCAGGAAGGATCCTTTTCAGATCCTTGCTTTCTCACACTTTACCAACATCTGGTGTTTTCATTATTTTTATCTTGACCAAGTTTATAGGGAGGAAAAACTGGATTCTCCTTTTCATTTGTACTTTGGAATTGCTAACATTTTATATGGCTATTGTATTTCTTACGTGAATTTTCTGCTATTATCAACCTTTGTCCGTTCTGTCCAGTTCCTCTTATTGTTATGAATTTAAGAGAACTTGAAAGGCCCTTGACAGATGGGGGCCCAAAGGCAACTTCCTCCCCGCCCTAGTGACCCTCCTGTTCCCACATTCCCACCATCAAGAGCTTCTCTCCTCTCCCCGCCCCCCCAGGACCTTTTGTTATTCAAACAAGCCCCTGCTTCCCAGAGCCTTGGGAAAGCTATCTCTTAAGGCCCCCCACCTCCACCCCAGTGCACCTTTTGCAGCTTTCCCTCCCAGAACGCCACATTCCTGCAGCTCCCACCTCCCCTCTCCCTCGTCTTGCACGCCCCGCACGCCCAGCACATCCTCCCCTCGAAATTCCTCAAAGAGGCCCAAAGCCACAGGGGATCCAACCCTAGAGATGGAATCTTAGCCTCACCCTGCTCTGGCCATAAAATGAGGGGAGTCAGGTGGGAACTGCCCTTAGGCAAGGTCTAGGAGAGGCAGCCGTGTGGGGAGGATGAAGTAACTGTAGGCTTGAATGTTTTTATAGAACCCGTCCCAAGAGAGATGGGCAAGAGATGGGTGGGTACAGGTTTGCTCTGGTGGTTTGAAGAGACCGTATATTAGGCCAAAGGAACAGATTAAACAGAGGCCAGAAGTCTAGGTGTGCAGTGTGGTACAATGTTGTTAAGTACCTTCCAGTCAGTACCGACTCACAGAGTTGCCAAGAAGAGGCTGGTGGGGTTGATACTCCGATCTTGCGGTCTAGTGCATATCCTAACAGTGCCACACCAGGAGTGGAATGTTGTTGCTGTAAAGTACCATTGCTGTGGAGTCTGGAGTCGGTTCCGACTCATAATGACCCGGCACAGGGTTTCCGAGGCTGTAAATCTTTATGGGAGCAGAAAGCCTCATCTTTCTCCCACACAACAGCTGGTAGTTTCGAACTGCCGACCTTAAGGTTAGCAGCCCGATTCGTAACCACTACGGTACCAGAGCTCCTTAGGAGTGGAATACAATCATATAAAGGGTCCTGGATCTGAAAAGGAAGCGGAGACATTTCCCCAGGCAGTAGATAGGGTTCCTGCTTGTCTCCAACTTCACTGTTGTTGTTGTTGTTAAGTGCCGTCGAGTCGGTTCCGACCCATAGCGACCCTGTACAGGGTTTCCGAGGGTGTAAATCTTTACTGGAGTAGAAAGCCCTATCTTTTTCCTGCGGAGCAGCTGGTAGTTTCGAACCGCTGACCTTAAGGTTCGCAGCCCGATTCGTAACCACTACGCTACCAGAGCTCCTGCACTAAACACATCCATATCGCGGTCCAGCCTGTAGTAGGCAGTTCCACGGCAAGGACTCGATTGTTCCTGCTACTGGATGCTCATCAGAAGGAGCGCCAAGCCATAACCAGAGAGCTCCTCGAGGAAGAAGACTAAAACTGGAAGTCCTAGGACACTTCGCAGACGCAGCCTTTGGGTCCTAAGAGTGCGAGTATGCTAGAGGGAAAGGCGTGGCGGGACTACGCCATTGCATGCAACGGTCCACGGAACCCAGACTAAAAGGGAAGTCTCTTTTCTTGGAGGGTCGGCAAGCCACCCACGAGAGTAGTGAGCAGGGGTAGGGGCAAGATGAAGCAGACCACGGGCTCGGACCCCAAAAGTCAACCCGAGGCGAGGCGAACTCTGGTTTCAAAAAGCTCCGGGTACAGACAACTGCAGCCACACTGGGGAAAGATGAGGTGGAGTGAGCAAAGGATGTGGGCAGAAAAGGAAGGGTGGAGCTGGGCGGGGCGGGGGCGGGTCCAGGCGAGCTCCCGCCCTGCAGGCCTGCCGCACGTAGTCCTCGTAGGCTTGGCGGCCCCAGGCAGGTAACAAAGCGGCCAGTGTAGGCAACAGGGGCGGGGCCTTCCCGTTACCTGCAGCGAGGTCCCTATTTCAGTGGAGGCCCCAAGGGGAGGCAGAGTGGGGGGTGAGGAGCTGGGGGCACCATCTGTCACGCCCCAGGCCTTTTATCCTCTTTCCCAAAGTTTTTGTCTTCAGGCGACCTCCCCAAATGCCGCCAGGTCCGCTGGAAGGCAGCGGAGGCCCTCTTTTACTGAGGCAAGATGTGCATGTGCGAGGCCCAGAGAAAGAAAGGCACTGGCTGTGGTCACACAGGATGGAGTACTTGTCGCATGGCGGACGCAGGAATTATGAAATACGCAACCCTGTGTTATTGGGCGGGGAGTGGGGGGGAATGCAGTAGTGGGGCTAGGGGTGACTCAGCACCAGCCCTCAAATGGATAGGAACACGCACATATACACATCTATACCCCAAGAGTAACTGAGAAAATCCTAGATACATTGATAGCCAAGTTGCCATGAAACAGTTCTTTGGTGTAGATAAGTGCTGGGGAGTCATAGCAACCCTATATAGGGTTTCTGAGGCTGTGAATCTTTGTTCTGTGAGTGGATACATGGACAGAGACACATGCAGAATGTGTTTGAAAGAGTGTATTTGTACATGGGTAACCACAGGGAGGAAGCAGGACAAACTGCTGTTGCCTGGAGGAGATTGCAATCACTGAGATGAAACAGTGTATGATTTGTTAAATGTAAAACTTATGATGATTTATTAAATGTAAAATCTTCACTCAATTCACAATAATAATAGTAGTCTTGTCCATTTTAAAGGAAGGGATGGCACTGATGGAAATTAGGGAGAAGTAAAATCTTTCCAAACCATGCATGTTGACACCAGAAATGTGCTCAGGAGCTCACAATGGTTCAAACACCCAGGTACACACGTCTGTATGTCACCTCATTTCTACACATCCCCACATACATACACTTGCAGATTCATGCATGACCCTCAAGAATCACCCAAGGAGAGCTGGAGAATAAACCCCTTAGCCAGCTTCCTTAGGGGATTCCTCCCCTCCCCACCACACCCCCGTCCCCCCTTTTCCAGTCTTTGACTCCTTCAAACCTCTTTGTTCTATGTGGTGGGTTGGGGAGGAGGTGGTGAAGAAGAATTAGGCTAGGCTCCTTGGAGATCAAAGGTACTTAGGAGGGAATGTCCTCTGGAGAGAGGAGAGATGGGAGGAGGGAAGAAGAGTGGTCACGCCCTTCACCACCAACCTAGCCCATTGTTTAAGAATCTCCCATCCTCCATCTAAGCAACCAAGAAGAACAGGGAGAAAAGAGGCCGGAAACCATCTAGAGGGGAAGGTTTGAGATAGGGCCATAGCTGCCTCAGTTACTTCTTCAGTACAGTGAGGGAGAAGGCTCATGGCTGTGATCTGGGGCCCTCCAATTACACCCTTTTGGGGTATTTTGAAGCTGATGGACAGACCTGGGGAGAGAGGTCCATTGTGCTCTCTTCCCTCCCCCAGCCCTTGCAACATGGCCTAAAGCCCTACTTCTGGAAAAGGAGTTCTGGGAGCAACAGAGAGAATCTCCCAGGCGCCAAACAGACTGGTGCCTTTTCCTCTAGGTCAGCTATAAAGATCAGGCCCCTGCCCTGGGGGGTGTCCAGGCTACTGAGCACCCTGTAAAGTACACAGATGCTGACCCAGATATAGATATGGATCTTTACAACCTGGCTGCTGAGGACTCTATACTGATAATCAGAAAAGGAGGGACGCCTCCCTGTACAGATGCAGCACACAGATAAAAGGATGCGCCATTATATCCGGTGAGTAAATAAAAGAACAAATGAATAAAGGAATAAGTGTCTGAATCCATTCCTTGATTTTCACAAAAAGTCATCAATATGCTTAGACTGGGATTTCGCATGGATTATGGTCACTGCTCTGACCTTGATGTGTGTCATCAATTGATCAGGTTCCTGAGCAGTTGCTGTTAAGTGCTGTGGAGTCGGTTCTGACCCTGTATAGGGTTTCCAAGGAATAGCTGGTGGGTTTGAACTGCTGACCTTGTGGTTCCCAGTCCAGTGCTTATCCTGCAGCTCTACACCAGCAGTCTCCTATTGTTGTTAAGTGCCATTGAGTTGGTTCTGACTCGTACAGACCCAGTATAGGATTTCCAAGGAGTGGCTGGGGAGTTTGAACTACCCGTTTTTACAGTCCAGTGCTTATCCTATAGTGCCACACCAGGACTCCAGCAGGCTCCTATGGGACCTGGAAACTCTCTGACTCCATTCCCAGCCCAAGGCCTTTCATCCATAAGGTGACCAAGCTGTGCTCACTGAAAACTCAGAGTAAGTTGATATGTTCATCTGCCACTAGCCTGATAATTCATCATGGGCAGTGATGGGCTCAGATTCCCTCACCATCCTCCATCCCAGTGTAATCTACAGTGTAAGGCAAATTGTGCAAAAGACAAAAGTCCCATAATGAAGGTGGGCCTGACCGTTCCTGACTGTGTGACCTTGTGTAGCCATTTCTCTCTGCACCTTACTTTTCTTATCTGGAAAATAGAACCAATACTTTCTCCATTTTACAGGTTGTGGAGAAGGGAGGATTCATATAGCATGTAACTCCACAATCTGTAAAATGAGCCTCCCTCCTTTGTACCAAGGGTTCTCTGTCCACCCTGTGTGCGCTCTTACCCACCTTTATATCTGAAAGGCTCTAGGGAGAGCACTTGTATTTCCCAAAGGGTTAGAATGGGTTGTCTCCTACCTCTCATTGACCAGCATTGCCCAACACATGGTCAACAGTTAACAATGGAAGTCCATGTCCACTGAATGTTAGTGATTAGTGAAAGCATTTTCTTCATCAGAAAGGGCTGTGCAAATATGAGGCCTTTTTTCATTATGCCAATAATTTTAAATCAGAGAATTTTAGAGCTTCAACATAGCTTGCAGATGAATCATGTCTCCTTTTGACAGATCTACCACTCATCGTTTGTCAGCATTCACCCATTTCAGGAGGCAGCATATGATCAAGAACTAATGGTATTGAAGGAAGAAATCCAAGTTGCACGGAAAGCATTGGCAACAACCAAGACTCCAGGAATTGGCAGAATAACAACTGAGATGGCTCGACAAACAATGCAATGCTGGAAGTGCTCACTTGTCTATGCCAAGAAATTTGGAGAACAACTACTTGGCCAACTGACAGAAAGAGAGCCATATTTATGCCCATATAAAAGGTGATCCAACACTTGATAGAATGTGGAAACTATCAAACAATATATTAATATCAGATGAAAGTTAAATTTTGCTGAAGATAATTCCAAAAGAGTTATATTGACAGTAAACTGCCAGAAATTCAAGTCAGATTCAAAAAAGAATGTGGAATGAGGACTATCATTGCTGATGTCAGATGGATCTTGACTGAAAGCAGAGAATACCAGAACGATGGTTATCTGTGTTTTATTGATAATGAAAACACATTCAACTATATGGATCATAACAAATTATGGATAATATTGCAAATAATTGGCATTCCAGAACACTTAGTCATGCTCATGTGGAACCTATACACAGATCATGAGGCAGTCATGCAAATAGAACAGGTAGATAGTGTGTGGTTTAAAACCAGGAAAGGTGTGCATCACGGTTGTATCTTTTCATTATGTTAATTTAATCTGTATGCTGATCAGATAATCCAAAAAGCTGGACTATATGAAGAAGAACACAACATCAGGATTATAGAAAGATTCATTAACAACCAATGACATGCAAATGATACAAACTTGCTTGCTGAATACATACTTCAAGCACTTACTGTAAGGATTACACCTCAACATAAAGAAAACAAAAAATCTTTACAACTGGATCAATAAGTAACATCATGATAAACAGAGTAAATGTTGAGGTTGTCAAGGATTTCATTTTACTTTGATCAACATTTAATGCCTGTGGAAGCAGCAATCAAGAAATCAAATGACATATTGCACTGGGCAAATCTGCTGCCAAAGATCTCTAAAAATCTTAAAAGGCAAGAATGTCATTTTGATAACCAACATGTGCCTGACCCAACCAAAGGTGTTTTCAGTCATCTCACATTCATGCTAAAACTGGACAATGAAAAATTAAGACTGGAGAACTGATGCCTTTGAATTATGGTGGTGTTACTGAGTATCGAATAGACTATGGACTTCCAGAAGAATGAACAAATCTGTCTTGGGAAAAGTACAGTCAGGATGCTCCTCAGAAATGAACATGATGAGATAATCGTCTCACATACTTTGGACATATTTCAGGAGGGACTAGTTCCTGGAGAAGAACACCATGCTTGGAAAAGTAAAGAATCAGTGAAAAACAGGAAGACGGGAACAAAATGGATTGATAAAGTGACTGCCACAATGCACTGCTTGTGAGGGTAGCACAAGACCAGGCAGTGTTTCATTCTGTTGTCACTATGAGTTGAAACTGACTCCATGACACCTAACAACAACAACATTTGACAGATAATGACAACCTCATTGCCCAGTGGTTAAATCACTTGCCTGCTAATCAAAAGCTTGGCAGTTCAAATCCGCCAGTCTTTCTGTGGGAGAAAGAAATGTATAGCAATCTGCTTCCCTAAAGATTACAACCTTGGAAGCCCTCCCTATAGGCCAGTTTCTAGTTTGTCCTAAAGGGATAGGATATGGATATCCTAATATGGATCGGAATAGATTCAGACAGCAATGACTTTTATTTGACCAATGAAATTGAGGCCTAGAATGCAGAACAGAACTGTAGGTGATTACTCAGGGATCGCTCATGGCCTGCTTGGACTGAAGTCTCCTAACTCCAAGTTGAGAAAACCTTCCCTCTCACCCTTCCTCAGACATTCTCATCAGGCCATTAACCCTACTACCCACTTGGCTCTCTGGTAGCATAGTGGTTACGATCAGGCTGTGAACCTTAAGGTCAGCAGTTCGAAACTACCAGCTGCTCCGCGGGAGAAAGATGAGGCTTTCTACTCCCGTAAAGATTTACACCCTC
>NW_006408544.1:2287506-2302705 GCF_000296735.1 Chrysochloris asiatica | reverse complement strand
GAAACTACCAGCTGCTCCGCGGGAGAAAGATGAGGCTTTCTACTCCCGTAAAGATTTACACCCTCGGAAACCCTGTACAGGGTCTCTATGGGTCGTAACTGACTCGACAGCACTTAACAACAACAACAACCCACTTGGCTCAAGTTAGTGTAGACACAGGGCAGGCCAATACTTGGACCTCTGTCTTCCTTCCTGCAGTGACTGCCTTCCACAAGAGCCCTAAAATCCATGAGTGCATCTGGTGTTCTTGAGGGTTGTAGATGGGATGCTGCTGTAAAGAATTCATGAAATTATGCTGGAAGGCAGAAGTAGTGATTCAGTGTGTTAGTGCAGAGCTGGAACCTTAGTTGTAGCTTTTCCAGTGGAATTCAGGGCAATGTAATGAGTATAGATGGGACTTTGGAGCCAGATCAACCTGGCTTAAATTCTGGCTCTAATACTCATTAACCAGTTGATCTTGGGCAAGCTACTTCATCAATGAGCCTCAGTTTCCTCACCTATAATAAAGGGATATTATTCTGTTGTGAATCATAACCAACTATAGATAACATTGCAAAGAATAAGAATTCAAGAACACTTAATTGTGCTCATGAAGAACTTATACATAGATTAGGAGGCAGTTGTTAGAACAGAACAATCCTGAATGGTTTAAAATCAGGAAAGTTGTACCAGGGTTATAACCTTTTACCTTATACTTATTCATTTAGTATGTTGAGCAAATAATCTGAGAAAAAGGATTATATGAAGAAGAACATGACATCAAGCTTGACGGAAGACTCATTAAAAACTTGCGATGTGCAGATGATACAACCTTGCATGCTGGAAGTAAGAGGACTTGAAGCACTTGCTGATTAAGTATGGATTGCAACTCAATATAAAGAAAACAAAAATCCTCACAGCTAGACCAATAAATAGCATCATGATGAAAGGAGAAACGTTCAAATTGTCAAAAGCTTTTTTTTTTTTTTTAAGCTTTTATTGTGAATTGGGTCAAAGTTTACATATAAGATCATTAGCTCTACATTTAGCAAACCATACACCTTGTTTTATCTCAATGATTATAACCCCTTCCTGCAACATTTATCCCACTTCCTCCCTCTTATATTTCACATATGAACAAGGTAAAACATTTGATGTTGTTGTTGTTGTTAAAGTGCCATCAAGTCGGTCCCAACCCATAGTGACCCTGTATAGGGTTTCCAAGGAGCATCTGGTGAGTTTGAACTGGCGACCTTGTGGTTCAAACCAACTTTGCAGTTTAGGGCATTAGCCCACAGTGCCACACCAGGACTCCCCAAATATTTGATGTATACTTACAAAATGAAAAAATACGTATTCATTTAAATATCTAAAGGGCACATTCTGCCAGCCAGCCCCCTGCCAGCAGGCACATAGCCACCATCTTGGCTGTCACTGTTTTTTAAGTAGGGATCTCATGCTCTACTCATGCTCTTCCTTCATGATGGTCCTGGGATTCTCTGTTTCTGAAATGAAAGATATCTACTCTGTCCTTTTAGTTACACATCTTCTACAATTACAGTTGTGACAATTTATCCTGCTAACAATTATTCATAATTGAATCATAAAATCCTATCCATCTGGGAAAAAGAGAAACTCTTCAGTGGGAATTGTACCTTACCCCACCCCCCACCCCCATTCTGCAACTAAGCACACTCATGAAGGCTTATAAATCAGCTACTTCATGTCTTTATAGCCCTCCTCCCCCCATTTTTTATAACCAGTGTCTAAATTTCTCATCCCTACCAACCCAGTACACTGAGGAAATAAGGGTGTTCCTTGATATGAAGACTCCTTCCATTCTGGTTGGAATTTTGAGTCACTGCATTCATAGGCAAAAGTCTAGTCCATCAAATTGTAGCAATTTCCACTTTTTCTCAGTATCAGACACCTTTGTCTTCCTCAGTTTGAGTTCTGGTCAACCAGCCATCCAAGCTAGATCAAATGGATACTAGCTACAAGTCTGGGAACTCACACACACACACACACACACACACACACACACACACACACACACCTCCCTGCACTGCAGACCAGGTAGCTACTTCATTCTCAGCCCTAGCTCACAGGGACTATGTCAGTGCCCATGGGCTCAGGAGTTCACACATCTTCCTAAACTTCAGACCAGCCAGCCCTACCCCTTTTCTCTCTCATCTCAAGGTCAACATGTGCCAATAGAATATGGCTAAACTCAGCCCATGTCTTCATTGCTGCATTTCCCCCACTTCTACTTACAAGTAGACCCAGATGATCACTGGAGAGCATACTATATGGTTCATGGTTTTCCTTTGAGTTTCAGTCTTAGAAGGGGGTTTTCCCAGATGGACTGACTTTTCTTTCCTTGATGCCTCCAAAGCAAATAGTTTGCTTGATATTAAAACAGCCAAACAGTCCATTTATATCCTGCAAGTCTTTCTTTCAATAAGAATCTTCTGTTCTCCCAGCAGTTTATGTCTTTCCAAATGGGAATGTCCCAACACAGAAGGTTCTGAGTGGATTCCACCTAACGTCCCATACTCTATAAAGACTTAACAAGAAGCCTATTTCCCAGGGCAAATTCTATTTCCCCTTTTATCGATTCAATCAGTTATAGGCTGAAGGCAGGCTTACAACAAAAACTTCATTTTGATTGGATATGCAATCAACAGTTATGGAAACAGCAGTCAAGAAACCAAATGACATGTTGCATTTGGCAAATCTACAACAACAACAACAACAACAACAAACTTTTAAAGAAGTGTTAAAGGGCAAAGATGTCAGTTTCAGGACTAAGGTGTGCCTGACCAAAGTCATGGTATTTTCAATCATCTCATAAGCATGTGAAAATTGGACAATGGATAAGAAAAACTGTAGAAGAATCAATCATTTGAATTATGGTGTTGGTGAAGAATATCGAAAGTACCACCGATTGCCAAAAGAACAAACCAATCTGTCTTGGAAGAAACAGAGTGAGGATGGAGAGACTTCATCTATTGTACTTTGGTCATTGTCAAGAAGGACCAGTCCCTGGAGAAGGACATCATGCTTGATAGAGTGGAGGATCATCAAAAATGAGGAAGACTCCCAGTGAGCTAGAGAGATGCAGTGGCAGCAACAATTGTGGGAATGACTAAGGACCAGGCAGTGTTTCATTCTATGGTGTATAGGGTCGCTATGACTGGAAATCGATTCCATAACACCTAAAACAGCAATCCCTGCTTGGCAATGTAGCTGAGATGATTCAACGCAAACATAGCTCAAAGTAAAGATGTCATTTTGATGACTAAGGTCTGGCTGATCCAAGCCATGGAATTTTCAATTGCCTCATGCAAATGAAAGCTAGATATAGATAATAAAAAAATAAAGTGAAATAAATTAAAGAAAATTTGTCCCATTTGATTTCTGATATTAGTGAAGAATAATGAATACATTGCAGACTTTCAGAAGAATGAACAAATCAGTCTTGAAGGAAGTACAGCCAGAATGCTCCTTAAAAACAGGATTTGTTGCTGTTGTTAGTGACGTTGACTCAGTTCTGACTCATAGTGACCCTGTACAGGGTTTCCGAGGAATAGCTGGTGAGGTTGAACTGCCAACCTTACAGTGTGTTAACCCTCAGCACCACACCAGGAGTCCAGAAACAAGGATGGTGACACTTTATCTTGCTTAGTTTGGATACATCATCAGGAAAGGCAAATCACTAGAAAAATATATCATGTTTGGAAAGGATAGATTCTGGAAAAATAAGAGGAAATCCTCCATGAGCTGGGCTCAGACACACCAATTGTGAGAATGGTACAAGATTAAGCTACATTTCATTCTATTATACATAAGATCACTGTGAGTCAGAACTGACTTGATGGCACCTGTGTGGTGCTGTGGGTTAATGCGCCAGACTGCAAAGCCATTTGAACTGCAAGGTTGGCGGTTCAAGCTCACTAGCTGCTCCTCGGAAACCCTATCCAGGGTCGCTATGGGTCGGAACTGACTCGATGGCACATAACAACAACAATTGTTACTTAACAATATAATTGAAATGATTTGATGAGAACATAATGTCCAAATTCAATATTGTTGTGGTTAAGTGCCATCAACTCATAGTGACCTTTTATAGGGTTTCCAAAGAGCAGCTGGTAAGTTTGAACCACTGACTGTGTGGTCCAGAGCTTATCCTAAAGTGCCACACCAGGACTCCAAATACAGAATAAAACCACGATAAACATTTTCTCTCTGACTACCTCCAGATTCCCCTCTACCTCCAAGATGGAATAAGGAAGGAAGCCTGGTCTATTCCACCTTGTCCCATAACCCAGACACCATTGGAAGACAGAGAGTGGTGAGGTGTGGTATGATCTGATAGTCTGAAAAATGGTCCCTCCAAAACATATTCACATCAAATACTTGGAATCTGTGAATGTTCCTTATACTGCAAAAGATGTGATTAAATTATGGATCGTGAGAGGAGGTATTTATCCTGGATTATCCAATCAAATCCTAAGTGTCATAAGTACCCTATAAGCTGTTGTTGTTGATAAGTACCGTGGAGTTGGTTCCAACTCATAGTGATGCTGCACAGGGTTTCTGAGGCTGTAAATCTTTATGGGAGCAAAACGCCTCACCTTTCTCCCGGAGAACTGCTGGTAGTTTCAAACTGCTGACCTTGAGATTGGCAGCCCGACTTCTTGTAACCACTATAAGAGACAGGTAGAAAGACAGAAAAAGCAGAAGACACACATGCACAGAGAAGAAGACGATGCAAAGACAGAAGTAATGCAACACCAACCAAGGAACGTGTGCAGCCTCCAAAAGCTGACAGAGGCAAGGACCAGAATCCCCCCTAGAGTCTTTGAAGCGAATAGAGCCCTATTGGCACTTTGCTTTCAGATTTCTGGCCTTCAGAAAACATTTGTATTGTTTTAAGCCACCTAGTTTGTAGCAATTTGTTACAGTAAATCTAAACTGACTACTGCCAAGTCAATTCTGACTCACAGTGAACCTATAGAGCAGCATTGACCTGCTGCATAGGGTTTCCAAGGCTGTAAATCTTTATGGAAGGAGATTGTCTCATCTTTCTCCTGATGAATGACTGGTGAGTTCAAACCACCAACCTTCCTGTTAACATCAGAGTGCTTAGTCCACTGCACCACCAGGTCTGTTGGCTCTGACTCAATTTCAGCCAGTTCTATGACTCCATATTTCTCATCTCCCAGCCAAACCTGGACATAGTACCCCAGATACTCACCTACGAACGCCTGAAGCCTGATCCTGGGTAGGAAACCTGCTACCCAAAGACAAGGCTGGGTCATAGTTACTGCCTTCTCTTTGGCCTTCCTTATCTCCATTGGACTGCAGGGTCAGTTTCTTTGCCCCAGCAGAACCCACTACTCCTGGGGCCAAGTACTGGTGTTATTTAGTGATTGTTATTTAGTGCCATCAAGTCGATTCTGATTTATAGCAATCCTGTGTAGGGTTTTCAAGGAGCAGCTGGTGGGTTTAAATTGCCAGCTTTGAAATTAGCAGTCCAGTTTCTCCCACAGCACCATTGGTTTTGATGTTATTAAATGCCACCAAGTTGGTTCCAATTCATAGCAGGGGTTTCCAGGCTGTAAATCTTTGTGGGAGCAGAAAGCCTCATCTTTCTCCCACGGAGCAGCTGGTAGGCTTGAACTGGCAACCTCATGGTTAGCATTGCATTGCTTATCCTACAGCGCTATGGTGCTCCAAGTACTGGTTAGTGACTTGTTAAGTGTTGTCAAGTCTGTTCCAACTCATAGCAACCCTGTATGAGCGACTGATGACTTTGAACAGCCAACCTTGTGGTTAGCAGTCAAGTGTTTATCCTACAGCACCACACCAAGTTAGTGAGAAAAACAGAAAAAATAAAATAAACAAAAACACTAATTCAGGAAAATCAGGACTCCTGGATTTAAGTTTTGCCTGTGTAGTAGTAACCTACTATGTAAACTTAGGCAAGTCACTTAACTTCTCTAGGACACAATTTTCTTAACTGCCAAATGCTGAGATTGAAGGACATGATTTTTCTGGGCCCTTTAAGTTCTAAATGAGACTAAACAGAGGAAGGGGTAGAAGGCCTTAGGAGGGAGAAGGAAGATTATCTCTGCCAAATAATAAAAATGCCAAATCCTATACCAAGAGTTTGAATTTCTATCATGAGTAACAGAGTGCACTTAAAGACTTTGAATAGGGAAGGTTTAGGATTTGAGGCCATATGAGCAATGCCCAATATTGAACTTGCCCATCAGACCCATTTCAAGAGACATAGTATATGAACCCTGCCTAAATGGGCACATTTGGATCATGGAAACTTGTCCCCCATGGACAAAACCAATTAGAAGTAGGGAAGACCTGACCCTAGGACTGACTGACAATCAATAACATGGAGAGAAAAAATAAGATGAGCCAAACCAGATTTTCATGTTTGGGAACTTGACCTGAGAAACATGAGAATACATGATAGGAGAACAGCAAAGAAATCATGGTATGGCGCGACCTGGGGACCTGACTCTCATTCAAGTCAGTGACTGAGCAGGAAAATGAAAGAAAGTAAATAAGGAGTTTGCAGAATGAAGTGAAGCAAACTTGGATGGTAGTCAAATTGTGTCATTATTGAGCTGTGAAAGTAAAAATCTATGCAGTTCCACTGTTAATGATCCTAAAGGTTTGCAGTGTTGGTGGGGAACTACCACAGATTTAGAATTTGAAAGAACTCAGCTCATAAAAAGTGTATTGCAAAAAAGAAGGAGGAGAGTATTCACCAACCAAGGATTAGGAGCCACCATAGTTACATTTCTAAACACATTGAAAATAGAGATTTCCAAACTACTTAAGACAACCTGGCATTCTGTTTTCATAAAGATTGTTGTTAAGTGCCTTTGAGTTGGTTACGATTTATAGCAACCCTGTATAGGGTTTCTGACAAACAGCTGGTGAGTTTGAACCACCAACATTGGGTTCAAACAACCTTACAGTACAATGCTTATCCTACAGCGCCATACCAGGACTCCTCAAAAACGTTGTTGTTGTTGTCAAGTGCCATTGAGTCACTTCTGACCCATTGTGACTCTGTATAAGATTTCCAAGGAGCAGCTAGTGAGTTTGAACCACCACCTGAAGTTCAAATCTACGTTGTAGTCCAGCACATTAACCCACAGCACCACGGTTTCCTCAGAGTGCCTGGTGAGTTTGAGCTGCCGCCTTTGGGGTTCAAACTGACCTTGCGGTCCAATGCTTATCCTACATGGCCACACTGGACATTGTTGTTGTTGCTATTAAGTGTCATTTAGTCCGTTCCAATTCATAGTGACCCTGTATAGGGTTTCTGAGGAGTGGCAGAAATTATTGTTGTTGTTAAATACCATCAGGTCAGTTCCAACTCATAGCAACTGTGTATAGGGTTTCTGAGGAGCGACTGGTGAGTATGAACCACCAGCCTCGCAGTTTAAACCAACCTTGAGGTCACGTGCTTATCCAATGGCGCCACACCAGGACTCCTAGTAAATCCTCTGGAGCAGACCTACTCTGTCCTATAGAGTTGCTGAGTCAGAATAGACTCGATGGCACATAACAACAATAACAACAAGCTACTTGAGGAGTCTGTGGGTGGCACAAATGGTTAAGCACTAGACTACTAGTAGAAAGGCTGGTGGTTGGAACTCACTCAGAGGTGTCTTGAAAGACAGGCCTGACAATCTACTTTGAAAAGATCATTGCTGTTAAAACCCCATGAAGCACTTCTATTCTGCACACATAGGATCACCGTCGGTCAGAATCAATGCAACTAGCAAGTTCCTTGAACTAATAGGTGAGTTGCAGAATACAATTCAATTGTATCTTTATGTGCACTAGAGATGAATGTAGACTATGTTGTTGTTGACTGGAATGTCCTATATATATCTGTTAGGTCTAGTGGGTTTATAGTGTAGTTCAGGTCCTCTGTTTCCTTACAGATCTTCTTTTAGTATATTAAGAGTAGTGTATTGAAGTCTCAAACTATTGTTGTAGAGCTATTTCTCCCTTCAATTATATAAGTGTTTGCTTAATATACTTAGGAGCTCTGATGTTAGATGCATATTTTGTTGTTAGGAACGCTGATGTTAGATGCATATTTTGTTGTTAGGAGCTCTGATGTTAGATGCATATTTTGTTGTTAGGAGCTCTGATGTTAGATGCATATTTTGTTGTTAGGAATGCTGATGTTAGATGCATATTTTGTTGTTAGATGCCTTCGAGTCAACTCCAACTCAAAGGGACCAAATACACAACAGAACAAAACACTACCTGACCCTGCACCATCTTCACAATTGCTGCACTTGAGCCCATTGTTGCTGTGACTGTGCCGGTCATTGGGAATCGATCTCTTTTTCACTGACCTTTCACTTTACCTTCTCCAGGGACTGGTCCCTCATGATAACATGTCCAAAGTATAAGAGGCAAAGTCTTGAGATCCTGGCTTCTAAGGAGCATTCAGGCTATACTTGTCCAATACTGATCTGTTTGTTCTTCTGGAAGTCCATGGTACTTCTTCAACACCGTAATTCAAATGCGTCAATTCTTTTATGGTCTTCCTTATTCAATTGTCCAACTTTGATATGCACATGAGGCTGCAGAAAATACCATGGTTTGGGTCAGGCACACCTTAGTCCTCAAACTGACAACTTTCCTCCTGAACACCTTAAAGAGGTCTTGTGCAGAAGATTTGCCTAATGCACTATGTCCTTTGATTTCTTGACTACTGTTTCCATGAGTGTTGATGGTGGATCCAAGAAAACAAAGTCTTTGACAACTTCAATCTTTTCTCCATTTACCATGATGTCATTTTTTGGTCCAGTTGTGAGGGTTTTTGTTTTCTTTACATTGATCTTTGATCTTTGATCTTCTTCTGTAAGTATTTTTAAATCTTCTTCACTTTCAGCAAGCAAAGTTGTAACATCTGCATATCACAGGTTATTAATGAGCCTTCATCCAGTTCTGATGCCAGGTTCTTCTTCATATAATCCAGTTTCTCGAATCATTGCTCAGCATACAGATTGAATAAGTATGGTGGAAGAATACAACCCTGGTGCACTCCATGATTTTAAATCACTTCATGATTTTAAACCATTCAGTTTCCCCTTGTTATGTTACAACAACTGCCTCTTGATCTATGTACTCGTTCCTCATAAGCACAATTAAGTGTTCTGGAATGCCCATTCTTGGCAATGCTATCCATAGCGTGCCATGATCAACACAGTCTAAAACCTTTGTTTAGTCAGTAAAATAAGTAAACATCTTTCTGATATTCTCTGCTTTCAGCCAAGATCCATCTGATGTAAGCAATGATGTCCCTTGTTCCATGTCTTCTTCTGAATCCAGCTTGAATTTCTGACAGTTTCTTGTCAAAGTACTAGTTTAGACGTTTATGTATTATTTTCACCAAAATTTTAATTATATGTGGTATTTATAATATTGTTTGATGATTTCTGCATTCCATTGGTTCACCTCTCTATGAATGGGCACAAATATGGATCTCTTCCAACTGGTCAGCCAGTTAGATGTCTTCCAAATTTCATGGCATAAATAAGTGAGTGCCTTCAGTGCCTCTTCAGTTTGTTTAAAAATTTCAATTTGTATTCTAACTACTCTTGAGCCTTGTTTTCACGCCAATGCCTTCAGTGCAACTTGGACTTCTTCCTTCAGTACCACCAGTTCCTGATCACATGCTACCTCTTGAAATGGTTGAACACTGACCATTTCTTTTTGGTATAGTGCCTTTGTATATTCTTTCCATTTTCTTTTGATGCTTTCTGCTTTCTCAATATTTTGCCCATAAAATCCTTCAACAATGCAAATTGAGGCTTGAATTTTCTTTTCAATTCTTTCTGTTTGATAAATGCTGAGTGTATTCTTCCTTTTTGGTTTTCTAACTCCAGGTCATGCATATATATATAGTTGTTATGTGCCGTGGAGTCGGCAGGGTTTCTGAGGCTGTAAATCTTTATGGGAGCAGAAAGCCTCATCTTTCTCCTGCGGAGCAGCTGGTAGTTTCGAACTGCTGACCTTGTGATTTGCGGCCCAATTTGTAACCACTACATTACCAGAGCTCCATATGTTGTTGTTGTTGTTAAGTGCTGTCGAGTCGATTCCGACCCATAGCGACCCTGTACAGGGTTTCCAAGGCTGTAAATTTTGACGGGAGTAGAAAGCCCCATCTTTCTCCCACAGAGCTCCATATATATATTCGTAATTATTTTATCTCTTGTTGAATTGTCCCTTTTGTCATTAGATAATGATTTTGACTTAAAGTCTACTTTGTCTGATATTAAAATGACCACTCCTGCCTTCTTTGGTTGTTGCGTGCATGGAATATTTTTCTTGGACCTAAGATGTGTCTCTTAAAAACAGCATTACAGTTGTTTTTTTGTTTGTTTTTTTACCTCTTCTGCCACTCTCTGCCATGTGATTGGAGCATTTAGTCCATTTATACTCACCATAATTACCAATAGGGACAGACTTCCACCATGTTGTTTTTACTTTTTGTATGTCTTATATATTCTTAGTCCCTTATTTCCTCTAATACTGACAAGTTTTGTGTGTTATTGCTTTTTTTGTAGTGAGTCTTTGAGAATCTCTTCTTTGCTTTTGTTTTTTGATATTTTCTTTGCAACTGTATTTCTATATAGTAAAAAAATGGAAACTGAAATTTAAAGAAATACCTGGAAAATGTGTGTGTGTACTAGTTACCTGTTGCTCATAATAAGTTATACTAAATTTAGTTATGTTGGAAGAAGTACAGCCAGAGTCCTCCAGGATGGCTAGACTTTGTCTTTCATACTTTGGACATATTGTCAGGCAGGAGCAGTCCCTGGAGAAAGATATCATATTTGGTAAAGTGGAGGGTCGGAAAAAAAGAGGCCCAGGATCAGACAGTTTTTCATTCCATTGTGTATAGGGTTACTATGAGCCAGTACTGACTCAATGGCTCCTAATATATAACAACAACAAACTTAGTGATGTAAAATTAGAAATATTTACTATCTCAGTTTCTGTGGATCAGAAACTTAGAAGCTTAGCTAGGTAGTTCTGGCTCAGAGTCTCTATCAAGCTGTGATCTAGATATTGGTCAGAGTTGTAGTCACCTGAAAGTTTGAGGTGGCTACTGACAGGAGGGCCCAGTTCTTCATCACATGGAACTCTCCACAGGACATCTCACAACATGATAGGTGGCTTCTTTCAGCTCCAAGATAAAAGAGAGAAAGAGCAACCCAATCATAAAGACAAAGTGTCTTTTTATGACCTACTAGCATTGCTGATATCAGACGAACCTTGGTTGAAAGTAGAGAATGCCCGAAAGATGTTTACCTGTGCTTTTATTAACTACACAAAAGTTTTCAATTGAGTGGATCATGACAAGCTATGGACAACATTGCAGAGAATGAGTATTCCAGAACACTTCATGTGCTCATGATGAACCTGTACATAGACCAAGAGGCAGTTTTTCTAACAAAACAAGGGAACTTTGAATGGTTTTAAATTAGGAAAGGTGTGTGTCATGCTTGTATCCTTTCAACACATTCAATCTGTGGATTCCTGGTATGGTACTGCAGGTTAATGCACTGGACTCCAAAGTCAGTTTGAACCACCATGTCGGTGGTTCAAGCTCACCAACCACTCTTCAGAAGCCCTATACAGGGTTGTTATGGTTCAGAACTGACTTGACAACACTTACAACAACACCATTAAATCTGTATGCTGAGCACATAATAAAAAAAGCTGGATCATATGAAGAATAATCTGGCATCCATATTTTAAGGAGGACTTACAATACTTACCGATGAAGATCAAAGACCACACAGCCTTTGGTATGAGTTGCATTTCAATGAAAGAAAACAAAAATTCTCTCACCACTGGACCAACTAACAACAAACATCCATATAAATGGAGAAAATGAAGTTGTCAAAGACTTCATTTTGCTTGAATCACATCAACACTCAAGAAAGCAGCAGTCAAAAAAAATCAAATGACATATTACAGTAGGCAAATCTGCTGCACAAGACCTTTTGAACAAAGTGTTGAATAGCAAAGATGTCATTTGGAGGACTAAGGTGTGCCTGACCCAAGCCATATAATAACTTCATATGCATGTGAAAGTTGGACAGTAAATAAGGAAGACCATAGAAGAACTGATGCATTTGAGTTACAGTGTTGGAGGAGAATATTGAAAGAACCAACAGATGTGTGTTGGAAGAAGTGCAATCAGAGTGCTCCTTGGAGTCCAGGATGGCCAAACTTCGTCTCTCATACTTCGGACATATTGTCAGGAGGGACCAGTCTCTGGAGAAGGATATCATGTTTGGTAAGGTGGAGGATCAGAGAAAAAGAGGAAGATCCCCAGCGAGATGGATTGGCAAAGTGGCAGCATCAATGGGCTCAAACATGGCAACAATTGTGAGGTTGGTCCAGGATTGGGCAGTGTTTTGTTCTGTTGTGCATAGGGTCAGTATGAGTCAGTACCGACTCAATGGCACCTACCTAACAACAACAACAATGGCACTAAACAAGAACAACACAATCCAAAATTCCAGAGTCCTAGCATGGTACTATAGGATAAACACTGGGCTGTTAACCATAAAGTTGGTGGTTCAAATCCACCAGTCGCTCCTTGGAAACACTGTACAGGGTCACTGAGTCAGAACTGACTGAACAGCATTTGACAACAACAACATCCAAAGTTCCACACTATCACTTCTGCTTTCTTCTATTTGTTAGAAGCAAGTCAGTAAGTCTAACTCACACTCAATGGGAAATAGTCTCCACCCCTTAAAGGAAAATAATTTGTGAACAAATATTGAAAACCATTATGACCTGTACACTGAAAACAACAAGACATTACTAAGATTAATTTTAAACCTAAAAGATAAATCATGCTTGTTGATGAGAAGGCACAATATTGTTTAGGTGTCTTGTCTTCTCAGATTAATGTACATAGAATTTTTTTTTTTTTTTTTTTTTTAGAAATTAGAAAACAGATTCCAAAATGTATACAAAAATGTGAAGTTTCTTCCATAACCAAAACAACTTTGGAAAGGAAAAACAAAGTTTAAGGACTACACTACCTGATTAGGATAATAGAGTCGACTGAAAGTTTGGCAGTTCAAACTCACTAGCTATTTCTCATAAACCCTATACAGGGTTGCTATTGGTCAGACCAACTCAATGGTACATAACAACAACAACATACCACCACGGTAATTAAGACAATGTAGTTTGGTGAAAGATAGACATATAAATCAGTGGAATAAATAGACCAACATATATGTAGTTGATTAATTCTTTATAAAGTTACCAAGATTTCATGTGGAAAAGAGTGTTTTTAACAAGAACAACTAAAGCAAAATAAAGTCAATCCTAACATCAAATGCTAAAATTAACTCAAAATATGTCACAGAAGTTCTAAGAATTGATACTGTAAAACTTTTAGAAGAAAATGGAGCAGAAAAACATTTTTATCTTGGGTTAGGGTATTGTTTCTCAATCAGAGGCATTTGTTTTTCCCCCCTTCAGGGGATATTTGGCAATATCTGGAGATAGTTCCAGTTGCCTCACCTGGAAAGAAAGGAATGCTACTAGTATTTAATGGGTAGAATTTTGCAAGACCAATGACTTGTTTATTACAAATACCTTTTTCAAACAGCATATACATGGACCTCACCAGATGGAATACACAGAAATCAAATTGACTACATCTGTGGGAAGAGACAGTGGAAAAGTTCCATATCATCAGTCAAAATAAGGCCAGGGACAGACTGTGAAACAGACCACCAATTGCTCATCTGCAAGTTCAGGCTGAAATTGAAGAAAATTAAAACAAGTCCACGAGAGCCAAATATGACCTTGAATATATCCCACCTGAATTTAGAGATCATCTGAAGAATAGACTTGATGAATTAGACATTAATCACCGAAGACCAGGAGAGTTATGGGATGACATCAAGAACATTGCAGGAAGAAATCAAAACGTCATTAAGAGAACAAGAAAGAAGAGACTCTGAAACTTGCTCTCCAATATGTTGAAACACTTAATTGTGCTCATGAGGAACCTGTACATAGACCAAGAGGCAGTTGTTTAAAAACAACAAGGGGACACTGAATGGTTTAAAATTAGGAAAGGTATACACCAGAGTTGTATTCTTTCACCATACTTATTCAGTCTGTATGCTGAGCAAATAATTCGAGAAGCTGGACTATATGATGGAGAACATGGCATCGAAATTGGAGAAAGACTCATTAACAACCTACGATATGCTGATGATACAGCCTTGCTTGCTGAAAGGGAAGAGGATTTAAAATACTTACTGATGAAGATCTAGGATCACAGCCTTCGGTATGGGTTGCACCTTAATGTAAAGAAAGCAAAAATCTCACCACTGGATCAACAAATAACATCAAGATAAGTGTAGAAAAGATTGAGGTTGTCAAAGGCTTCATTTTGCTCAGATCAACCATAAACACTCATGGAAGCAAGAGCAGGAATAGATCAAATGACATATTGCATGAGGCAAATCTGCTGCACAAGACCTCTTTAGCGTGTTCAAGAGCAATGATGATCAGTTTGAGGACAAAGGTGCATCTGACCCAAGCCATGGTATTTTTAATAATCTTATATGCATATGAAAGTTGGACAGTGAATGAGGAAGACTTTACAAGAATTGATGCATTTGAGTTATGGTATTGGAGGAGAGTATTAAAAGTACAATGGAGTGCCAGAACAAATCTGTGTTGGAAGAAGTATAGCCAGAATGCTCCTTAGAAGCCAAGATGGTGAGGCTTTGTCTCACATGTGAACTTCAGACATATTACCAGAAGGGACCAGCCCCTGTAGAAGGATATCATGGTTGGTAAAGTGGAGGATTGGAGAAAAAGAAGATCCCCAACAAGATGCATTATTGCAGGGTTATCATACAGCACCACAACAGGACTCATCTAGAATGACTAAAAACAAAAAGACTGACCAGATCAAGTTTGGGCAGTGATGTGGAGCTACTGGAACTCTCATACACTGCTGGATGGGAATGTCAAATTTTGGAAAACAATTTGGCAAATTCTTATAAAGTTAGATATACACTTTTAACCCAGCAATCCCACTCGTAGGTATTTACTGGAGACATAAGAAAGTGAATGTCCACCCAAAGACTTTTTTTTTTTT
>NW_006408544.1:2265856-2286666 GCF_000296735.1 Chrysochloris asiatica | reverse complement strand
AACAACAACAACAAATTCATAAGAAATTCCAGAAGAGTGAACTGTGGGACAACTTCCAACAGATACTACGATTGTCTAAGTAGAAAATCCTATGGAATCTTTTGAAAATGACTACTGTTATCTGTGAATACAGATAGTTTCACTTCTTACTTTACAATCTTCTTGTTATTGTTGCTAAGTGCTGTTGAGTTGGTGCCGACTCACACACAGCAACCCTGTTGAGGGTTTCCAAAGAGCAGTTAATGGGTTTTAACCACCAACTTTTTGGTTAGCAATCCATTGCCTATCCAACAGGGCCACACCAGGACTCCAATCTTAGTTCCCTCTTCTTTCTTTTTCTTGACTTAATGTACTAGCTAAATCCTATGGAATCTAAAAATAAAGCTACTACCTTTTAGATTCTATAGGATTTTCTACACAGACAATCATGCTTTCTGTGAATAAAGATAGTTTTACTTCTTTTTTCCCCCATCTTAGTTGTCTTGTACTTCTTTTACTTGCCTTTATTGGACTCGCTACTTGACTGTCTGAAGTTGTCCCACAGGTCTGCAGTTTTTTGATTGGTTCTTTTTTCTCTGTATATTTCATATTGCAGTTTCTATAACTCTGCCTTCAGATTCACTACTCCTCATCTGCAATGTCTTCTGTCATTATTCCCATACAGTGATTAACCAACCAAATGGGGACAAAGGCGTGAGGACTGGTGTCCCTGTACTTCAGATCACCATCCAGAGATTGCATCTCGATGGGGGCAGGCAGAGTGGGCACTGTCTTGAAGGCACTTGAGTGGCTAGAAACAAGTCCATTCATACCAGGAGCTTGGCACCTACAGTAAGACAAACCCACTGCAGACTCCCGATCTGCAGCTCACAACTGGAGTCAAAATGAGGAGCCTGGAGTGGGAGTGGGATGCTCCATGTACCCCAAGTATCTATTGTCCGTCAAAGGGAGGTGGTCAGGGACATAAGGTATAGGACCAGATCCCTATATGATACCCTGCCTGGCTCATGTGAGCTTTTACTCAGGACTGGACCTTGCCCTGATTCCAAGATCTGTGTGTAGACTTTCCAAGTCCCTGGATACAAACTCAACTGAGTCTGCTAACTTTGAGTCAACTCAAGTTAGAAACCCAACATTTCTGCTTTCTCAGTTAAGAACCACCCAGCTACCTTCAATGGGACCAGCTCTACAGCCAGCCTGTCCCAGTCCTGCCCTAGATCTTACACCATGACTTACTCACACCTGCTAAGCCATGAGTTTCTGCCCTAGATTTGGCCTCAGGTCCTCCCACCTGGACTACATTCCAGTCTTTTTACTGAATTCTCTGCCTGGTCTCTCCTTCTCCAGCTATTCTTCTAAGCCAGCTTTCACATCATGTTCTAAAGTGCAAATCTGACTGGATCTCTGTTTTCAGTCTTCTAATGTTTCCCCATTGCTACAGCAGAAAGTTCCAGCTCCTTAGTCCAGCATTCAAGACCTTTCATAGACTGTCCCTGCTGACCATTCCATCTGCTTCCTATACTCTAGTTGTTGCAAATCATGTTTTCAAACCTCCAGCTTTTGTACTTGCCTTTCCCACTACTTGGTAGGATCTCCTTATATTCCTCCTCATTCTTTCCTATATTATCATCCTCCCCTTGTTTGCTTCCTGGTTTTATAGAACCCTATGCACATTGTCAAAAGAGCTCAGGTAGCAAAGTGGATAACGAGTTGGCTGCTGACAGCAAGATCAGCATTTCGAATCTACCAGCTACTCCATGGGAGAAAGATGAGGTTTTCTGCTCTGGTAAAGATTTACAACCTCAGAAACCCTATAAGGATTGCTGGGAGTCAGAACCTACTCCATGGTACATAACCATCACCATGCACATTGTCATAGTAACAATAATTAATCATGCTGTTCTTTTGTTGTTGCTGCTAAGTGCAGTCAAGTTTGTTCCAACTCATAGTGACCCTGTATAGGGTTTCCGGAAGCAACTGATGAGTTTGAACCGCCAGCTTTGTGGTTCAAATTGACCTTGCAGTCCAGCGCATTAACCCAAAGTGCCACCAGGACTAATTATCTAATTGCAGTCTGTCTGCTCACCCAGCTGGGAACTCCTTATGAGCCCACATTTTGTTTACAACTTCATCCTCAGTGTCTAGCACATAGGACTGTTAGTGTGTTGGACTGTGTCCCCCAAAATGGGTTGGAATCCTAACCCCTCCTCCTGTAGATGCAATCTTGTTTGGAAGTACAATTTTCTTTGTTACACTCATGAGATCATACCACTGTAGGGATGGCCTAAGCCTGATCATTTCTGAGTTATAAAAGGAACAGATTCGACACAGACAAGAGCACATAATGCAGAAGAGAGACGCCATATGAAAATCACCAAGAACCCAGGACTGCTCAGGACTACCAACAAGGAAGGAATCAATAGGGTCCAGACTCTTGTTTATACTTTTAGCCTCCAGAACTGTGAGACAGTACATTTATATTCTTTAAAGCAACCCACTTGTGGTATTTGTGTTACAGTATCACTAGCCAACTAAGACAGCACCTGTGTGTTGAGTGACAAAAGAAATGAACAAATGAGAGTGAGTCAGTGAGGGACAGACATACTGACGGAGTAAGCATGGGATCCTGATGAAAGAAAAGAATAACATAAAGAAAAAGGGGTGGGGGGGGGGGCATCAAGAGACAGGAGCCAGATCCAAGAGGATGAGGAGGAGACAAGGAAGCTGTCTCCAGTGTTCTCACTCCATCTCCCTGCACAGGCCTGTCGTGTATCTGCGCTGTGCTCTGAAATTCCTGGAATCCTTGTCATTTCCTTGTATTTGTTATTTCTGCTATCCTGATGAGGAAACAGTCACTGACCCAGCCCTTAGGAAAAGCTCTACAAGTCTTATCTAAGGCTGCTGTCTTCTTTGCATGCCAGGGGGTCAAGAGGAGGGGGTCTGCACACATCCAGATCACTCTTCTCTCTGAGCACAAAGGTGAGAGAGAAGAGCGAACCTGTAGCAGGCATGGGTCCAGGAAGCCATCGGGCCTGGAGTCTGGACAACTAAACACTTCTCCTCCTGCTGTTGCTGCTGAGTGAGCCATCAGGGGGCTTTCCTGCCCCAGCTAAATGTACTTACTGATCTACATTCATGGTGACCAAGCCCTTCACACTCAGTGGAGCTGAGGGAGCCAGGACTGGCTGAAAGCTTCCTGAGGGGACACAGTGTCTGTTTTGTTCACCACAGTACCTACCTCCAGAACTAACACCATACCTGATACAGGGTGGGAGGCTGAAACAAAGTTTGTGGGGTGTATGGTAGAACAGATGGAAGACTGTCCTTATAAATAGTATCTGGGTGGGGATGAGAGGGCAGTTATGGTCGTGAATGTGCCAATCAAAGTGGGAGACTGCCCTGGAGACAGGGAGGGAAGCTGGGGTTAGAGATTTCCTGCATCACTTCCCACCAAGGGTCTCACATTCACATGCTCTTTGCTCAAATCTTAGAGGTCTGGGGTTAACATCTTAATGGGGTCCATCCCAGCTTTGAGTTCCATACCATATGTTCAGAGGTTCCTTGGGCAGATGTTCGAATTTTCTGGGGAACTAAAAAGAATGTGGAGATGTAGGATAAGCACTGAACCCCAAGCTCGGGGTGAACTATAAAGTCCGTGGTTCAAACTCACCAGCCACTTCTTGGAAACCCCATACAGGGTCGCTATGAGTCAGAACCGACTCAATGGCACTTAAGAACAACAACAACAAAAACATGTATATTCTTGGGGTCTCATCTCAAGCCCACTGGCTCAGAATATGGATGGGTTGTTGTTGTTATTAGGAGCCCTCGAATTGGTTGTGATTCATAGAGACCCTATATACCCCTATGTACAACAGATGAAACACTATCCAGACTTGTACATTCCTCAAAACTGTTTTTTTTTTTTTTAGCACATTGTTGTAGGCACTATGTCAATCCATCTCCTTGAGGGCCTTCCTCTTTTTCACTGACCCTCTACTTTACCAAACATGATACCTAGAGATTGGTCCCTCCTGATAATACGTCCAAATTTACTGTTGTTGTCGTTAAGTGTCATTGAGGCTGTTCTGACTCATAACAATCCTGTATAGGGTTTCCAGGGAGCGACTGGTGGGTTTGAACTGTTAACTTTGCAGTCGACCTTGTGGTCGCAGAGTGCTTATCCTATATTGGCACAATTACAAGAGACAAAGTCTTGCCATCCTTGCTTTTAAGGAGGAATCCAGCCTCACTTCTTCCCACATACATTTGTTTGTTCATTTGACAGTCCACAGGACTTTGAATATGCTTCACCAAGCCCGTAATTAAAATGCATCAATTCTCCAGTTTTCTGTATTATTCATTGTCCAGTTTTCACATGCATATGAGACAATCAAAACTATCATGCGTTGCATCAGGTACACCTTAGTCCTCAAAATGACATCTTTACTCTGAATTTTTTTTTTTTTTCTTAAATGTTTTATTGTGAATTATGTGATAGTTTACATGGGAGAACATTAGTTTTACATTCATTCTATCGTATATTGTCTCCTTGCCATGGTTACAATCCCCTCCATGCATCATCAACCAACCTGCAATCCTTTCCTCCGTACCCCCTAGGTCTTCAGCACACAGTCGCTCTCCCTCTCTGGATGTAAAGTCTCCAGCTGCTCCATCGCTCCACGTCATCATCTCTGGCTCCATTTCAGGCATCATTGCTTCTCTGGGTAGGGTCCCGTTCTCTGCTCTTCTCCCTTGATGGTCCTAGGGACCTCCGCTCCTAGACTGAAAAGTTAATCACTCCCCTCCTTGCTATAAAACGTCTACCTTTACTATTCTGAAATATTTTAAAGCTGTCTTCTGCAGCAAATTTACACAATGATTTCTTAACTGCTGCTTCCATGACTGTTGGTTGTGGATCTGAGTAAGATGAAATCTTTGACAACCTCAATCTTTTCTCTGTTTATCATGATTTTATTGTGATTTTATTCTTTGATCTTCATCAGTAAGTACTTCAAGTCCTCTTCCACTTCCAGCAAGCAAAGCTGTGTTGCCTGCATATTGATGCTTGTCTATACAATACTCCTTCCATCAATTCCAATGCCATGTTCTTCTTCATATAATCCAGTTTCTCTGATTATTTGCTCAGCATACAGATTGAATAAGAGTCCTGATGTGGTGCGGTGGGTTAATGCACTGGACCGCAAAGTCAGAGGTTCAAGCTCCTCGGAAACCCTATACAGGGTCATAACCGACTCGACAGAACTTAACAACAACAACAACAACACACAGATTGAATAAGTATGGTCAAAGGATGCAACACTGACACATACTTTTCCTGATTTTAAACCACTCAGTATCCCTGCTTCTTGGTCTCTGTACAGGTTCTGCATAAGCACAATAGAAAATTCTGGAATTCCCATTCTTCACAATGTTATCCATAGTTTGTTATGATCCACACAAAAGACTTTGCATAGTCAATAAAACACATTAAACATCATTCTGCTATTCTCTGCTGTCAGCCAAGAACCATCTGACATCAGCAATGATCTCCCTAGTTCCATGCCATCTTCTGAATCCAGCTTGAATATGAATTTCTGGCAACTCTGTCAATGAACTGCCGTAACCATTTTTCACTTATCTCCAGCCAAATTCTAGTTGCATGTGATATTAACAGTATTGTTAGAGGATTGCCGCATTCTGATGGGTCACCTTTCTTTGGAATGGATACAAATATGGATCTTTTCCAGACGGCTGGCAGGTAGCTGTCTTCCAGATTTCTTGTCATAGATGAGTGAGCGCCTCCAGCACTACATCGGTTTGTTGAAACATTTCAGTTGATATTACATCAATTCCTGGATCCTTGATTTTCAACAAAGCATTCATTGCAGCTTGGACTACTTCCTTCAGTATCTTGATCATATGCTACCTCCTGAAATGGTTGAACACAGACGAATTCTTTTTGGCACAGCAATTCTGTGAATGGTTGGGTGGAAACCAAGGAATCTGTGTGTTTTAAAAATGATTTTGCCATCTACAGGTGTGGGAACTCCCCACCTTTGGAGCAAATTTGAACTCCTACACACGGTATTCTAAGACCTTCAGGAACTAAACCCAAAGCCCCAGTGTAGCCTAAGGCCTTGCCCCTTTCTCCCAAGCAACAGGATCCTGAAACTACTTCATATTTCCCAAATACAATTCTCACAAGTTGATCTACCCAGGAACTTCTATGCATCCATTCAAGGCTTAGCAAAATGGCACTTCCTCCTCAGAAGTCTTTCACCACTTTCTTCCACCCAACTAGACAAAACTTTTCTCCTTCCCAAGAGTATCACAGCAAATCTCAACACTCCATCATAGCACCAAAGCACTCCAATAACGTCTGTGCCAGACAGTTTGCAGAAGTTGCCTTGTTTAAGCTTCCCAAGAATCCTATGAGGTCAATGATTCATGAGATGAAAAGCCTGCTCTAAGCTGTCTACATAAGCGAGACCTTTTTGTCCTCACAAGAGTCCTGTGGGTAGATCCCGTAATGATCAGGTCCATTTTACAGATGAGAAAACTGAGGATCAGAGAGGAGAATTCACTTGACTAACATCACACTGGTGGAGCTTGCATTGGAACGTAGACAGTTCTCCTGAAACCATGTCTTCCAACCCTGTACTCTTTGGCTCTCTTCCAGACCAGGAAATTCAGGCTCAGAGCGAATAATTTGCCCAGACTCACCACTGCCATAAATTGTTGTTGTTAAGTGCCATCGAGTTGGTTCCGACTCATAGCCGACCCTGTATAGAGTTTCCAAGGAGCGGCTGGTGAGCTTGGCCTGCTTACCTTGTGGTTCAAACCAACCTTGCAGTCCATCTCATTAACCCACAGCACCACACCAGCACTCCATTTCCATAAATAGCAGTCATCATTTGCACCCAAGAGCCTCTGATCCTAGAATTCCGCACTCCCAGGCAGCTCTGGTTAAAACTTCCAATTCCAGGGCCAAATCCCATTCCTCTCTCCCCACAAGCCCCTAGAGATCTGCTCTTCCTTCTGACCTGGCCTTCCCTCTGATCTCACTCCCTGCCCATCCTACCTCACCTTGAGTTCCCTGGAAGGAACGTCTGTCCTTTGCTGAGGTCCTAGCTCATCCTGGCACAGATTCAGCAACACTAGTGAGCTTTTCCTGGCCACTTCCCCATCCAGCATTCTACAGCGGGTTAAGGCAGTGGAAGGGGCGCTGACTCACTGTGTAGCCTCAACATGCCTCTACCCCTCCTGGGCAACAGTTTCTCCATCTGTAAGACTAGAATAAAGAGCCCAGAGCTATCTGCTACCAAAAAGATTTGCTTTTCAGAAGCCCTATATAGGATCACTATAAGTCAGAATCTTCTATATGGCAGTGAAGTGTTTTTTGGTTTTGTTTTCTAATACAAGTAGGTTCCTGTCCTGGCTGCCTTCCAGGGCTTCAAGAAAGCTCTTATGGGATAATGGGGCAAAAGACTTTGTAAACTCTGGTGATCAAACCTGAAAGCCTCCCTCCTGTGAGGTGATTAAGGGGGAGGGGGGGCAAGTCAGCAGGAACCCCAATTCTGTCACCCTGGCAGGGTACCTAATCTTTCTGTGACCCCATCTAAAGAACCAGAATCACAACCATACCTTCCACATAGAATCACTGTGAGAATTCGTGCAATAAGGGACTGTTGTTGTTAAGCTCTGTGGAGTCAGTTCTGACTCATAGCAACTCTGTATAGGGTTTCTGAGCAGCTGGTGAGTTTGAATCACCAACCTTCTGGTTCAAACCGAACTTGCGGTCCGCCACACCAGGGACTATATATATATATATATATATATACAGGATTGGTGTGGTGTTGCAGGATAAGCATTGGACTGTGAACCACAAAGCCCAGAGTAACAGCTCCATCAGTCAAAATTAGTGATTAAAAGTGAAGGTCCTGCTTCATTCTGTGGAGTCCAAAACCAAACGAAATCCACTGCCATCAAGTCAGTTCGAAATTATAGTAACCATAGATTGTTGTTGTTGTTGTTATGTGACATGGAGTTGGTTCCAACTCACAGTGACCCTGTACAGGGTTTCCGAGGCCGTAAATCTTTACGGGAGCAGAAAGCCTCATCTTTCTCCCATGGAACAGCTGGTAGTTTCGAACTGCTGACCTTGCGTTTCGCAGCCCGATTCGTAACCACTACACTACCAAACCATAGATTAGGGTTCTGAACCCCAATCTTCATGGAGTGGCTAGTTTTAATTGCAAACCTTGTGGTTAGCACTTCCAGGGTGCCTACCTGTGTGGAGAGAGCTGGCTAAAGTAAAGGGGTGGTGGTGGTGATGTGCTGGAAAGGAAGTTCCAACTCAGCGAGCCTGCATATATATGGTTACCGAGGCTGTAAATCTTTTTACAGGAGCAGAAAGCCTCATGTTTCTCCCATGAAACAGCCGGTAGTTTCGAACTTCTGACCTTAAGGGTAGTAGCCTGACTTATAACCACTGGTAGCTGTGAAATCCGGTACTGTTTAGGAGAACCCTAGTGGGAAACGTTTTTGTACAAGAAAGGTCTCCAGCCTCATTGTCCTGTCCACTGAAAAGAGAACGACTCTAATGAACTATCCAGCCAGGGGCCAGAGTCTTCAGAATTATAATAGCAGATATTCTTTAACTCATAGAGCTTGCAGAGCATATTATCCTTTACAAAAGTTTGCATGAGTTGTGAATCCAAGTCGATCTGAGCCAGTTGTCTCCAATTCTGCTTCTAATTTGCTATGTGATCGTGGACAAGTTATTTCTCTTCTCCGGGCCTAAATTTCTCACCTGTAAAATGGGTAGGACACTCTCAACTTTTTCAAGTTGTTGTGAGGGTTACCAAGTATCTTGGACAGAGGAAGTACAACATAATCATTAATGTTCTATCATCCCCAGTTTCCAGATGAAGAAACTAAGGCTTAGAAAAGTGATATCACTTGTTCCAAGGCTACAGCTAAGAAGAAGCCAACAGGGCTGGCTCTATGTCCAAGACTCTGGTTTATACCCTGGCAGGCTTCCCAGAGTTCATGAGTCCTGACATCATAAGGAAAGGCTCTGGCTTCTCGAGAACAAGGGCTGAGCTCAGGGTTTTGCTTTATAAGCTTCTCCTTACAAATCTCATTAGTCATACATAGCCTGGCCAGAACCAGACCTTAGCACCAGGCCCTGCAGAGTGGGTCAGAGGGAACAAAACCCAAACAGAGATGGGTGGGGCCGGCATGGTAGGCAAAGTCAAGTGTCCTGTGCCCTCTGGAAGGCTGGCAGACTCATCCTGATCAGCCATACAGTGAGGGCACAGTGACCTCAGCTCAAACCAACAGCAGCCCAGCTCAGATTTTACAGCCTGAGTCAGTGAAGCGGGAACCGGACCGGTGCATCACACTGCCCTCACCCCAGCTGATTTATTGTACCATCTACAAGTGAAAAAGAAGAATTGTTCTTCTTAAATATCTGCCTCGGGGCAACTTACTTTGAAACAAACAAACAAACAAGTAATCTATCTGTTGTTTTTTGCTGAGGATATGCCCAGCAGAACAGACACCAATTCAACAATTTCTATAGTTCAGCAGTTTTTGAGTTGACAGCCATTCTCAACCTCCTTTTTCAAGTTGTTCCTTCCCCATTAACATAAACTCACTGCCACCTAAATTTCTTATCTGATCTTTCAGATTGTTATTGTCCATTTGATCATATTTTTAAAAATAAAATGTTGCCATCAAACTGATTCAGACGCCTAGTGAGTCTATAATACAGAGTACAGCTGCCCCATAGTGTTTCCAAGGCTGTAATCTTTACAGAAACAGACTGCTGCAGACTGCCATCTTTCTCCCATGGGGTGGCTGGAGGGTTTGAACCACCAATCTTTCAGTTAGCAGCTGAGCACTTAGCTACTGCCCCACAAGGACTCCTTGGATCTTTAAAGGCAAACATTTAAGCTAAACTACAGAGTCCTGGTGTGGCGTTGTAGGTTAATGAGCCAGCCTGCAAAGCCGTTTGAACTGCAAGGTTGACAGTTCAAGCTCACCAGCTGCTCCTTGGAAACCCTGTACAGGGTTGCTATGGGTCAGAACCGACTCGACGGCACTTAACAACAACAAGCTAAACTACTATTTCGTTTTAAGAATATTTTTGGTTTAAGGTTTAGGTTTTTAAAAATGATTTATCTAGCCTCCATGGCTTCAGAAAATGAATTTCAGGAAAATTTAAAATTCTATTCTACAATTCCCTCTTTTGATCCCTCCTATTGAATCTTGCATCAAAATGTTCAGTAACGGTAGCTGGGCACCATCCAGTTCTTCTGGCAGAGGAAGCAGTTGTTCATGGAGACAATTAGACAATCTTCTCCAGTTCCCGACTCTACATCTTCCTCTGTTGCTCCAGAGACCAACTACAACCTTGAATGGCCACTTACAAGTACAGGAACTACACAACAAACTTGGAGGTAGTACAGAAACACTCAACAAGTTATTAGGCCAATTAACTGGGATGTCCCAGGAAACCATAACCTGAAGCCTTCAAACCAAGGAATCAAATCCCTGGAAGTGTTTGGTTGTACTTAAGCAGTCTCAGTCAGCAGCTACTCTCATTTTTGTCACTGCTGCAAACATCACACAACTCTTGGGCAACTTACTTCTATGAAAATGATGAGATACTATATTTCATCTATCAAATTGACAAAGACATTTGACTTATTCTTCTATCCAATGGATTTCCTATAACCTAGAGCTTTGAGCTAAAAAAATTGACAAAGACTAAAAATGCAAACCATACCCCATATTATTCAGAGGATGGTGAAATGCTCCCTTTGCAGCTGCTAGAAATACTGGATATACAAGTTTGTTGAAAGGGAACTTGGCGAAGTCTTTTAAAGCCTGCTCTAAGCTGTCTACATGGATCTTTTCCAGTCCTTTGTCCTGAAATCCCTTTCCTACAAGTGCACCAGGTTCTTGATACTAAGTCATCCTTCCCAAAATTATTTCTACTGCCCCAAATTAAAAACCACCTATATGGGTTGAATTGTGCTCCCACCTCCACCACCACCCAAAAAATCCTAACCCTTAGAAGTATGACTGCAATCCCATTTGTGTGGTAGGATTTTCTTCGTTTCATTCATTAATGGGATCATGTTAATCAATGTTCCTGTTGATTAGGCACAGAGATCCAAGCGTGAATTAGGGCAAGGTCGGAGGCTGCATGAGTCCTGGTGTAGCTCTTTAGGATAAGTACTCGACCACAAGGTTGGTTTGAAAGAAAGGTTGGCAGTTCAAACTCACCAGTCACTCTTTGGAAACCCTATACAGGCTTGCTATGAGTTGGAACCAACTTGACAGCATTCAACAACAACAGGAGGCTTCCTGGAGATCTACAAGGAATGCAAAGAAGAACGACAGAGAAGCTGTGGCAAAGCCAAGAGACAGAGCCTTCCCCAGAGCTAAAATTCCACTGCCATCAAGTCAGTTCCAACTCAAAACCCAAGCCCACTGCCACTGAGTAGACGCCAACTCATAGTGACCCTGTAGAGGGTTTCCGACGCTGTAAATCTTTACAAGAGCAGAAAGGGTCATCTTCCTGCCGTGGAGCAGCTGGTGAGTTTGAACTGCTGACCTTGTGGTTAGCAGTCCAGTGCTTATGCCATACCAACCCATATAGGGTTTCTGAGACCATAAATCTTTACGGGAAGAGTCTCATCTTTTTCCCATGGAATGGCTGGTGGGTTTGAACCGCCAACTAGCACAATGCCTAACCCATAGCACCACCCTGAATTCAGACAACTAACCACCTAAACTATGAAAAGATAAATTTCTGTTTGTTAAAGCCATCCACTTGTCATAATTCTGTTATAACAGCACGAACAAACTAAGACATCTCCTAAATATTCACCAGTAAGGATATGTTCAATAAATGATGGATTATAAGTGTTGCTGATAGGTGTTGTTGAGCCAATTCTGATTCATAGAGACCCTATGGACAGCAGAATGAAACACTGCTCTGTCTTGCACCATTCTGATGATTGTTGTTATGTTTCAGTCATTGTTATAGCACTATATCAATCCATCTCATTGAGGGTCTTCTTTTTCACTGACCCTCTGCTTTACTAAGCATGATGTCCTTTTCCAGGGACTGGAAACATGTCCAAAGTACAAGAGACATAGTCTTGCCTCTAAGGAACCTCCTGGCTGTACATCTTCCAAGACAGATTTGTTTTACTTCTGGTAGTCCAGGGTACTTTCACCATTTTTCCTAATTCACTGTCCACCTTTCACATGCACAGGAGGCAACTGAAAACACCATGGTCAGGCACACCTTAGGTCTCAACGTGCTATCTTTGCTCTTTAACATTTAAAAGAGATCTTTTGCAACAGATTTGTCCAATATGATACATCCTTTGATTTCTTGACTGTTGAGTCCATGAGTGTTGATTGTGGATCTGAGTAAAATAAAATCCTTGACAACTTCAATTTTCTCTGTTGGTCATGATATTGTTTAGTGGTCCAATTGTTGGGATTTTTGTTTTCTTTGCATTGAATTGTAATCCACACTGAAGGTCGTATTCTTTGATCTTCATCAGTAAGTGCTTCAAATCCTCTTGGTTTCAGCAAGCAAGGTTGTGTAATCTGTACATCACAGGTTATTAATGACTCTTCCTACAATTCCGATGCCACATTCTTCTTCTAGATTATTTATTATTTGTTTAGCATACCGATTGAGTAAGAATGGTCAAAGGATACAATACTAATATACACTTTTCCTGGTTTTAAACCATTCAATATTCCCTCATTCGGTTTGAATGACTGCCTCTTTTTCTATGTACAGGTTCTACGTGAGAACAATTAAGTGCTCTGGAATTTCCAGTCTTCACAATGTTATCCATGGTTTGTCATGATCCACACAGTCAAATGTCTTTGCGTAGTCAATAAAGCACAAGTAAACACCTTTCTGGTATGCTCTGCTTTCAACCAAGATCCTTCTGACATCAGCAATGGTATCTCTCATTCCACATCCTGGGCTTGAATTTCTGCCAGTTTACTATGTACTGCTGCAACCATTCTTGAGTTATCTTTAGCAAAATTTTAATTGCCTGTGATATTAATAATATTGCTTGATAATTCCTGTATTCTATAGGGTTACCTTTCTTTGGAAAGAGTGCAAATACGTATCTTTTCCAGTCAGTTGGCCAGGTATCTGCCTTCCAAATTTCTTGGCATACATGAGTAAGTGCCTCCAGCATTGCATCGATTTGTTGAAACATTTCAACTGGTATTCCATCAATTCCTGGAGCCTTGCTTTTTGTTAATGCCTTCAGTGCAACTTGAACTCCTTTCTTCAATACCTCCAGTTTGTTATTGTTTTTTGGTTTTTTTAATCAGTCTGCTACTTTCTGAAATGGTTGAGCATCAGCCAATTCTTTTTGGGATAGTGACTTCCAACCTGAGGGACTCATCTTCCAGTACTACATCAAATAATGTTCTGCTGCTATCCATAAAGTTTCCAGGGGCTAAGCCCTTTAAAGTAGACTGTCTGTTCTGTCTTCCTAGTCTTTTTAGGCTGTTTGCTGACTAAGAACAACATCTGAAACCTGTCCACTATGAGTGACCCTGCAGGTATTTGAAATATATGGTAGCATAGCTTCAAGTATCGCAGCAACACACAAGCCACCACAAAGAAATGACAGACAAGAGGGAGGTGGTATCAGCAGTCAGCATTAAATCATATTGAGAACATTTGCTAGCAGAAAAAAATGTTCATTATGTATAGGAGAATGATTTGCACTGATAAGAAAAATTAATAAGCTTCTTTACTTTGGGGCTTGTCTTCTTGGAACATTCCCTCTTAGGACTGAGCTGCCATCTTGTAAGGAAGTCTGGGTAATCCTTCTGAGGATGGAGGCCACGTGATGAATGTAACACTATATGGAGAAAATGATCTGAGTACATGCTGAATGTGGCTGCATGAGCAACTATAGCTAACACCAGGTGGAGAAAAACTGCTCAGTTAATTCACAAAACCATAAGGAATAATTGTTTCTATTGAAAGCTACACTACCACCTGTCAGTTTGTCTTACAGTGGTGGCTTCATAGTGCTGTGATGTTGGAAGCTATGTTGCTGGTATTTCAAATACCATGGGGGGCAGGTTTCAGTAGCGCTTCCAGATTATAACAGACCAGGGAAAAAGCCTGAAAATCTACTTCTGAAAATTAGCCAATGAAAACTCTATTTTCACAACAGAATATTGTCTAATATAGTGCTGGTAGGTGAGCCCCCTGGGGTAAAAGGTACTCAAATTCCACAGGGGCCAAAATGATGGATTTAAGCATACCAACAATCATAAATAATCTGGTACAAGACCAGCCAAGAATCCACTCTAGTATACCTAGAGTTGCCATAAGCCTGAACCAGCTTAATAGCAAATAGCAACCCAAAAACAATTTAAAACTGATACTAACCATGTGGCACTATAGGCTAAACCTGAACTGCTAACCACAAGGTTGGCAGTTCAAACATACCTCAGAAACCCTATATAAGGCTGCTTGCTATGAGTCGGAACTGACTAGATATTACTTAAAAGCAACAATGATAACAACTAACCACAAGACCAGCAGTTCGAATCCACCAGCTGTTCCATGGGAAAAACATGGGGCTTTCTGCTCCTGTAAAGATTTAGTCTCTGAAAACCCAAACAGGGTTCCTATGAGTTGGAACCAACTGGACAGTATGAAGCAGCAGCAGGTTTTAGCTGCTACTGGTGATTTCTTCTCTAGTAATAGGTTGCTGCATGCCCTGTGATTTAAACCACCAAGCTTTTCAGAATGCAAAGAGACCATTAGAGCAGAAATACCTGCATATGAGCATCCAGCATCACTGTGTGCTCCTGGAAGGCAGAACCTTGGGGAATTCCATTATTGAGCAGCTATGTAGCGGCACTTAACAACAACAACAACATGTAGTGGTTATGAATTGGGCTGCTAAACTCAGGGTCAGCAGTTTGAAACTACCAGCTGTTCCACGGGAGAAAGATGAGGCTTTCTGCTCCCGTAAAGATTTACAGCCTCAGAAACCCTGTACAGGGCTGCTATGATTCGGAACCGACTCCACGGCACAAATAGCAAATAAGTGAATCAATGTCTTAGCAACAGGACAGTCTTAAGAGGTTAAGAGTTAGTGCACTGTTGCTTTTTATTATTCAATGTTGTCTATTCATCACAGAAAAATCAGGAAAATGCAGATTTTTAAATGCAAAACTTTTAAATTACCCCAAATCCCACTTGTTGCTGTTAAGTGCCATGGAGTCGGTTCTGACTCATGGAACATCTGGTGGGTTTGAACTATCAACCTTGTGGTTGGCAGTCCAGTGCTGATCCTACAGCACCACAAGAGGAGTCCATTATCCATAGGTAATTTTGTTTAGTTGCCATTTAGTGTCGTTGTTATTATTGCTAGGTGCTGTAGAGTTAATTCTGATTTAGAACAACCCCATAGGACAGAATGGAACTGCCCCATAGGCTCTCTTGGCTGTAATTTTTCTGGAAGTAGATCTGTATGGATTCGAACTGACACCCTTTCAGTCAACAGCTGAGCATTTAACCACTGGCTAGAAACTCAAGTGCATTCCATATGTATTTTTACTTTTTAAATGGATTTATAAACAGTTCTTTAACCTATGTATATTTTTCTATTCAAAAATATCTTGGCTTTCTTTCCATGTCAGTGAATGTATAACTGTATCCAAGAACATTCTGGATGGATGCCATTTGTTTGACTGTGTGATAACATTTAGTCACATACCCTTTCTCTGCCCATCCCACACAGAAGGCTTCTGCCAGCCTTGTTTGTGTTTTAGGAACCCATTACCTTACCATAGCCAATTGGACTTGTCATATAAAATAATTGGGCCTGTCAGCTTCTTTCATCTAGAAACAGAATTGGGGCAGAAAATAGTCGAGTCAGTTTCTGAAGATTGTTGAAATGGTCCCATGTAAATTCTGATATTGGGTGATTATCCTAGTCTGCCATGTGGACAGAGCAAGACTGAAGAGACAGTGGGGTGTAGAGTACTGCAACTTACTGACTTCTGATACTTCCAGCATCTGACTGCGTCCCTGTCCCTGCTTTGTGAGACACCTCTATATCCTTTAGTATATTCTCCTTTTTCATTTCAAGTTGGCTTAAATGTGATTTTTTAACTCATTTTATTTTGGTTAAATAATAGGTTTTTAAAAATTATTATTATAGTGATATACCCACAACAAAACAAACTAACAAACAAAACAAAAATATGTGAAGATATAGGAAGGAATACAAGGGGGATTGGGTAAATACTACTATATACACAACTTCCCAACAACAGTGTTCTATGGGTAGATACCTGGTCAGATATACAAGCTGAATGGATATGGAGGGGGAGTGGGAGTTTTGACAGAGAATATTTGAAAATGGTATTTACCTTTGCTTCAAACACACCTATGAATGTGGTAAAGCATACAGGGGGCAAAATGATGAAACTTCTTAGAAATTATCAAACACCTTGAGGCAACAAGTTGCTGGATCTGAGGACTCAGAACCATAGTCTCAGAGGACACCATGGTCAATTTCAATGACACAGTCCACAAAGACAATGTTCCACATCCTCCTTTGGATAGTAGCAACTAGGATCTTAAAAGCTCATGAACGGCCATCTAAGGTACAACTATTGCTCTCTCCATGTGTGGAAGAAAGAAAAGTGATGAAAACTGAAGATGCTGGGAAGCAATCCAAAGGACTAATGGAACATGTGCACATCAGTCTCTATGACTCTGTGACCAGAAGAACTAAATGGTGCCTGGCTATCACTACCAACTGCTCTGAAAGGGATCACATTAGAAGATACTGGATAATAGAGTTGAAGACAATGTGGAACAAAACTCAAAATTATTTTTAAAAGACCAGGTTTATTGGTCAGAAAGAGGTGGAGGAACCCAAGAGACTATTGCCCTTGGCCACCCTTTAGGTCTGGAACAGAACTTACCCTCGTGGTCCAATTTTCAATTAAGCACTAGATAGGTATATAGTGGGGACAACAACATTAGTAAGGTATGCTCACCATGGATTGATAAACCCTTTGAGATCAAAGGGCAACATTTCCCTAAAGACAAAGTTCAAAAAGTTTGTGAAGGAAGGCGGAATGGAAATAGGAGCCACAGGGAGGAAGTAGGATAACTATTGTTACATGGAGGGGTTGCAATGATTGAAATGAAACAAAGTATATGACTTGTTGAAAGCAAAACTGATGAGCTACTCTGTAAACCTTCATTCAATTCACAATATGATCTGTCTAACTAGAACTAAACCACTTGTTAGGTATTTCTGTGACTGTAGCACTAGATAAGTAGGACAGAGAATAGCACCTTTTGTAAACAGAGGATGTCCAGCAACTTTATAATATTATTTATGAGTACAAGCTGGAATGTATACAACTTGAGGGTAGGGCTCTGCCAAGCAGTCAAGGCCTTCCCTTTCAGGTACAGCAGCAAACATCTTCCGAATACCTGCCATGTGCAGGACACACTGTACATGGGACACAGATGTACAAGGGTACATAAAGTTGCCGTGCAACTGTGAGCAATTCACTTCTGCCTCTCTAGGTCACTCTCTTCGTCTGCAACTTGGTTGAAATGCATACTTCTAAAGCCTCACCAGCTGTCACACTCTAAAGGCCTCTATAGGGCCTCTACTCTTCAGGAAGAAGGTATAACAAGCTCTGGAAATGGCATCCGGACTTTCCATACACTTCATATTCATTGTCTCTCATGATTACCCCCAACAACCCCACAAGGCAGAGCTCCTTTTGCCTATTTTGGGGCTGTGGAAAGGGAAGAGGTAAAGGGTTTAAGCAACCTGCCTGAGGGTACATAGCTGTTGAATGGTAGAACAGGAACCTAAATCTAAGTGTGAGCCAACTGCCCTAATGGGAGAAGAATCAAATAACATTCAACCTTTATTAACTTCATTTTAAAGGTGAGGAAACTGAGGTCTAACAGAAAAAAGGAGTCAGTGTGGGCCAGACTTTAACTTTGTGAGTTCTTGGGACAGAAGACTGGGTTCAATGCTCAGCTCTGATTTGCCCTTTTGCTTACCTGTTTGACCTTGGACAAATAATACTTGAGCCTGTCTCTCAGTTTCCATCTTTGTGAATGAAGGAAATAATACTACATCTAGAATTTGCTGTTACGTGCCATTGAGTCGGTTCCGACCCATAGCGACCCTGTATAGGGTTTCTGAGGAGCAGCTGGTGAGCTTGAACCACCGACCTTGCATTAACCCACAGCGCCACACCAGGACTCCTAGAATTTGCTAGGGGAATTAAATGAAATAATTCCATATTAATCACTTAGCCCAGTACCAGACACAATAAACTGTTCACTGCTATTGTTAGATGACATGGAGCTGCTTGACTCATAGTGATCCTATGCACAACAGAACGCAACACTGCCCTGTCCTATGCCATCGTCACAGTTATGTTGATGCCATTGTGACAACCATGGCATCAATCCATCTCATGGAGACTCCTCCTCTTTTTTTGCTCACCCTCCACTTTACCAAACAAGATTTCCTCCAGGGACTGGTTCCTCCTGACAACATGTCCAAAGTATAAGAGACAAAATCTCACTTTGTCTTGCTGCTAAGGAGCATTCTGGCTATACCTCTTCCGAGACAGATTTGTTTGTTCTTCTAGCAGTCCATGGTCCTTTCAATATCATTCACCAATACCATAATTCAAATGTACCAGTTTTTCTCCGGCCTTCCTTCTTCAACATCCAGCTCTTATATGCAAATGAAGCCACTGAAAATACACAGGCATTATTATTTAAAATGGAGCTTCTCAGCCCAGTATTTGGATGACTTTGGAAATACTGGAACAGTCTTGGAGGTCACCTGTTGCCAACCTTTCATTACAAAACTGAAGAAACAGAGGTCCAGGCAGGAACAGACTTGCCCGAAGTGGCCCAGTGAACCTGTAACCTCCCATCTCTGACTCCAGAGTCCCTCAGCTCTAGCCAGCTTTCTCTTTCTTTACAGCTACAGTGCCATGGATTTGCGGCATCCGTGGCAAACCTCAGTGAGAGAAGGAAGGGATCTCTGGGCTCTCAATTTGTTCTCACTCTCCCTCTCTTAAAGTATGAGTCAGCTCCGGTACAATGGGGGTGAGTCAGCCAGCTCCTCTGTGATGAGTTTACTTGTGGCTGCCAGGTGACATGCAGGTGGGGGCTGGGAGAAGGAAGCAGACGTAACTAAGCACTAGCTGGATCATGGCTCCTTGGTTGGAGTGTGAGTTGTGTACTTTCTTTGGGATCCACATTGCTGTATGGTAGTATACAGAAGTCAGGATGCCCAGGTTTCATACCCCCAGGTTGCTATCAAATTCCTCCTTTGATGTGACCTCAAAATTGACATCATTGCTCTGTACCTTGGTTCTCTTAACCGTTTTGTGAATATATGAATAAGTCTGGTCTTGCCTTCAGCACAAGGTGAGAGGAAGACCCAAGAAATGACATGTGGGAAGGTGTTTTGCACAGTTAAAATGTTCTATCAGCACTAAGAACATTGTTATTTCATCCATCAGGAGAAACATAATTCTAAGAACAAAACAGAGCCAATCAGCTGTTTGTTTTTTCCATCAGTTCTTAGCTTTCTCAGGGCCTCTGAGCCCCTCCAGTTTCCTTGCTTTCCGTGACTTATCAGAATGCCAGGCTATTTCCTCAGACCCAGCCATCCATGACCAAGTCATTGACATCTCCCCAGAGTCTCATAAGGTCACGATCAGTTGAGCCCCATTTTACAGCCAGAAAATTCATAGTGACCCAGTATAGCTAGCTGGGAGAGTAGAGCTCTCCAAAGAAAGCCACGGGTATGGGTGAAAATGGGGCTTTCAGCCGGGTTTCTCAATTATGCTGGTGCTCCACCCACTACATGGGTTTGAGGAAAAAGCTTTCAGCAGCTGAATTGGGTTCTCTCCTTCAAATCCTTGTTGTTGTTAGTTGCCACCAAGTCAGCCCCATGGGAGACCCATGCATCATAGGATTAGGCTGCTATGAACCCACTGACTGATTTTGGGGAGTAATCACTGGGCTTTTCTTCTGGAAAGTTTTAGTCTGGAAGTTCCACTGAAACTTGTTGAGCCTCACAGCAACATGCAAGCCTCCACTGACAGACAGGCCGTGGTTGCACTGGAGATGTGTTGGCCAGGAACTGAACCTAGATCTCATGCATGGAAGGTGAGAATTCTACCACTGAACTGCTATTGTCCTCTTACAAACCCCAGAGAACCCCACAGAAATGATGAGAGATGCAGAGAAATGTCAACCCTGAAGTAAATCAGGCTTTGAGGATGTAAAACTGGAAATAATAATAGTTAACATTTGTCAATGGTTTACTGTATGCCAGCCACTTAACAGTCCTTTACTTAACTAAATACTCACCATAAAATTTTGAGGTAAGTAGTGATGTGGCATTGTAGAATAAGCACTGGATTGCTAAGCACAAGATTGGCTGTTCAAACCCACCAGCTGTTCCTCAGAAACCCTATACAGGGTTGCCATGAGTCATAACTGACTCAATGGCACTTAACAACAACAACTGATATTATACTCATATTGTTGTTAGCTACTCTCTAGTCAATTCCTACTCACAGTGACCCGATTTTAAGGCAGGGTTAAACAACTGTCTCTTGGTCTGTCCTGGATTTCCCATTTTCCTCAATGTTATCCATAATTTGCTAGGATCCATACAGTCGAATGCCTAGTCCTG